>NC_140218.1:9960943-10328443 GCF_951802725.1 Rutilus rutilus | reverse complement strand
TGTTATTTTGATCAAATAAATGCAGCCTTGGTGAACCAAAGAGACTTCTTTAAATTATTTTGATTTATGAATAAATGAGTCCACTTGAGAACACTAGACCCGCCACTAAAACTTCTATAGCCTACTTAAAGGGATAGTTCACCCAAAAATGAAAATTAGCCCATGATTTACTCACCCTGAAGCCATCCTAGGTGTATTGATAATGAGAGTGAATGGCTGTATGTTTTTGGAAGTCCATCAAAGCGCATCCATCCATGATTAAAGTGCTCGACACGGCTCTCCGGGGGTTAATAAAGGCCTTCTGAAGTGAAGCGATGCGTTCGTAAGAAAAATATCCATATTTAATACTTTATCGACTAAAATAACTAAAAGTCTGAAAGAAGAATGTCATATACACATAGGATGGCTTCAGGGTGAGTAAATCATGGGCTGATTTTCATTTTTGGTTGAACTATCCCTTTAACATTTCAGATGCTTAAATGTAATTATTTCAGTCTGATTTTATCGGCAACCGAACAAGAAACACAATAGGCCTACTCAGGGAAAGTGTGCTGGGGAAACGATCAGTAAACAGACCCACGCACCTGCAGAGAGAGCTGGCGGGTCTGTTCGGATAATAACTCGAGTGGGAATTCATTAAGACTCGCTCCGCTGCAGTCCACCGCCCCCTCCTCGGTGCAGCTGCAGTTCTCCGGACAGGACATCTTTTGCTCCACATTCTCCACTGTTCCGTGGGCGTTGTCCGGGTCTCCTTCTGGTTCCACCTGAGCTCGAAGAAGAGTCCAGCCCAGCAGAACCAAACACAGCAGCTCCAGCAGCCCGCGCCGCTGATCCATCACTGCCGGGCCACACGACACCTGGACCCTCGCTGAACCCGACTCTGAACGCTGTTTACCGATCCAGCCAGAACCAAACCAGATCTGGACCTCAGGGCATCAAAAGAAACCTGAGATTGAAAAGGATTGATGCATGAGTCTTTTAGTAGGGAGATTTCCTTCTTGTAAGTGTGTTTATTAGGGCTGGACATTGACACGAATGTCACGTGTAATGGAAATTTGTGATTTTCATTGACTGCAGTATGAATCTCCATTTGCAGTAAGACTTTGAAATAATATTATAGCTGACTTGTGTTTCTGAACTAATGTGAACACTGTGAGACAAAGGGGGAGACAGCTGAAAAGGGAACCTCTGACCCCTTGGGATCAGAGGTGGTCCCATTTGGGACTTCTGAGTTTGTAGGAATAAACTCAGAAGAATTAGATCACTAGAGAACCTGTCCTTCTATAGATAAGAGCCGGCCTGCAAGAGACCTTGGAAAAGCTATAAAGGCTCTGTTTCTTCCTCCCTCGTTGTCGCACTTGTTCCACAGACTGTACTTGTGACTTCTGTGTGGCAACTGGGCCTTCTTGCAAGAATAAAATACTTTTTAATGATCATTTGAATTTCAGAGTGTCTCTTACGCAGTTGATGATTGTTTAATGAATTTTTGCCACAACACACGATTCGATTTCGATTCCGATTCACCAGCTTGTGATTCGATTCAAATTCCACTCAATTCGATTCGGGATGCACGATATATCTATATATATCGATATATAGTCTTATAATAAAATTTGGCCGATATATTAAAGCCGATAAATAATGTATTGTTTCCTTCAGCTGAGACACTTCAGATGTGCACTGTTCAACATGATGGTTTTGAATTGCTTGAAATATGATTGGAATCACTTCAAAAGAGGAAAATACAGTAAAGTGCAACATGCTGTCATACAGGCTACATGCAATTATAATGAGATATAATATATTATGTTGTGCTTGAGACATGGCTTTTAATGGTGAGACTTTTGTTTTTGTAATCAGGCTCTCAAAAATTAAAGGGATACTCCACTTTTTTTGGAAATAGGCTCATTTTACAACTCCCCCAGAGTTAAACAGTTGAGTTTTACCGTTTTCGAATCCATTCAGCCGATCTCCGGGTCTGGCGGTCCCACTTTTAGCATAGCTTAGCATAATGAATTGAACCGGACAAGACCACTCTCTCAAAAAAATGAACAAAGAGTTTCGATATTTTTCCTATTTAAAACTTGACTCTTCTGTAGTTACATCGTGTACTAAGACCAACGGAAAAGGAAAAGTTGTGATTTTCTAGGCTGATATGGCTAGGAACTATACTCTCATTCCTGCGTAATAATCAAGAAACTTTGCTGCAGTACCATGAGTGAAGCAGGCGTAATGATATGACGCAGCGCCTGAAAATAGTCCCCAGCTCAGTAGCCTATTATCAGGCGGCATGCCCTGTGTCATATCATTACGCCTGCTTCACCCATGGTACTGCAGCAAAGTTTCTTGATTATTACGCAGGAATGAGAGTTTTCCGTCCTTTTCCGTCAGTCTTAGTACACGATGTAACTACAGAAGAGTCAAGTTTTAAATAGTAAAAATATCGAAACTCTTTGTTCATTTTTTTGAGAGAGATGCTAATGGTCTTCTCCGGTTCAATTCATTATGCTAAGCTATGCTAAAAGTGGGACCCCCAGACCCGGAGTTCGGCTGAATGAATTCGAAAACGGTAAAACTCAACTGTTTAACTCTGGGGGAGTTGTAAAATGAGCCTATTTCCAAAAAAAGTGGAGTATCCCTTTAAAAAATTTGGATTTAGATTTATCAGCCAATATATCGGTTATCGGCTTTCAAATATAAAGAATTATCGGTTATCGGTATCTGCCAAAATGTTCATATCGGTGCTTCTCTAGATTCGATTAATTATTGTATGTATAATTCAGTGCAGTACATGGCAAATTTTCTCAAGGAAAAAATAGGTACCGGCTATTTTTACTAAGTGAAAGCATTATTTTCTAGTGATATGCTATTTACACGCTGAACAGTGTGTGTGTGTGTGTGTGTGTGTGTGTGTGTGTGTGTGTGTAATGTGTGCCCTTGTTTATATTACATTGTGGGGACCAAATGTCCCCATAAGAATAGTAAAACCTGAGATCACCTACATTGTGGGGACCAGCCAGCGGTCCCCACTTTTCAAAAGGCTTATAAATCACACAGGATGAGTTGTTTTGAGAAGGTAAAAATGCAGAAAGTGTTCTGTGATGGGTAGGTTTAGGGATAGGGGCAGTGTAAGGGGATAGAATATACAGTTTGTACGGTATAAAAACCATTACGTCTATGGAGAGTCCCCACAAAGATAGTGAACCAGACATGTATGTGTGTGTGTGTGTGTGTGTGTGTGTGTGTGTGTGTGTGTGTGTGTGTGTGTGTGTGTGTGTGTGTGTTAGAAATCAGGAATGGTGAGAGAACATTGTGCTTGGTATGTTTTTCGTCTTGAAACCAAACTCCAGTTTCCAGTCAAAGTTTAAATCCCGTCTGGCTAGTGCGCTTCCCATAAGATTAGGCCAGTAGACGGAGAGCAGACGGTGTTTTGTGGCTGTTTGAACACATTCGACCACACGAGTGTTTACACTACGAAAGCAATCCGGTCGAATGCGCTTTTGACTAACTCTGGAAGTGGTCAAAAGTGGACAAGCTCAAAACATTTTAAACTGTATTTAGCATCGTGATCCGATCGACCAAATCACATCTTAATACCGGGTGTAAACAGGACCTAAGTGTTACAAAAAGTGCCTATTTTCTTTGCAATAAACTGTAAATAGTAGTTAGATACTATTTGCATCTCAGTATTTTAGTACATTATAAAACAGGATGCAATAATAACATATTGAGTGTAAATTATTATATTTATAAAATAAATGCTGCCTTATTGGGACAATTAAAGCCCTCCTAACCCTACCAGATAAACACTTTATTATTAAATAACTGAAAAGCACCTGAATACCACTTTTCACATATTTTCTTCATGTTCATTGAAAATAAATGCCTTTGTAATCTGATATGCGATGGTAAAAAGGAGTAATTCTTAATTTCAAAATAAGAATCAATTAACATTAAGAAATCAGTATTTTTAACCAAACCCTGGCGTTTATATATTCAAGTTCCAATTGAATTTGTCACACACTTGCAGTCAAATGTTTTTTCGCCTCTCCGAATAAAAATTACAAAAGAATCACAGAAATAAAATATGTAAAATGAAAAGAAAAAAAAAGTTTTCTTAAAAGAAAGGAAAAATTCACAAATAAGATCTTTTGTCATTTCTGACAGACTTTGAATGGACTTTTGCTGAAGTCTCCTGCATTTCAGATGTTTCATGCTGAGAAAAAGCTCTTGAAGGTTCAAATGTAATCAGTGTCTCAAAGTGCATTCAGGGTTTGCCAAGAAACCAAAGTCTGTGATCAAAAGTCAAACATTTCACAGCAAATTCATCCAAGACCAAATACAAATTGAATGCTGGTATAGCATAAATAAGCGTTTTAAACTCTTTTTGTAAAAAAAATTGTAGCAAAAGAGTATAGCATGATTTTTTTTTCGTTAATCCTATTAAATCTTTATTTCAGTTCTCAGAAAACCATATTTATTTGTATATCTACAGTTTAGTAGTCATTATATGATTTATGATTTCTATTTATTCTTCATTTAAGTATTTTGATCTTTAACCAACAGCCAGATACAACAGCAATTATTGTGGTGCTTCAAATGATAATGTGGTTTATTTCGCCTCAGTCAATAAATACAGGTCTGGATTCATTGACCGTGTGAAAACACCAGCAAAGCCCTGATCTGAGAGCAGTTTTCTCCAACGTGTTCATACAAACCCCCACATTCCACATCTGAAGTCTCGTTTAAAGAACTGGAAGGAAAATACACTGGGAAAAAAATTCTGGAATGAGTTCCAACAATCTCAAACAGGTGTCTAACATAAACACGGTTCACATCGCTGTGAGAGTTGGAGGAGCTGGAGGGAAGACTTTCTAGAGAAATCTCAGTCTAATAACCAGTGCACTGAGAAACTGTGTTACCTTAGTATTATTTCTATAGCATTTATTACAGGGATAGTTAACTAAAATTGAAAACATAAAAAATAGTTACTTGAAATATAATAAACTTTTCATTTTCATTTAGTTTAACTTGATGTAAAATAACTAAACTGAAAAAAATAAAAAAAATCAATGACATTTGTGAGAAAAATGATAAGAAAATATAAAAATGCAAACTAATTCAAAATATGAATAAAAATAAATCAATGATTTGTTAATATTTGCATTTCGCTTTTATTTTTATATATTCAGTTTTCACTCATTTTAATTTAAGATATGTGCATTTGTATTTTTTTATATATCTATTTATATGCTTTAATGTATTTAAGTCTTAGGAATTTTCTTCAACTTATTTTATTTTGCACTAAAAAAAACTGGTGTTGGATTTACTTTGATACCATTTTCACTCAGATATTGCTTGTAAATTTCCAAATTAATTAGGCTACAAAGTAGCGCCAAGTCAATTTTAAAGTAGAAAGACTGAAATTGTATTTCCTTGTATTTTCTTGTATACTATACTATTTTCTTGTAAGTTCAATTTTTTTTGTGCAATATTTATATTTTATTTCAGCTTTATTTAAATGAATGAAAATGATTTTGATATTTTAGTCAGCAATAACACTGCTCTAAACCCATCATGAATTTCAGTTTGCTAAGTAGGTCATATTGTGTTTACAACATCCTAGAACAATAAACATAGTTGTAACCCCAACCGCAACATTAACTAAAATCAAGGGAAATGAACATTGGTCAAGCCCTAACCATGAATTTATAATCTGACAGGAATCATACTCCAGTATCAACAAGGACATTGATCCAGGAACATGTCCTACTTGGCAAAGTCTCAGCATCCCAAATATCCTTTTCACCGGCTAATTTATATACAGTGAGGTCCGAAAGTTCGAGACCACAATAATCTAAACCAAAGACTAACAAATACTTCTCATTCAGCACTGACATTGATCACATGACTTCCTCGCTTCCATTGACACTCTTTAGATCACATCAGATCGTTTCAACTAAAACCGGAAAGCTTTTTGTGTCCGTTCATTTACACGACATAAGCGTTTTTGGGCGCCTGAAAACGCAAACTTTTGAAGACTGGTTTCAAAGTGCACGTTTTTGTTTCCGTGTAGACCACAAAAATGCAAATTTGTGAAAACGTGACGTCATACCCATGTGATTACCTGTTCAGTCTATAGTGTTTCTTTACAATGTGACATCGCCACCTACTGGCCTGGCAGCAGAATACAGCGTTTTTAGTCGCTTTCGCATGTGTGAACGGGGATCGTTTTGACAACGTTGTCGTCTGTACACAAAGAACGCAAGGGAAGAACGTTTCTGTTTTTAGTGCATTGTTGTCGTGTAAACAGCATGACAGATTCCCATCCATTTTATGGATTTAGTTTTCATTTATTTTTGTATGACTTAAACAGCAACAAATCTAAATAACCTGTTAAACATGACAGTATTTAAGACATTTCTCCTTATATAGAACATGTATGGCATAAAGGGTTCTTTAAAATTGAATAAAAAAAACATATAAGATTCTATTTAGAATCCCATTGATCCTTTTTTTTTTCCAAGAGTGTGGAGAACATGATCATCAGGTTTTCTGTTATTAAAGCCAAGAGACACCAAATACTAAAACTTTCTCAAATTCACTCAAATATGCTGAAAATATACTTAAAGAAAAACTTGTATTAAATTAAAAAAGAAGGCAAAAAGGAAGCATTCTTAAACTTTTTGATTGCAAACTTTCTCAAACAATAAAAAGCCTCATATTAATGCAGAAAGAAAAACACATTCTGTTCACACTTTCCATAAAGTTCACTGTTACGTAACACCAACTGTAACTCACAGGTCAGATACTATATAGCACACAGTATTATGAAAAACACATGACACCAAGATAACACCTGTTCGACATCAAAAACAGCTGGAACCAGTTCACGTGCTCTAGGAAAACTCAATGGATTGGGAGAAAAAAACAAGCATATATGCATATTCAGAAAGTATAGATTCATACCTCAGTTCCCTGAAAGTCTCCAAACAAAGTTAAAGCAAAAGTCCAGCGTGTCAAAGCTTCCTAAAACAGCCCAAACACATAAGATCAGCAGCACTGGAGAGACGCGGTCACCCGTTGTACCTTCCAGATGTGTGAAGAGCCAGAAAGGGAGAGAACGCTGAAGAGGAAAGAGGAATAAGTGGTGTTGCCAAAAATTAACGTCTTCTGTTCCTCTTGAAAACAACTCTTCCGTGATTGTAGTTGATATATGAGGCTGGTGTGGATTTCATCTTCTTGGAAACATATTTGCGCACACAGTGAGTAGAAATGTTCTCACTTTAAGATATAAACAATATTATAAGTTTGTCATTCACATCATGAAAGTTCCTGAACCGTTAGGAGACATATAGGTCAGCCCAGAAGAACATGTGTTTTTTATTTGTCTCTTGGGTTTAAACTGCATAATTTATGCACATGCAGATCTCAGTAAATCCAATCGCATGTTTTAATTCACTTCTGACTGTTAATTCACTGTAATATGTGCATTGAACAAAATTAAACTTGTGTGCCATTTCGTCCATTTGTATGTAGTCTTAAAAGTTTAACATTTGCATTTGCCTATGCATTTAAAAAAAAATCTATTCTGGAAAATAAGTACAAAATTGATGAGTCATGTTGTACTTTATAGATTTTTGTCCAATCAAATGCTTGTGTGAATGAGAAAGTCCCACCCCTTAAAGGGATAGTTCACTCTAAAGTGAAAATTAAGTTATTATTTACTCACCCTGGTGTTGTTCTTATACCATATGCTCTTCTTTCCCACAAAAGGAGGTTTTTTTCTAAAAGGTACTTAATGGCTGCCAATTCGTAAGACTCTCCTAGAGTGTTATGCGGCGCTAATAGAGTCATGAATGTGCAGCTGTGCACAGAAGACCAGGGTTTTCTTTTTATTAATACATTCAATTTCAGTTTGTTTTTCACATACTAGTGGTGTAACAGTACATGCGTTCGTCCCGAACCGACAGTCAGACGATGAACAGTCAGTCACAGTCGATCCACACTCCAATCCAGTAGGAGGTGCACGCGGTAATGCAACACCGTTTGCTAACCACCACAACAACAGGAAAAAGAGCAGAAGAAGAAGAGACGATCTACGCACCAACCCAAAACAAGCGTTCAGATAGCATGCAAGAGCTTGCTAGCCTATACGCTGAGTTTCAATATAGTGTGACGCGCTCCACAAACTTCCCGGAAAGGAAACTGGAGTTGCTAAAATGCTATTTTACAAAAGCACAATGTTTTGTTTTTATTGGGAGTATACACAAATAACCCTTTACAGTTTCAAATGATGTCTCACTCTTATTTTAAGTATTTTAAGTTGTTTCTGCTATTATGAGAAGAAATCATTTGGCATTGTGCCGATTTGTGTCTCATTTTCCAGTCCTGGAAATAAGAAACCTCAAGTGCCGCTTCACTCTCGGTCTCCTTGAGGAAAGGTGAAGAGGGCTTTTTTTCTCCGTCTCGCTCATCTTGCCGTGATTTCTTGAGAAAGCGTAATATTAAGCTTTGTGCGTCCGCCACTGTCACCGCATGTTAATGAACTCTCGCGTACAGTTATTGATCTGCCTGCATTGACACCATTATGTGAGAACTGAACTGAGCTGGACGATGACATCACGGTTTACTCCATAGCGGCTATATAAATGAACTAAATGAATAACTTTTTACAACAAAAATGAGCCATCACTGAACTTACTTAAGCTTGACTATGATGCTATTTTCTTCTAGAAAAAACACTTTATTGCATTATTTTTCCTGTTAACACTGTAAAGCTGCTTTAAAACAATCTGTATTGTAAAAAGCACTAAAGAGAGAGAGATTCTCCTACTGCTCGTAAAACATTCATACTAGGCTTAAGAGATATGACCAGTTTAGATGGAAAGGATCTCAAGTTGACTAGCTGAAAACATTACTGTAACTGTACCCAATAATAGACAATATATCCCAGCACAGCGCTACAACAACTGATCTTCACAATAGATAAAGCTTTACAATGAACACTGTTAAAGAGCTACATATGACAATTTATCTGTTCAATAAAACACCTTCCTCACATGTTGAGTAATAAAAACACCTTCATCTCTGCGTCGCTTTTACAACATTTCAAATCCCTCAGTTCTCGTCATCATTGAAAAGCCGAGCCGATGTTGGTTCTTGTTTTATTACGAGCTCTGTCTCGTTCTCTTTTTTTGTTCGCCGTTTGTTTAAAACGGGTGATTCTCCAGAGGATGGAGTTTTAACTGCTCCATGTCAACCTTTCGCTAACCCCTGCCACACACACACCACACACACACACACACACACACACACACACAACAGACACACACACTCATACACCAGACAGCAAAGCAGCCTGAGCGATTTTTCTCTGTTTTTACGGATCTGACGGGACACACACGGGCGAGTGACGCATGTACGCCATTTACCACGAAAACCATCCCGACAGGTCTCAAATGTAAACACTTATAATATGCTTACCATAGTGAATCAGAGCAAGAAAAAAACACATTTTGGAAGAAGGACAGTACAGCCAATTTGATTATATTAAAAAAATTAAGGCAGCAACTGAACTTTTTTAAGTTAAAATAGGTGTGCATTTTTTTTTTTACTTTTTTTTTTTACAGGGCTCATTTCACGTTGACCTAAGTGTACCATGCATCCAATGTATTAATGTACAAAAGCTGCATCATATGCAGATGCAGGCATTAGAATTCTGCAAGTTTTTAACAGGAAGAAAGCACTTTTTCATCCTTGGAAAACTGGACTTGTTTCTAGGCAGAAACGCAGGGACAAAGTGAGCGGATGCAGAATCCACAAGCACACCAAGGACAAACTCTGATGATAAAAAAACGAGATCAACACATTTCACAGTCATTAACTCAAGACTGCAGCGCTTGCAGACCTTTTGAATGCACTGAGATTTCTTAATTGCTATGAAACTAGACAATGGGGATTAGGGTCAGCAGGGCCACTGCTTTCTTTAAGTCTAATGTTCTGATTTTTGCTGGATGAAAAGGCAAAAATATATTCTACAAGCACTTAACCACAACCGGAAAAACTAAGGCACTTACTAAAACTAAAAATAATAAAATCACACTTCCACATTTCACGTCTGCTCTAACTTTTATAAGTAAAACAACTGGCACTGTATACTATGAATATTGAATTTCTCATGTTCCTCATTTATTTTGTATTACATTATTTCTTGGCCCAGCTTTTGACAAATAAACTTAGGATTCTTTTCTAGTCGCCAAATATCAAATTCACAACAGACAAATGAATGAATCATCTCTTTAACACTAATTCTCTAAACATGTTTTGGCACAAACAAGTCAAATAATTAACAAGCCTTCAAGACACTTCTGGGTCAACTTGCATGATTCAGATTGGAAATCCATAACCATATTCCTTTGTTTCTGGGATGGTTCATTTTCAGTCACATAATATGATAGTAAAAAAAAGAACCAATAATGAATATACCTGATGCAAATACACCTTTTTCTAACAAAAACTTGCTGAAATAATTGCATTGATGAATACATGATAACCTCGTTATGATTTCCTGTCTCGTGAATGTCTGAGAGTCACATGAGAAGAATTGGAATAAGCTTCCTCACACATTACACAGTATTGCAATCCAGACGTCATTAATTAATCACATTGCATTTCCTTTTTTGGGAAAAATAATTGACACATTCATCAGTGCCTGTTAAAGTGAGTCAGACTGACCTTCAACACCCTGAACACATGAAATCTCAATGATGAAACCTGCAAACATACTCGCTTAAAGGGATAGTTCAATAAAATCGCGGGCGGGTATAGATATATAAATAGATGTCGCCTTGGCTACTGCAGTTCATTGGAACGAAACCGTAGCCAAGGCGACATCTATGTATATGTCTATACCCGCCCGCGCCGTCAGATCATTTGGACGCGTGCTGTGTTCAAGAGATAACAACGATATAAATACTGTTCGTTTTCTCACACAAACCGCTCGTTTCGTGTCTTAGGCCATCAATGTGTACTTATGATGGGGAATTGTTTCATTTGGACGATGGGGAATTGTTTTAATTTGGACTCTGTGCTTGTGTTTTGAGCCAGTGACCATAGACCTGCATTATATGACTGACAGACAAGAACGGTTTGACCTAAAAATATCAAAATTGAAACTACTGCGGAAACAAAGACACCTACATCTTGGATGCCCTTGAGGTAAGCTAAAACATATCAAAAATTAATTTCAAAGTGAACTATCCCTTTAACCCTCTCCATCCAGTCTACTCTAGACACATTTGTCTTTCAGCCAAATAAACTGGAATGAACACAGTTGCATTCAACCTGCAGATCACTCACTAAACATTTTGACTATAAACATGAAATACGACACCATTTAAAAGATTTATAGTCAGATATGACGCATAAAAACAAAACCCGAAGCCTGATGTTTGTTAAAGTGACAGTTCACCCAAAGTTCACCGCAAGATATTTTCATGTCTTATTCTATATGACATAAAAATACATCAGCAATAACAAGTTTCTAAACGGGACTAAACATCATCTACTCACTTTCACAGACTCATTATGTTTATAATCGCACACTTGCAAATTATTATAACTCAAACTTTTAGGGAAAATGTTTTAAAATAAAGACTGAAAGAGTTGTTGAAGCGTATTGGTGGTGGCATTGAAGTCATGTGACTGTAGACAGTAGTAGAAGTTTTACTACTTGTGTTTAGGCTTCAAAATTCATAAATGTCGTTCATTTGAGAAAATTATTATCATGATGCACAAAACATGTAAGAATCACTGGGTTTTTGTTGACGGAAACAGAGTGATGGTAATTTACGGGTTGGTAAAAAAAAAAAAAAAAAAAATAAAAAAAAAAAGTCATCTATCTTAAAGTTTCTCCGAAAATAAATAAGCTTAATGTGTAAAAATCTCATCATAGTCAATGATTCTTCAAGCTGAAGTGTGTTTCTGTGCCACTAGGCTATAGCATCACCAAACGAAATTGAATAAATAATGCCTAAAAATGTCAGTATGACTCACTTATAGTCTAAACTAAGATAGAAGAAAGTATTTAAACACAGAGAGAAAATGTTTTAAGCGTTTTGTATGGCCAAACATCTGGTTAGTTTCGCAGTTTAATAAAATCCTCTTTTTACTCCTCTGTGTCTGGTGGCTGATCTACGGAAACAGACAATAAAACTGATGGCCTAGAAATGTAATTCCTGAAAAAACTCTTCCTGGAGAAGTCAGTCTGACCGGGAAACACTCCCTGAGGTCAGACCTACAGCACACATTAATAACACAAACTGAAGCGCGATTTCACTTCTTTATAGCTCTTCTGTTTAGATTTAAGCACCAATAGATGCGTTGAGTTCTTCAAATGTGCAGTTGATGCTTTGAGTTCAGCTCTCAGGAAAATAAAAAAGAGGAAACAATTATACAGTGAAGGACGCTGAGAAACGTGGGATATAAAAACGCCTACAGAGGCTCTCAATTCACGGCAAAAGCTCCAGGACACTTTGTGAGTAGAAGCATCAACAGTGCATTGCTTTCTCAGTGTTTCTTTAAAACCAGAGAAAAAAAACATCTATCTGTAAATGGAAGAATCTCAATCAATTATGAAGTTCTACATTCCACGCGTGTTTTCATACAGGTTTAAGAAGTTTCACAGCACCCGTTCACTACTCAATGTGTTTTAAACTCACTCCACTCCAGTGAACCTAATGTCAATGGCTTGGAGTTAAATCAATGCAAGAGCACTTAGAATGAGCAACAACTTATATAAAGCTATTTAGTAAGACAAAACTAAATAATAATAACTCTAAACTGTGTTACAGTGATTTTACCATGGTAAGCGGTGTTAAACATGATGCAAAGAGGAAACACTCTTTACCATGAAAAATCAGTGTAAAGTTGAGCCTCAAGTCATGCTTTGCTTTTATAAAAAATCATGTTTTTCTACAGAGCTGCTTTATAGATTAATACAACTAATTTCATATTTGATGATCTTTACACAGTTATTGAACGGAACTGCATCAACACTGAACTGAACAATATCGTCTTTTTACAGCTTTACAGTAGAATTAAACTCTGTTTGCATCATTGAATCATTATTTTCCTGTGTTTATTACGATGATGTGGCTTGAAACAATCTGTATTGTATAAATGGTGACTTGACTAATAAAAATCCCTATAATCAATCCTAATTCTTTAGCATAGAGTAACACCTGGCATCTTGACATAGAGTTCAACAGATGTGCAATAACAGATGTGCAATAACAGGTGTGCGTATATTGCCTATTTCTAGCAGCTCATCTAATCAGATTTTAGCATATAGACACTATGCGAGATTTGTACCTTAATATAGCAGCTTCGAAGTCACTTCGATGGTAAACGAACTCGTAGTAGGGCGAACTCGCCGCTGGCAAAACAAGCAATGCAAGTTTGAGAGTTGGCTTGGCGCCTCGACAAATGTCACGAGAATCACCACTTGCTTTACTGCACGACGTCACATACATCAACAACATATGAAGCAGCCTCTATGGAAGACACTAGCACGCATTTCAGACGTGAATCATGGCAGAGTCGACGAAGAAAACGAATAGTGGATCAGGCCATGAGTTAGAGACGGCTCTGCGTGAGTGGTATTTACGACAGTAACATTAAATACAAGTATGACTCTAGGGTTCACTGTTTGACAAAAAGGGAAACTGCAGTGTGCCTTTAAAGGGATAGTTCACTTTGAAATTAATTTTTGATATGTTTTAGCTTACCTCAAGGGCATCCAAGATGTAGGTGTCTTTGTTTCCGCAGTAGTTTCAATTTTGATATTTTTAGGTCAAACCGTTCTTGTCTGTCAGTCATATAATGCAGGTCTATGGTCACTGGCTCAAAACACAAGCACAGAGTCCAAATTAAAACAATTCCCCATCGTCCAAATGAAACAATTCCCCATCATAAGTACACATTGATGGCCTAAGACACGAAACGAGCGGTTTGTGTGAGAAAACGAACAGTATTTATATCGTTGTTATCTCTTGAACACAGCACGCGTCCAAATGATCTGACGGCGCGTCAGATGTCGCCTTGGCTACGGTTTCGTTCCAATGAACTGCAGTAGCCAAGGCGACATCTATTTATATATCTATACCCGCCCGCGCCGTCAGATCATTTGGACCGTGCTGTGTTCAAGAGATAACAACAACGATATAAATACTGTTCGTTTTCTCACACAAACCGCTCGTTTCGTGTCTTAGGCCATCAATGTGTACTTATGATGGGGAATTGTTTCATTTGGACGATGGGGAATTGTTTTAATTTGGACTCTGTGCTTGTGTTTTGAGACAATGACCATCGACCTGCATTATATGACTGACAGACAAGAACGGTTTGACCTAAAAATATCAAAATTGAAACTACTGCGGAAACAAAGACACCTACATCTTGGATGCCCTTGAGGTAAGCTAAAACATATCAAAAATTAATTTCAAAGTGAACTATCCCTTTAAAGTAATGAGACAATTCACAGTGATTTTTCCCAATAAAACCTACTTAAAAGCGAAACAGCAGAAAATTATAATATAATAAATTACATAAATGTTAATATTCAGCATTTATAATGGCATGTATTATCAAATTATTATTATTATTAATAATAGGCCTAAATAAAAATATTATTAATAACAAAATAATAATGCTAATAATGTTAAAATAACAATAATAACATTTAAATAATAATTATTACCACTAATAATTAATTATTACTACTAACAATAATACATTAACAATTAAATTAATACTATATTATTACTAATAAATAAATGAATAAATAATGTATTAATTACTATGCAAATAATAATAAAAATCTGCAGAGTAAATTATTTCATTAGCTTACCAGTTGGCTGTCCCAGACAATCTTTGGTTCTTGGAACATTCTGGGAATAATAGTTTATGGTTATAATAATAATAATAATAATAATAATAGAACAAAATAATGTTCCTAAAACATCAGGAATTAGATCACAAAAATACAATCAAACTCTAACATTAGGTGAACATTCTGTGCCTGTTGTGCATATGTTTATGACTGACAGCATCAGCTTTGTTTTGTCCATTGTTTGATTGATCAATAGCACAGGGGGAAATATTCAGGAAACATGTTTGAATTTCTGCAAAATGCAAATTCACTTGGAACACTAGTGGCACAGAAACACACAATGGACCCTTTCACAGACTGTGACGACGCGTTTCCACATTTATCAACATTGCAAATCTAGTAAAGGTTTCATTTTTGAAAACATTTTATACACATTTACAAAAACACGAATTAACGCAGCTAAATCAACAGCTGAGGGAGTGACAGCAACTTTGACATCTTTCCGTCTCTTCTGACCAGCGTCATCAATTTCTCTAGATTTTCTTCCCTCTTTTGGAAAGTTGTGGAGATTCTATCAGGGATTCTTTTTCTTTTGCTATTGCCATTTATTAGCTGTCGTTTCTATTCATCGCAATAGAAGTTTACCCAACTATGATGACTTCCGCTTCTGGGAACCCTGGAAATGTGAAAAGGGTCCTTTCAGCTACAATTCAAATTTCCCTAATAATAATAATAATAATAATAATAATAATACTACAGTATACTATACTAGTAATGCATGTGATCTGTATAAAGGTTTGGAACGAGGGAAAGAGAGAAGGTCTCAGCTGTGGAATGTAGGTCAGAGCTCATTAACAGTTTCAGGGATTTAGTGTTTCAGCTGAAGTTTTCAAAGGAAAAACAAAAGCGTGGCAGACTGGACACCGGCCAGTGGAAACTTCTGAGAGCTGGAACACACACTTACACTGAATCATCTCACAAGAAGAGCAGATAGAATGATATACAGGCAAACAAGCTTCGACATGATCAGAGCACATAACAAAAAGAAAAAGTGGTGGTTTATGTTTGAGTTTTTTCTTGCTATATCAAGTGGGCATTCTGAAGCAGATTTAACCAATAAATAATAAATAGTAATTTAGCAATTTAAGCACAATCCTCGAATTCTTTCAACTTAAACTCAAATTAACTCACAAATGCATGCCTAAACCTTTTAATTCAGCTCAAAAGCTTTCCTGTAGCTCTAACAGTAGAGCGTTGATGCCTGCAACACCAAGGTCATGGGTTCGTTTCCCAGGGAAAGCAAGAACTGGTAAGAATGTAAATGTCGCTTTGGATAAAAGACTCAAACTGAGCTTGACGACGTAGATGTGACGTGAGCAACCCGTCTGTCTTCTAGTAGCTGTGCCAAGAGAAATCTGAATCATTCCCTTCTGAGACGGAGAGTGTGAGTAGGATGTGTCCTTGAGCTAGGAGCAGGAGAAACTTTTGCTAAGTATTCTGATTAATTACTTTGTCATTTTGCCTCCACGTCCCTCCGATTGCGCGCGAGCTTTTCCTCCTGTCTATACGGTAATCTCTCTACTGTGCGACAGAGAGTCGCGTGGTTATGACGCAATCGTTAGCCTATTTTTACAAAAACTGCTTCTACGGGGCCATAACGTAAGATACAAGGTAATGGAGCCTTTTATACATTTTCGTGTTTCTTTAGAGATAAATAATGGACAAATGGAGTCTTTAAACGCCTCAGATGTAAAGTTATTCGCTGTCAAAGTGATGCCAAAATGAATGGGAGTCAATGGAATGCTAACAGCAGGTGAGGGTCCGCTAATCAATGGCGGCGCCCGGGGAAGCTTCAGTGTTTTATGAAACCCTGTCCCCCTGGTCTTTGCCGACCTCTTGTGGAAAAAAAATAACATATTTGATGACTCTAGCCACTAGATGGCCTTTTAGCATTATTTGGAGGAAATGAGCTGTTCCGCTGGGTCCTCAAGTCATTTCTCTTCAGTATGCATTCAGATAAACATGTAGACATTATAAAATAATAATTTTCAGATTGAATTTTGAGGTTTTTTAAGTTTTTCTATGTGTACAGAAGCATTCCTCGCATTCCATTCATTCACATAGGGGTCAAATTGACCCGTGAGGGAAGAATTTGTTACTTTTTTAAATTTCAACCACACAACTCCTCGAATCCACTCAATGTTTTTTGTGCATTTGTGGTTCAAGTGCGACAAAAGTCATGGGGTCTTGGACCCCTCCGATGAACACTCACTTTAAAAAAAAAAAATCTAAAAGAATTTCCTGGTCAAAAAACCCCAGAGGGAAGGAACAGGTTTAGCAGACCTGTTGTGGCAGGCAGGGCGGGGCCGAGAGCTGTGGGAACGGAGCGAGTGTTAACGATCCACACCGGTCCTGAGTCCCACGGAGGTACTCCTGAAGGATAAAAGAAGGAGTGACGACAGTGAAGGATGAGAGAGGACCAGGACTGGACTTCATGTTGTTGTTATTTTATGTTTATGTGCGGCAGTCGTCCGTGAGGGGCTGCCACTTTACTTTCGTTTTGTTGTTTAGGTTTATTTTATTATTATAGTTACATTTAACATTGGCCGGTTCCCTCCTCCCCCTTCCCTTATCAACCTTGTTACACCTGTATGCAAAGTGACTCAAATTACACTTATTACAGACTAAATCCTCTTGCAATAACCTGGTTATTGAGGTTCTCGCTGACACAATTAATATAGAGAGCTGCAGTAATGACGTATATTTCACAAACTGAAGGCTTTTCTCCTCTTATCATCATACAGAACATCATCCATCTACAGAGAGAGTGAAAACAGACACTTCCCATTTTCATGAGAAAGATTAAGTTTATTTAGTACAAAAGTATTTTAGCATCTGATGGGCAGAATTCATTGACGAGCATGAAAGAGACACACATGAAATGAAAGGATACAATAAAATATATCCATGCACTGATTTGATGGACATGTTTATAATTGGTCTGTTTTATCAAAGCAGTGAAATAGAATAAACCTAGGATAACTATAAGGATCAAAGAGAATGAATTTCAATGTTGTCGTACATTTTGACAAGACATCCATCCATCAAAGCCCAACACCATGCAGTGTGTGTGTTGATAGTTCTCACACACACACACACACACACACACACACACACACACACACACACACACACACACACACACACACTTTACCAGGCCTCACTTCCATTAAAATCCTTAAACACACCATATTTAACACCACAGATAGGCATTGGGGAAATCGATCCACACACACATATAATCGAAACAGTTATGGGTGCCAATCAAAGGAAAACCTTATCAAAGTTATCAAATCGATCTTATTAAGAACAGTATTAATTCCATAGTACTTATCAGTATCTATCAGTGATTCAACATTAAATAATTCACCCAAAAATAAGATTTCTGGCATCATTCACTCACCTTCATGTTGTTCCAAACCCATATGACTGTATAAAGTTCATAACATCTTTCGTTTGTCTCCAGAAGACTACACTGCAATTTTTTTTGCTTTTTTTAGTCTTGTTTTCCAGTACAAATAGCTAACAAAGACACAATAACTTAAAAAGCCAAATTACATGTTTTACTTTCTGAAAAACTTATCAAAACTAAGTGACTTTAAGCTTAAAACAAGAAAAAAAAAAAGTCAGAATTATCTTATTTCTCCTTTAAATTCAGTAAATGTTTCTGACCCCATTATTTTAAAGTCTTGTTTTCTGAAAAATGTAAGTAATAATGCTTTTCAAGTAAATGTATCTTGAGTTTAAATGTTTAGATATTTGTACTGGAAAACAAAAACAAAAAAATACTGAAGAAGAAAATATTTTTTTGCAACGTGAGAATATAGTGCACGAGTATTATGAACTACTTTTATGGGAAAGTTCTGGAAAGCGACGGCGAGTAAACGATGACCATTTCACTTCTGGGTGAACTATAGCTTTCCCTGTTTAGGAAGTGACTGATCACTACAGCACAGAAACACATCTGGTCTCTGACTCCTGTGCTGCTACTCTAATAGAGTGAACTCTGTGGGAGGAGCTACTCAAGGCTCCGCCCTCTCCACGCTTGGCTCCGCCTCCTACAGCTTGGCTTTGCCTGGCTGCAACTGCAGGGTTTGAAGCTTCATGGCCATTCCCATGTTTCCAGTGATCTTCAGTTTGCCCTGAAAGAACGCCTGCATGAACGAGAGGACAGGAAACCGTGATTAACATTGATTTTGGAGATCTTAACCTCCTGAGACACAGCAATTCATTTGTGGTCCTGTAGAAGACCTTTTTTGTTTGTATTAGACCTACTTAGACCTAAGTATTTTTCTGTGACTTTACATACAAAAGTTTTGTCTCAACAACATCCAGGGCTTTTTCTTTTTCTTTTTAGAGATACAAAATGGGAGGCTGTTTATAGAAAAACAGTGAAATTAACAGTGAACAATGAAATGAACATTTGGATCTGTTGATATTCAAATTGCTTCTTGTAAAACCATCTCAGAAAAATGTCAGTAAGCTTTAAAAGCAGAATGTGATTTTCTTTTACAATAAAGGCACTGATTTTGGTTTTTCAATTGCTTAAAAAAAAGATATATGCAAAAAAATGCAAGAAAGAAGACAAGTTACAATTCAGCCTTCAAAATAAATCATACAAACATTACAATAATGTCATCACTGTCTGTTAGAGTTTGACATTCTGTCAATGGAATTCTGCGGGAAACTTTCAAATTTAAATGAAAAACTGAAGAAGAAAAAAGGCTGAGACTTGAATATGAGAATAATGGCACTTTTCATTGTTTAGTTTTCATTGTGTATAGTTGTTGACCTATATTTCCCAAAAAGTAAAGACATTTTTTTTTTGTCTTATAATAACCTATAGGTAGCAGGTTAATAATCATGAATGCAGTGATTTAAAAATACTACAATATTTAAAAATCACTATATATATATATATATATATCCAAATATTGAGCATTTAAAATGTGTCTCCTGCTAAATAAATAAATAAATAAATAGTGAACTTGGATACTGAACCCGTTGAGCATCGGCAGGTTAAATGGTCTCACTTGAGCTTGTTGATTTGTATTGGGTCAAAAATGTCTTTCGCTCCATCTGTGGCTTTTCCACGAAGGGCGAAGAGCTTCGATTAGAGGAAGCGTGGAAACTTGGAGGCATGGAAAGAAACTCATTCTGATCCAGACGGGAGGCCGCACAATATCTCTCTCAACATAGGCCATTAGTATTAGAAAAGGAAAGCGAGTGTGGAGAAATTGTTCGTGGAAAAGAGTTGGCGGGTTTGAGACAATGCACAAAAGGAGGGTGGGAGGCTACACAAACTATGCTTTTAAACGCTCAAAATTGATGTCCCTGAAAGGAGAGGCCTTGAAAACAAAATATCTCCACATTTCTTTCATTCAATTGTGAATTGCAGTTTAAAAAAAAAAGAAAGATAACAACAGCACACGTGTAGCTAAAAGACAATACTGCTTTGAATTCACCGGCACATGCACTTATGCAGACCTACGCAAGTCAGAGTCAAAGAAAGAAAAACATCGGGGTTATGTGGGATGAGTCTCTGTGGTAAATCCAAACGGGAAAACTGAGACCGAGATCAGCCAAAATCATAATTATAACCATACAAATCAATTGGAAATGCCAGAGATCTGCCTTTGCAGCCATTCTAGGCTTCCCACTCTTTCCAAAACATTATTTTCCAGGATATTTTATGCAACGTATGCTTAAAAGTTAGGATACAATGACATTCGCAAACTATTTAACTTGTATTATTTGACATGCACTAGCATTCAATAATGTGGGGTCAGTCAGATTACAGAAACAGTAATATTATTACCATTTAATATAACTGTTTTCTGTGAATATAGTGTAAAATGTAATGTATTCCTGTGATCAAAGCTGAATTTTCAAGTCTTCAGTGTCACATGATCCTTCAGAAATCAGTATAATGTGATGATTTGATGCTAAAGAAACATTTATGATTATTATCAATGTAGAAAAACAGTTGCGATAAAAAAAAAAAGAAATCAGGATTCTTTGATGAATAGAAAGTTAAAAAGAGACAGATTTTTTGTAACATTATAAATGTCTTTACTGTTGCCTTTGATCAATTTAATGCATCCTTACAGAATAGAGGTATTCATTTATTTTAACAAACCAAACTTTGACCCCAAACTTTTGAATGGTAGTGTAACAGGATGTTCAAATTAATGAAAAACTGTGAATTTGGGATGTTTTTCTCTTGTTTTCTCTTACTCTTGTTTTCAGTAAAAAATATGGAAACATTCGTAAAACAAGACAAATTTACTAGATTAGCAAAACTGCACAACATTTGAAGAATAGTTTTCAGAGAATATATATTGAATTCTTGTTCAATACTCAAAAGATTTGACACAGAGAGTAAGGAATGCTTTGGTTTAATTTCTTGGTTATTATGTTGAAACAAATACTGTATTATCTGTCTTTTAGTAACTCTCTGATTGAAAAGCATCAATAAAAAGTTAAACTGATACTCAAAAGATTTTTGCTTAAATTGAGAACCAATTCCTCAAATAAATTTAGCGTGTTTAGTAAATGTTAACGTATTTTTAATGGGGGGATAAATACAGTTTTTTTAGTCCAGCTTGTAACTGAAAAGTAGGATATACGGTTGATTTTATTCTAAACAGACAGACAGACAAGACAGAGGGTTGTTTTAGTGATTTGTCTGTCTGCTTCATCACTACTTACGGTCTGTGGATTCATCTTTCCAGTCATGAGGTCCAGCAGGTCGGAGTCGGACATGGCAATAGTGCAGTCTGCTTTCTTTTCTGAGAAACACAAGAGAAGAACATTGAAGATCACAGTATACTTAAAATGATATCGAAGAACAAACTGGAGGGAAGTTATTTCAAAATCAGGCCAAAAAGAAGTTGAAAGTTGGCTCCGGCTGGTAAAGTCAAGTCAAGTCACCTTCATTTTATATAGCGTTTTTAACAATATAGATTGTTTCAAAGCAGCTTTACAGTGATAATAGGAAATTACAGTAACAGAGATTGTTTTGGCTTTACAGCAGCTCTAGAATAAAGTTATTGTCCAGCTAAAGTTAGTTTTGATTGATGTAAACACCTTTGAATATCATTATGTAATAAATGGGTGTGGCTCTGAGGCTCCGCCTTCTTTGACGTGGAAACATACTCTGTTTTGTTTCTTCTGTTCAGTCCGTCGAGGTCAGATGTCCAGAGGTAAAAAACATGAACCCACTGGAGAGCCTTAATTCTGAATGAAAGCGACTCACACCGTTTTTTTGAAGTTCAATACTGTAAAGCTGCTTGATTTTAACCAATCTACTATATAAAATGCTATATAAATGAACCTGACGTGATTTGACAGGAGTGTCGAATTGCAGAGCTGGTGCAAAAATATCCACATCACTATGGTTTCGTTTACACTGCAGGTCTTGATGCCCAATTCTGATTTGTTACCTTTATCCGATTTTTTTGACCGTCCGTTTACACATTCTTTCAACTGTGACCCATATCCGATTCATGTGTTTACACTTTCCACACTACATCGCGCATGCTTAAAGGGTTAAATTATCTTGCACAGATGGACGAACGCAAACGCTAGCTCTGCGATAAATGCAAAGTTCGCCAAACATCACCATGATTTTGAGGCGGAGGACGACGAAAAGTGCCATCATTGGAGTCTGCGCATGTGCTTCACTTATTGTGTGTGAGAGAGATCTCAGGACTGGCGGGAGCATATTGTGTTTAAATATTGGCTTTAACGAGAAGCATTGGGTCTGAAATTTTAGGATGAGCAAGACAACCTTTGATATGTTGCGTCAACGTTTATCCACATTCCACTCCTACGACGACATGACGTTTCGTCCGGCCATCCGTCCCTTTGCAGAGGCGCGTCTGGGTTTTTCTCGTCATTAAACCGCGGAGACGTTGCCTAAAGCCTCAGAAAATCCGATCTGCCCGTTTACATGACAGTCACATTGGCACATATTCAATTTATATCTAATTTATTTCCACATATGAATGAGGCCTGAAACCGATCTCGAAATATCTGAATCCATGCATTTTTTTCATGTTTACACGGTCATAGAACACATCCGATCTGTGTCACATGAGCAAAAAATCAGAATTGGGTCACATTTCACTGACAGTGTAAACGAGGCCTGCGATCAGATGCTTTCTTAACTGCTGTTTTCTCACCGCTGTTGTGTGTTTATTTTGTTATTGAGAGGAAAACGCACAGCACATATTTACATATGCGCTCCCGACAGCATTGGGATGTTTGCTAACAGTAACTATTTCTAATATCTTTTTACCCCAGTGAAGTAAAAAAAAAAAGTAAAAAAAAAAGAACGTCACTAAGAGTATATTGGGGCATTTATAGGGGTGAAACTAGCAGGAGTGAGCGGTGAAAAATACAGCTCAGCACTTGCTGCTTCCTGTCTTCCGGCATGTGTGAGCGGGTTTGATCCTAGTCATTAGACCGAACACACACTCTCACTTGCTTTCATTTCCTCTCAGCCTTCACACCAATCTCGTGGCCGTGGACAGACACACACACCTGTGAATATAGGGTATGCATTGACGTCAGCCCGATGCTCAGTATTCTCAGCCGAACTGAGTGGCAAAACATCCTGCAACATGACAGGATTTAATAGGATACTGCAAGTAAAAAAGAAGATTATCTTCTTAAATTAAAGGCAGTTGAACTTGACAGGGATCCTTAATACTCACCAAATAACCAGCAGTCCATATGGCCAGTAATCGGGTTTCCTGACATTTATATGTGTGATTTTGACGCCGAGGAATGATGCATAAAGAAAAGCCTGTGAGCGCTTAATCTGCTAGACCTGTGCTTCTCCACCATTGCACATTTTGGGTGTCTCCCTCATCAGACACCCACACACACACACACAATTCAAGTCCTGCAGTCTGTACTAATGAGCTGATGAGTTGAATACGGTGTGTTAAATGAGACATTCAAAATGTGCAGTGATGTGGAGACGCCAGGGCAGGTTTGAGAAGCACTGTGCTAGACAACACTATAAATACAATATAGGTAGATATAAATCTGGATGATCACTTATATCATTGTCATATATCGTCATATCTCCCCAGATCCCCCAGCCCTAAAACTTGTTAAAGCATTAAAGGGTTAGTTCACCCAAAAATGAAAATTCTGTCAGTAATTACTCACCCTCATGTTGTTCCAACCCCGTAAGACCCAAGAATACCATTAAGATATTTTTGATTAAATCTGAGAGCTGTTTCACTCCTTCATAGGCTTCTATGTAATTTCATTCTGCCGGCCCAGAAAAGTTAGTAAAGACATTGTTAATATAGTCCAAGTGACTGCAGTGGCTCAATCTTAAGTTTATCAAGCGACGAGAATACTTTTTGTGCGCAAAAAAATCAATTTATTCAACTCTTCATTTTCTTCTGTGTGGGCCTGAGTGAGTTCACGAGAGACACGACGCATGTGCGAGAACTGAGAAGATGAGGGTCTCGATGTCGTGTTTACAATGGTTCTAAAGTGTGCATTTCCTGGATGTCCGAATCGTGAGAAACCAACGAGAAAACGTAAAAGTGCTTTACCAATGCGGCTTACCTTTCACACTTTCCCATCAAATGATCGTGAGCGTCACCTCCTCAGTTCTCGCGCATGTGTCGTGTCTCTCGTGAACTCACTCAAACCCACACAGAAGAAAATCAATAGTTGAATAAACTGATTTTTTTGCGCACAAAAAGTATTCTCGTCACTTGATAAACTTAAGGTTGAGCCACTGTAGTCACTTGGACTATTTTAACAATGTTTTTACTAACTTTTCTGGACCCACAGAATGAAATCGTATAGAAGCCTATGGAGGAGTGAGACAGCTCTCAGATTTCATCAAAAATATCTTCATTCGTGTTGTGAAGATGAACGAAAGTCTTACGAGGTTGGAACAACATGAGGGAGAGTGATTACTGACAGAGTTTTCATTTTTGGGTGAACTATCTCTTTAAGGCATTATAGCATTTAAACTGAACACCAATGTTGCCACTCAGTGGGAGTAACACGCAGTGACTCCGCATACTGTGACGTCATTTTGAAATATCAAATAAATGTATGAAATAATTCATAATTTATTAAAATTACATTGTGTGTTTTTGTGTTCAATTAAGTTTTTGGATTTTAAAGGTACATTGTGTAATATTTAGGAGGATCTGTAGACAGAAATGCAATATCATATACATAACTATGTTTTCAGTTGTGTATAAAGACCTTACATTATGTTTCCACTACCTTAGAACCATAGACAGTAAAAGAAATGGACACAGCGACCCCATAGATTTCAACGGAGAAAAGTGAAGCAAATTAGAAGCACTCACTTCCTGATGGTCGAGCGTACTGCGCAGACTCAAACTGAGCTTGACGACGTAGATGTGACGTGAGCAACCTGCCTGACAGTTGTAAGTCTTCTAGTAGCTGTGCCAAGAGAAATCTGAATCATTCCCTTCCGAATCTTGCAGAGACGGAGAGAGTGAGTAGGAGCTGTCCATGAGCTAGGAGCAGGAGCAACTTTATGACTCTCTATGGGCTTCTCCCTTGACTTTATCAGACTTTATCAGACTTTATACCTCCACGTCCCCCCGATTGACTGCGAGCTTCTCCTCCTGTCTATACAGTAATTTCTCTACTGTGCGACAGAGAGTCGTGTGGTTATGACGCAATCGTTAGCCTATTTTTACAAAAACTGCTTCTACGGGGCCATAACGTAAGATACAAGGTAATGGAGCCTTTTATACATTTTCGTGTTTCTTTAGAAATAAATAATGGACAAATGGAGTCTTTAAAGGCCTCAGATGTAAAGTTATTCGCTGTCAAAGTGACGCCAAAATGAATGGGAGTCGATGGATTGCTAACAGCAGGTGATGGCCCCAGGGGTGGTACGCTTTCTGGATGCTGAATTACCCCCTGCTTAGAACGAGCTATTTTTATCTACACACACCGCGGGTCCCCTTACATTGAAATGCGCCGACATGTCTCTACAGTGGCCCTGAACGGACAAACGCGTTTCGTCACTATGTTGTTCTTCGTGCAAAGAAGCTAGCTAAAGTCAGCGAATAAAACACTGACACAATGATGAACAAGTAACAATAATATTCACAATAACATAGTTTTACTGAATAATTAAATAAACCTTATTTCTTAATTTATCTTTGTAAAGAAAGCTCATTGCTTATGGCGACTCTCTGCTGTCTCAGACGACGACATCACTTCCTGACGACCACCGTAACTTCTGTTGGGTGCAATTCGCAACCTCACCGCTAGATGCCACTAAAAATGACACACTGCACCTTTAACTTTTTTTTATTCATTTTAAGTGGGTTTTGGTGTGTGTGTTCTGATAATCACGGTTTTCAGAAAGACACATGAAAATGTCACACTTCTACTGGGGAAAATATCGAACCTGTCCTTCAACCTACAGCTATTTTCATGTAAAATAACTCCACCTGATCCAGGTGCGTCCAGCCCGAGACACTGACGGACTAGGAAAGGTCAGCTGTTCGCAGATGTTCGTAGCATCTGCATCCTCACCCAGAGTTAATAACAGAGAAACACACTCACCGGCATCATTGTGAACAGAGCCTTTTCCATTCTTAACATCAACGATCCAGATGGCTTCCTTTCCGTCCGGCCCGTCCTTCACCTTGAAGGCAAACACACCTCCAATCTTCTTCACAAACTGCTCTCCGTCCTACACACACACACACACACACACACACCAGAGAGCCCGTCAGTTGCACACCCGCCATAAACTGTGTGAACCGCAGCTAAACTTAAACGATGAAGAGATAACTTTACCCTCAAACAGAAATGAATGTGTAAGTTTTATTTTAAGCTACTTACGTTATATGGTAACACTTCACAATAAGGTTTCGTTTAACGACATTATTTAGCATGTACCAAATAAGAACAAAACTTCTACAGCAATCTTAGTTAATCTCAACATTTACTACTACATTTTTAAGATCCAGCTCAATCTGTTAACATTAGTTAATGCACTGTGAACTAACATGAACATGTTACATGAACACTTTTAACTAACATTGCCAAAAGATAACAATGCTGTAATCTCATTGTTTGTTTATGTTAGTTAATCCATTAATTTATGAAGGGCTGCACAATATATTGTTTCGGCATCGATATCGCGATGTGTGCATCTGAGGGTGCAAAAAAAATCAAAACATTGAGAAAATCGCCTTTAAAGTTCATGATTGTGCTGCATTCACTCACAAAAATAAATATTTGATATATTTGTCTGATTTTGAAACAATACATGGAGATTAACTATTCCTGTAAAGCAGCTAAACCCAGGTGACGAGGCTGAGCGGGTAAAGGCCTCGATTTGAGGTATAAAGCAGGTCATGAAACATTAGTTTGTGGAGGGGATGGACACATATGTTGCAGATTCATCAAAGTATGTGCTGCAAATGAAATGACATGAAAAGATAAAAACCAAGGGATTTGGGTTTAATGAAATGACGATCCTTTCAGCACCCAATAACTTTGTAGTCTGACTAAAAAGCTTTGCCATCAGCCAGCGAGGGAAAAGCAGGCCTGACAGCGGATCACTGCTGACATGATTAAAGCTGGGTAATAACTCCAATTCAGATCCATCTCGATGTAGCCTCGGGCAGAGACGCCGAGGTGTAACGAGGCTTTACCTCGACAGCCAACCATTTCAGATGAATTAACCCAAGCAGTCTTTCCCGTACCTCAAGCAACTTTTTATTGATCTCCTGGAAGACAGCGTGAGCTTTGAAGCCTTCTAGACCTGAGGATGCACTGGTCAACAGCGCCTGGATCTGTGGAGAGCTGGGAATGAAAGAGATACATGAAACACACACTCAACATATGGCTCAAGGAACAGTTCAAAGAGTTCTTCTGTGTGATCCACAGGAAAAGGAAAGCCGGACAGATATGGAACTAACATGAGGATAAGTAAATGATAGAGATGCACGATATATCAGCCACCATATCGGTATCGGCCGATATATGTTCATTTTTAATGTTATCGTTATCGGCCCGATAAGAAAACTTGGCCGATATATATTAAAACCGATAAATAATGTATTATTTCCTTCAGCTGCGACACTTCAGATGTGCACTGTTCAACCTGATGGTTTTGAATTGCTTGAAATATGATTGGTATCACTTCAAAAAAGGAAAATACAGTAAAGTGCAACATGTGCAGCGCAGATCTGTCATATATGCTACATAAAATTATAATGAGAACATTATAATTGTGTGCTTGGGACATATTAATGGTGAGACTCTCAAAAGCGATATTTTTTGGCCAATATATCAGTTTTCAAATATAAAGAATTATCGGTATGGGACAAAATTTTCATATCGGTGCATCCCTAGTAAATTATATTTGGGTGAACTATACCTTTAAGAAGTAACATGGCTTACAAGCATCCTAATCTCTTCACAATACTTTCCTCTCTCTCTCTCCCTCTCTCTCTCTCTCTCTCTCCTCATCCTGTCATAAACATATTAAAACTTCATATATTCAATCTGAAAAAAGAATAATGGGACTGTATTAGGTTCAGTACAAATATTTAAGCACAGGAAGACATCCAGACACAGATCTCTGGACGAACTGATCACACAACACACATGTGGAGTTACTCAGACTTTCCTCACATAAACATGCTGGGACAGCACGATAAAAACAAGATACACACTTTTTTTTTATTTATTTTTTTATCAAGAACATTTCAAGAACAATTGCACAACCATTGATGTTTTCTCATGGGTGAAACACACACACACACACACACACACACACACACACACACACACACACACACACAAAATCTATTTTAAATGAAAATAATGTAAATGAACACATTATATACATAATACCTTTGCACATTTACAGTGCATTTGGTATTTTAAGTGCTTGAATATGTCTCATTCCTGGGAATTTAAACAAATTTGAGCTCTAATAAACCAGGAATCCCTTTCAATCATTGGATGAATCCACTGTCATCATATAAAACCAACTGAATGTTTCATATTAGCGAATCAAATCCAGAAATCATGTAATAAATGTCTCTCACACACACAGAGAGAAGTAAATGACCTCCATAGGATGCTGTCACACTCTCTCAGCCCTGCAGAACCATCATCAAACACACACTGTGATTATAAGCACGCTGTAAACACAGGTTAGATCATCATCATCATCCTCACCTTGACACCTGTGGGACACGCATTGTTGGTGAATATGAACAGCAGACAGACAGGTGATCCGAAGGCCGCTGACAATCCAACAATCGGCGATACATTTGTATTTCTGAACGCTACTTCCGTGTTCTGTGGCCACGAGCCAGACCTGAATAATCAAACACTGATTATTCAGGTCTGGCATTATTATTCATTCACTGATCGAGAGGCAAAACTAGCATGATGTTTTTACTCGCAAAGTATGCATACAAGGAGGAAAAGACGTGCCTTTAAGCTCTCTAGTTTTGAAAAAGTCAATTTTTCATTTGCATAATGCACAAAGAAAGAACATGTACTGTAAAAAAAAAAAAAAAAAAAAAAAAAAACCTCAATTAGAGAGAAATACAAGATCACAATACTTTACTTGTTTAAGGGGTTTTATAATATTTATAATTTTTATTACAGAGACTTCAAATCTGAGCAAGAAATTAGTCCTTATGAGGTATAAGGATTTATGATGCAAAACAATGAAATTTAGAAACTGTTCAATATCATGATTAGCATATACCACCTGAAAAATAAGTATTTCAATGATAATAATGATAAATTAACTCAAAAGTATAAAAGGGCATAATTAAATCATTTTAAATCCTCACAAAAAGAGTGTAGCATATTCCAGATTATACAAATTGATTTTATTTTAAAGCCAGCTGGCTGGAGAGTTTGATTTAACAGAATAAATCATGTTGTTTTGTTTGGTTTGGTTGTTATTCAGTATATTGCACACATTTTCGTCATGTATTTCATATGAAGTTAAAATAAGTTTCGTGGGTATTGGCTTTAGGTGATACGGTAAATGTGACGACTTGTAAGGTTCAAAGAAGAGACGGCAGGGTTTATTTAGTTTTATAAACAGCAGAAAGTGAATACAACTCACTCACTCACTCACTCTCTCTCTCACACACACACACACACACACACACACACACACACACACACACACACACACACACACACAGAGAGAGAGAGAGAGAGAGAGAGAGAGAGAGAGACACCTCTCTCTCTCTCTCTCTCTCTCTCTCTCTCTCTCTCACACACACACACACACACACACACACAGAGAGAAACACCTCTCTCTCTCTCTCTCTCTCACACACACACATACATACACACACACACACACACACACACACACACACACACACACACACACACACACACACAAAGAGTAGGGCACAGGGATGCTCAGTTCAGATTGGAATTCTCCCTCAGTCTGCGGGAAACAGAAGATGGCCTTTGCTGCCTTCTGCCGGGCAGTTGTGTTTTCCTTCTCAATATATGTGATTAAATCTTAAACACTTGCTTTTCCACGTGACTAATAAGTCGGAATGCCTTTCTGTGCGTACAATTACGTGACTCGCGTCGTTTGTCTATAGGCTATTATTAAATTAAATGCTGAATTAATGCTATGATATTTAAATTAGATGTATAATTCATTTCCTCGTTAAACTTCACATGACAGGGGAAAAACGCATAGCTACTGGTCTTGAACTGAGTTCTGCGTTTAAAATAAAAGTTGTATAAGAAGTTAGAATAGCAGCGTATAAATGTAAATAATTTAAAACGGGCACAGCGACCTGTCACGTGATGGTACTTTTCTCACTGTTTGTTTGGAAGAGGCCGATATAATTGGTCAGATATCATCCCTTTGCACGTATTTAATATTATCGATTACACTCCATAAGTATTTGTTCCAACAGAACAAAAACGAAATGATATTTAAATAAATACGCTTTAATGGCGGGTTGTGATTTTGAGCCATCACGCGCCCCCTGCAGGCCGAAACTCCTCTGCGCCTCAGAGGAACCGTTATTTACGCACACGTGACGTCCGTTTTCGGTGTTGTTTTGGCGTTTTAAATCGATAGTTAAAATATCTAATGCAGTGATTTCAGTCATTTCCAGGTTTTTGCAGGAATATGCGTCCAGCACGCCGAATAAACTACTCTAGTTAGTAATTTAAATCCATTGTTATTTAGTTATTTGTTTATATGCACAAGTCCTAGTTATCTTAGGTTGGCATTACTGGCAGTGTTAGGTGTAGTAGTGCCAAATTAATTACTAAGTAATCTAATTACTGTCATTTAATTACATTTGTCTTGGAAATAGTAAAGTAAGGGATTACTCTTAACTTAGCCTATACTCTTACTTAATTTTTCAGTAATTTAATGACAGATGCAATTGTATTAAATTGCCTACTTCTAGAACTATTCTGTATAAAATAATAGTAGATTTAACATAAAAAATCAATGTTTGTTTATACTGTAACCTGTTCCCTTTGGTCAGTTTAAGAATAATTTATGCAATTGTATATTGTTTATTTGAAAGAATTAAAAGAGCAGTTTTGTGTCTATCCTTGTATTGATCAACCGAGCGAGGTTGATAAGGGATTTAGAAAGTAATCAGTAATCCAATACTTTTTAGAGAGAGTAATTGGGTACAATTAGTAGCTAGTAATTAATTAATTAATTCACCCAACACTGATTGCGGGATGTGTTTTTTTTTTGTGAGTGTGTGTGTTGTTATTATTATTGTCATTTAGAAATTATTAATTTTTAAATAACTTATTTATCCGTTAATTTGTATTGCATTGAATGCTTTTTAATAACATGTCTCCATCTCTTCTTTAGTCTGAGAATCCAGATTAATCCTCAGAAGTTGTTATTATTTCATTGGTTAAGTGTCCACAAGAAATGGCCTTTATCTGGCCTTAATCTACACCTTTAGGAATAGAGTGAGCCATTAGTGTAATTAGCAATTTATGAAGTGTTTAAAGGTCAAACTGTACTGTACGTCTTACATGTCGTATTTTGCTATGGCAATAAAATCATTAAAAACATTGACACCGCCAGTACATGACACAGTCTTTTAAACCATTTAAAGTGGTTATATGGTTTTGCCTTTTAAAAAATATTACGAAATGTTTTCTTAAGCTCATTAATGCTTTTTTGTGTCTTTATGCAGATTGACCGCTGAGTATGACCAGTTGCATGTGGTGCCGTGACCCGGATGGGAGTGAGGTTTACACACACACAGCTCTTACTATGTCCGTTACAAATGCATCTTACAGAAAGCAGAGAAGAAACATCGTGTATGTTCTCCTATTATCCACTGACATGCAGCACCTGCAAACCTTATCAAATTTCCAACACTGCATGTGACAAATCCTGAAACTGGCCAATGCTACTCAACAAATAAATATAATATTTTGGCCCATTTATGTTGCCTCCCAATAATCAGTGATGATTGAAGAGCATTCAGTCTGTCTAATACTCAACTTGACTGTCTATTCTTTTAATTCAGACATGTTTGTACAAGTTTCATTACCAGTATTATATCGATATATATTTATTCAGAAATAAATGATAATAAACCATGTTGATTTATGTTTTCTGTGATCCAGAACATATATGCAAAATATGAACAGCTAACTGTTCTATGGATGCACAACTAGCTTAGCTTTCGGATACACAAAGCATTCAATCATGCATAAAATAATCTATATTTAAAGGAACAAAATGGTGAAAAAGCTGTAGCTGTAGGCCATCCAACACAAAGGTCATGGGCTCGATTCCCAGCAGGGAGAGTATTTTATAGTGATGAAAATGAATGCAATGTAAGTCGCTTTGGATAAAAGCATCTGCGAAATGCATAATTGTAAATGGGAAAAGTAAAATAAATAAAAGCTGAAGTCAGTAAAACAGCAAGAGTTGTATGCACATTAGAATTCAGCTTTTTTTTATCTTTTATTTTTTTTCAAATGTTCCTTACAGATACTTGTTTACTATGAGACCAGCTTACCATGAACTTTCCACAAGGCGGCGCATGGAGGCCCATAAAGCCGAATCCTCAGAAAAGTAACTGTGCTTCTTTGGCGCTGGACAATGAATTAAAAGCGAATAATGATACTGAGAAGGTTTAATAGCTATTAGATTAAATACAAAGTAGCTATTTTAACTAAAAGAATTGTTTCAACTAACCCCGCCCATTTTATCACTCCGGATTCACGCAAACTTCCATCTATCCACTTTGATTTCTATTGTTTTCCACGCCCCGTGACGTCATCGGAGCGCATGCGCAATAGAGTCTGTCTGTCCAGCGCTTCCTAAACACAAACGGATTCAAACTCTTGCGGGTAACGTTTCGATTTATACATTATTATTTGAATTGCGCATTTTTCTCTACATTCACACGTATTTATCGCTCTTTTTTTCGTATTTAATTAGGTCAATTTGGGCGAAGCGTAAACATTGAGCGATAAACCTCAAAACATATTTAATCTGTTAGTTCAAGCCTATGAACAGGATTCTTATAATTAATCATTGTTAATAAATGAAATTGCTGATTACACTAACAAACTATACCATGGTATTACCATTTACCATGGTATTTTTACAACTCATTTGAATACAAAGGTATAGTAATGTAGAAATCATAACTGAATGATTACTACATTACTATACCTTTGTATTCAAATGAGTTGTTATATGCTGTATATGAAAGTACTATGTTTAAACCATAATTTCTCCACAATACTAATTAAAAAGGGCATTTTCCTTTCCACACCCATCAGATGCTGATTGACAGCTGTCAGATGCTGATGACCTCATGGCCTCGTCCTCTGAGGTGAACGTCCACATGGAGGAGGTGGTGGTGGTTACGACCCCTGACACCGCGGGTCAGACTTCATCTGGCGATGAGGAGAAGAATATACTGGTGGCTTCTGACCTGGAACAGTCTGAGTGAGCATTTCATTCTGTTGTGACTCCCATCATGCACCTCTTTCAGACTCTCACAGCAGCTTCTGTCTTTTCCTGCGCAGGGAAAACATTATGGAGCAATCCATGGAGTCCGAGGCCGAGTCTAGCACCACTCTCTCTCTGCCCAAGGACACTGTGCTGGGTATGAAATTAGTTTTATTTTTAAATATAGTTTTTATTAAAGTGCTCCTATTATGCTATATTAAAGGTTTCTAGTTTTCTCCTACAACAGGTTTGCATGTATCAATACTTGAATTTTCTAATAATATACATTGCACATCGCCTCATTTCTCAAAGAGTCTGAAACGGTTCGTTCGAAGATTTAGTCTCTCTAAACCCCGCCTTTCCACGAGACTACTCTGCTCTGATTGGTCCGACAGCCCAGTCTTTTGTGATTGGTTTACTCTGTTCTGATTGGTCAGATAGTTCAGTCTGTTGTGATTGGTCTTCTCTGCTCTGATTGGTCAGATGGCTCAGTCTGTTGTGATTGGTCGACCGCTTAAAGTGTATATCGGAAACCAAACGGCCAAAACCATATCTGAATATGAGCTGTTCCTCAGCACTTGATACACAGTGATATGAACAGTGACGATGGCGTCGGTTTTACCAATCAATTCAATTCGAGTGCAAATCCTTTTAAATTGCAGCAAAGTGGATTTGCTTTTCAACATGTCGACACACGAACCAAACTCTTCCAGTCTCAGTGTTTGAGGGGCAAAGTAGACTTTTTTCATGTTGTCATTATAGAAATTTGTTACATTGTTATGTAGGTTTGTAACAGGAAGTGAGACTGGAATTACTGACGACTCGTTTCAGCAGTTCAGAATTGATTATTTCTTTTAGGAGACAATAATTTTATTTTGCAGAACTTTTACATTCACAAACAGCTATATTACACATTTACATTTAGTCATTTAGCAGACGCTTTTGTCCAAAGCGACTTACAAATTAGGACTAAATTAAGCGAGTCATCGTGAAGAGGCAAAAAACAACGCAAGAAGTGCTCAAAATACGAAGTTCAGGCATTGGTCAGAGTAGCATAAGCCCGATAATCGAGGATTGTAAGGAAAAGGAAAGATTTTTTTAATTTTTTTATTAAGTTAGCATTAAGTGCTTCCAGGGATTCTGCATTCCGGATGAGGGTGGGGAGAGCATTCCACCAACATGGAACCGTGAATGAGAATGTTCTGGAAAGTGATTTTTGTGGCTCTCTGTGATGGAACCACGAGTCGTAGGCTTCTGGTAGGGATGTACTGTAGGCTCGTAGGAGTGAGTGAAAGTAGGAGGGAGCTGAGCCTGTGATAGATCCGTAAGCAAGCATCAATGCCTTGAACTTGATGCGAGCAGCGAGTGGTAGCCAGTGCAGAGAGATGAACAGAGGAGTGACGTGGGCCCTCTTGGGCTCGTTGAAGACACATACACACTGCATGAAAGGTCAAATCTGAAAAAGCATAATAGGGGCACTAGGGCTGTCAGAATTGCTCAAAAATGACGTTCGAATATTCCCTCTAAAAAACACACGAATATTCGAACTATTCGAACATCTGGTTGCGCATTTTGTCAATGACCCGCATTACGTCAATAACAGGACAAATGAATACGGGGCACTTTAAGATTTTGATTTAACTTAAAACGTAAATGAGAAATGTTGCCTATAGCTGCAACTAGCAGAAATAAAATAAGTTTTATTTTATGTCAGTTCATGTTCATTTTATTTCAAGTATTAAAAATGTTTTTGAATGGTTTTAGTTTTAGTTAACAATAAAATAACCCTGCGTAATATATCATAATTCCGATTTTAACAATAGACATGCCATGTTCATATTTACACAGTGAAAATATCTGACGATACAGATGTTGAGGGTGATATTCTCTACCCCATAACCTGTGGGGACAGCAAAGCCAACCTCGTGTGGAAGAAGTTTGTGTGTCCCGGGATCAACATCAAATGTGTGCAGGTAAATACATGATGCAGTCTATTTAAAAACACTTCAAACTTACGTTTCTCGTGATCTTTTTGATTTAAGAGGTTGTGCTTAACTCGGGATGTCTATCGATTCAGATAATTAAACGCAATTAGTCATCTATATTTTTCTGTTTTTAGCTAATGCATTCATTTCCTTCAGAAAATAAATAATGCTATTATTATGTTTAAAGTATTACTATTATTATATTTTGCAGTGCTAGTCAGGTCTATCGTAGTTAAAATAAAATATATAAAAACGTATTTTATTTCAGCTAGTTGCCAAGGCAAGATTTCTTATTTTCATTTCGCTAATCTTTATGTACTAAAACAACTAAAACTAAAACTGAAATAAAAATGACTAGGAACTATATAGATATATTTTAAATAATAATAATAATAAAGTCAAAAACATACAACAAAATTGCAAAACTATATCAAAAATTTAAATGAAATGGGAAAATATAAACTGATTCAAAATATTAATAAAAACACTGGTGCTAATTACTCATCTCACATAAAACAACATATTCATTCAAACTGCATCAAAAAATTTTTATTAAGGTCAATTATCATGATTGCTGATTAACCATCTCGCATAAGAACAACAGATTTTCTATTTCTCAAACTGCATGAAAATCTTAATGTCTTGATATAAGATGTTAATGACATATTTTAATAAGATTTAGTTGTAGTCACTGCATAATTCCCACACTTTCATTAGTGTTCTTTCCTAGATTTGATGGCTTTCCAAATTCCTATTATTATAAAATGTGGGAAAGCAGCATTATTAAAGAAAGAGCAGATGTGAATGATAATGGTTTATGATCATATAGAAACTTCATCTTGCAATACAAATTAAGAAAATATTCAAAAAAGATCTATAAGTAGTGATTGAGATGCTGTCATTGTTTTTCCTCTAAATGTGCCGCTTTGAGTAATGGACTGTCTTGACAGGAATATCCTCGCCACATAGACCATTTCACGTGTGCTTGATTTGATATATAACTGTCTGTACTGGACGGCTTGCTGTGTTCCAGCTGAACGAGCATCTCATCAGTCCGAAGGAGTTCGTGTATATAGCGGGAAAATCCACGCTGAAGGACTGGAAGAGAGCCATTCGCCTCAATGGGACCATGTTAAGGTTTGTGGCACTGGGCAGAAAAAGAATATCAGCTAGAAATACATCCCAGCTCTGGACGTTTTTATATTAGTATATGGTGGAATATAAAGCACAAACACTTCTCTCACTAATCTTTTTTTCCTCAACAGTAACAGTAAAGTCTTTTTACATTGTTACTTGTTACAAAAGTGTTCTATTTCAAATAAATGCTGTTCTTTTTAAATGTTCTTTTCATCTCCTCAAATTTTAAACACACCTGTTCTCAACATTGTTAATAATAAGAAATGTTTCTTGAGCAGCAAATCAGCACATGATTTCTGGAGGATCATGTGACTCTGAAGACTGGAGTAATGATGCTGAAAATTCAGCTTTGATCACAGGAATAAATTACATTTGACTATATATTCAAATAGAAAACTGTTATTTTAAATTGTAATAATGTTTAACTATATTTTACTGTATTTTTGATTAAATAAATGCAGCCTTGATTAACAGAAGAGACTCCTTTCAAAAACAAGTCCCCCTGTAGTCAATAATTGTGTCCCTTAAAACTCATCTTTGATCACCAAAATTACATATTTAAATGTTTTTTCATTGGAAAAAAAAATGTCTTAAAATAGCTTGAATGTAACTCGACACCCTTGCCTCATTTAGTATACGCGGTTCTATGAATATGCAAATGAGCCCCGCCTCCTCTCACTCACTCAGCTCAGAGATCCACTGGGTGACGATCACACGTTGATCTGATTGGTTACAAGGTAGTTTGTGACGTCAGAAACACCATCGATTTCAAAGCGTGTTTTTGAGACTGTCTTTGGTTCACTGCAGATTTAAGGAGGAAATACTCAGCAATGGTGTCGACTTATGAATTTGCACATGGTTTGTCTTAAAGCATATTAAAAACACCACATAGACATATAAACAACATTAAAAGCTTGATTTTCAGCACAGGGGGACTTTAAAAAATCTTAAGACCCCAAACTTTTGAGCATGGTGTATATACCATAAATTCAAATCATTCAACTCCTACAAAAGTGAAATTAATAAAAGATGGCTATTTTTCTTTGGAATACTGTGCATTGAGGAATTGTTCACAATAAGATCAGGTATGCATATTAAAGCAGCAAATGGAGACATTGTGTTTTTATGTTGATCTTAATTTCCCGTCTTCCTTATATTAGCCGCTTTCCGACCGGAGGAACCTTTTCACAGTTCCTAGAACTATTGGCTAAAGTACCCGGATGTCGGCGTGTTCGCACCGCAGGAACTAGGAACGATTTTAGTTCTAGGAACTCCATTTGGAGGAACTAATTTAGGTCCTACTTCAGAGTAGGGTCTAAACCAGCACTATAGGAACCATCCGTGACGTTAGTGTACGCTGATTGACCGAACGCACGCGGAACACCAGCACCCGCCATTTTTAAAACAGCTAACGTTATATGTAAACACACAGATTATAGCCTATATATTTACTCCAGAAACTAGATACAAACATGGAAAACAGTGATAGATGGGTCTCTAAACCTTTATGCTGAAGAGAAAATCCAACCCAACTTTGAGGGGACCAAGCCAAACATGATTATGTTTATCTGCCCAGCTAGCAACACTGGACATCAACCACACGGCGTAGGCTAATAACCTTTTGTTCATATACTGTCTACTTTCTATAACAGTTCTATCTAATAAGATATTAAACAGTACTGTTAGACAGATCGCTAACTAATAAACACAGAGAATGCAAGCATTGTTTACTCTGGCGTTCTCAGCGCCGTCAAAATAAAAGTCACCGTGCTTGCGTCACTCCCTTACCCCTCCTACCAGTTCCTATGGCCACTTGGCCAGTGCGAACGCAAGTTCTTAGAGTAGTTCTTAGAACTGTTTAGAAGTTCCTGTAACCACTTGGTCGGAAAGCGGCTATTGTTGAAGATGAAGGAACTATTGTTCAGCTGTATCTCCTGGTTCTTCCTACAGGAAGATCATGGATTCAGGAGAGCTGGACTTTTATCAGCACTCCAGACTGTGCTCAAACACCTGCCGCAGTACCAAGATTGACCTGGTGGGGTCCCGAGTGTCTCTCAGCAGCCAGCAGTCCACAGAAACGGCTCCTGCGACCCCCGCCTCAGTGGACGGTACCGACACACAGTCAATTTCAATAGTTTATGCGTAGACTTTCACATATGTTTGCACTTCAGAATGATTGTCATGGTAGTGCCCATTAATTGTTTGAGCAGGGCTAATGTTTAACACGTTAATTTGGTATGATTAATTATAGAAAATGCTTTTAATGCTTTTAACGCACCCAGCTCAGACCTGTACTTCATCTTACACTGCATGCAGTTTAGTTACGAATAGGGATGCACCGTTATGAACATTATGGCCGATACCGATAATGACGATAACCGATATATTGGTTGATAAATCCAAATTTTTATGTATTTTTTTAGAGCCTGATTACAAAAACAAAAGTCTCACCATTAAAATCCATGTCTCAAGCACACAGTTATGATGTTCTCATTATAATTTTATGTAGCGATATGACAGACTTGCGCTGCACATGTTGCACTTTACTGTATCTTCCTTTTTTGAAGTGATTTCAATCATATTTTAAGCAATTTAAAACCATCATGTTGAACAGTGCACATCTGAAGTGTCTCAGCTGAAGGAAATAATACATTATTCATCGGTTTTAATATATCGGCCAAATTTTATTATCGGGCCGATAACGATAACATAAAAAATTAACATATATCGGCCGATACAAATATGGTAATTACGTGTTAGACACAATAATGTCAATATTGCCTGTTTTTGCTCAATTTCGCCAATGAAAACAGTTCCAATGAAAGCCAGAGCAGAAGTGTTGTGCTTCTCCGTGCAACACACAGCGACGTTTCATTACTGAATTAATCTGTGGTTTTTAACAAAACGAGTGAGCCAATGACTCAGTGACTCATTCATAAAGATGTTCACTTGCTTTGTTCCCGAACGAATCAGCCGTTAGAATGAATCGGTTGAGTGAACGACTCAATGACTCACTCAATTAGTGACTTGTTGCCACATACTGGCGGTTTTTGTTTAATATTTAGAGTATCAGTTAATTTTTCATTCATATTCTGAGCTACATTAAACAGTCTGTATAAATATACCTAAATGCCACTTCAGATGCTGCTTTTGAAAAAAAAAATGCTATAGCCACATTGTAGCCTTAAACGTTTATGTGTAATAAATTCTATGCTGAATCAAAATATTTCTTTATAACACTACTTTTTGTAATGTCAGTTCAATGTATTTCTCATCAAACACTAAATTAACTTTTGGGGTAATTTCTCGCAAAAATTGTGCGATTAATTTGTGATTGATTTAAATAATTAATTGGCATATCATCATGTGATTAATTAGATTAATAATGTTAATTGCTTGACAGTCCTAGTTTGTATTGCTGTTTCAGTGAATGGATGTTCAGCTTCGTTTTCCACAGATGGGGACGACAGCACTGAATGGGTCACGGCTATAGGAGGTGAGAGGCACTGCTAATGTCTCTGACATTTTAAACGATCTGTGTAGTTAATTGGTTTAACTCTTTCACTGGCCGTTCTTTTCCATGTCAGAGGACACCATGACCTTCTGGAGAGGACTGAGGGATGCTGGGCTGTTGGAGGAAGTCATGGAGGATCTGGAGAGACAGATCCAGGAGATTCTCAAGGGCCTCGAGGAGCGAATCCAAGACCCGCCTCTGCAGGTCAAAGGTCAGAGTTATGCCACTAAACCTGTTCATACTAAACAATCTGATGCTGGAATCAGTTTGAGCCCGCTTACATTAATTTTTTCAAAATTATAACACTTTTATTATACATGCATATATACAGTGAGGAAAATAAGTATTTGAACACCCTGCTATTTTGCACGTTCTCCCACTTGGAAATCATGGAGGGGTCTGAAATTGTCATTGTAGGTGCATGTCCACTGTGAGAGACATAATCTAAAAAAAAAAAAATCCAGAAATCACAATATATGATTTTTTAACTATTTATTTGTATGATACAGCTGCAAATAAGTATTTGAACACCTGTCTATCAGCTAGAATTCTGACCCTCAAAGACCTGTTAGTCTGCCTTTAAAATGTCCACCTCCACTCCATTTATTATCCTAAATTAGATGCACCTGTTTGAGGTCGTTAGCTGCATAAAGACACCTGTCCACCCCATACAATCAGTAAGAATCCAACTACTAACATGGCCAAGACCAAAGAGCTGTCCAAAGACACTAGAGACAAAATTGTACACCTCCACAAGGCTGGAAAGGGCTACGGGGAAATTGCCAAGCAGCTTGGTGAAAAAAGGTCCACTGTTGGAGCAATCATTAGAAAATGGAAGAAGCTAAACATGACTGTCAATCTCCCTCGGACTGGGGCTCCATGCAAGATCTCAACTCGTGGGGTCTCAATGATCCTAAGAAAGGTGAGAAATCAGCCCAGAACTACACGGGAGGAGCTGGTCAATGAGCTGAAAAGAGCTGGGACCACCGTTTCCAAGGTTACTGTTGGTAATACACTAAGACGTCATGGTTTGAAATCATGCATGGCACGGAAGGTTCCCCTGCTTAAACCAGCACATGTCAAGGCCCGTCTTAAGTTTGCCAATGACCATTTGGATGATCCAGAGGAGTCATGGGAGAAAGTCATGTGGTCAGATGAGACCAAAATAGAACTTTTTGGTCATAATTCCACTAAACGTGTTTGGAAGAAGAAGAATGATGAGTACCATCCCAAGAACACCATCCCTACTGTGAAGCATGGGGGTGGTAGCATCATGCTTTGGGAGTGTTTTTCTGCACATGGGACAGGGCGACTGCACTGTATTGAGGAGAGGATGACCGGGGCCATGTATTGCGAGATTTTGGGGAACAACCTCCTTCCCTCAGTTAGAGCATTGAAGATGGGTCGAGGCTGGGTCTTCCAACATGACAATGACCCGAAGCACACAGCCAGGATAACCAAGGAGTGGCTCTGTAAGAAGCATATCAAGGTTCTGGCGTGGCCTAGCCAGTCTCCAGACCTAAACCCAATAGAGAATCTTTGGAGGGAGCTCAAACTCCGTGTTTCTCAGCGACAGCCCAGAAACCTGACTGATCTAGAGAAGATCTGTGTGGAGGAGTGGGCCAAAATCCCTCCTGCAGTGTGTGCAAACCTGGTGAAAAACTACAGGAAACGTTTGACCTCTGTAATTGCAAACAAAGGCTACTGTACCAAATATTAACATTGATTTTCTCAGGTGTTCAAATACTTATTTGCAGCTGTATCATACAAATAAATAGGTAAAAAATCATACATTGTGATTTCTGGATTTTTTTTTTAGATTATGTCTCTCACAGTGGACATGCACCTACGATGACAATTTCAGACCCCTCCATGATTTCTAAGTGGGAGAACGTGCAAAATAGCAGGGTGTTCAAATACTTATTTTCCTCACTGTATATATTTTTTTATATATATATATATATATATATATTCATACATACATATAATTAATTAATTACAATATTAATATGAAATGTCACATTAATAATTATATGATGTTAAAATTAAATAATCTATATACTAATTATTATTAGTATAATAAAATATAGATCTATTTTAATATAATATTTGTATGTATTCTCAATATTTCAGAATATATTGCATCAGATTATATTTTTGTTGTTTAATGTTCAATTTGTGGTAAATGAGTTTATATCATTTAAATGCTATTTTAGATTCGATTTTATTTTTTATTATTTTCTGTTTTCATTTTAATTCTAGTTAAATATTTTGGCATTTTGTTGTGCGTTTTTTCATTTATCCCATGTCTGTTTTTTTTGTGATTCAGTGTGCTGCAATGGACACAAATGTTCTATTAAACTTCAGACTGATTCGATATTGTTCATTATATGAATCTGTCAATAGATGCCGCTCTGCTCAACAATATAGTCCAGAACTTTGGGATGTTGGACCTGGTGAAGAAAGTTCTTTCCAGTCACAAAAGCCAGATGGACCGCTGTAGGGAGCAGTACACACGCAGCTTAGTGGGTCAGTACCTGTGTGTGTGTGTGTGTGTGTGTGTGTGTGTGTGTGTGTGTGTGTGTGTGTGTGTGTGTGTGTGTGTGTGTGTGTGTGTGTGTGTTTCTCCATATCCAACCACACATTTTGGGTTTATTTTGTGCATACTAGCAGTGTGGTGGCAGCATCAGGTTTTTAAAGAGGAAAACATTACTAAGCACTAGGGCTGCATGAATGATAAGAAATCGAATCAAATATGATTATCAAATCGTGACGGCTGCAAATTAATTTGAATTAATGAATTATTGAATGAAAATATTTATTTCGAACTGTTAAAAGAAGAAAGAAACAAATAAAATATACAAACGAGTAGAAAAAGGAAATGTATACTCAACATAATACTCAACCCATTTGAAAAGGGAACTTAAATAAATATAAATATAAAATATAAAGTTTTGTGAATTTTCCCAAATTTGTAATGAGAAGCTTCAAGGGCTCCCTGAGGTGTTGTCAAAATAAAAGTTAATTTATTTAAAAGTAAAAAAAAAATTTTTAGACAGCCATAAATATTATTATTGTAATTTTACAGTTAAAATTATTATTATATTATTTTCTTAAATGCTTGATTTTTTTTTTGTGTGAAAAGTTACACTAGTACGGTAATGATTATTATTATTAAATAGCCACACAAAACAACACATTTTGTGTGGAGCCCTATAAACAAGCACTGCAAACGTGGATTTATTTATTTTTATCGCAATTTTCATCACAAAAATCCCCAAAGCAAGTTTTTAAGAAGTGACTTTTTTTAACTCTTTGCATTTCTAGCCCTAGAGCAACAGTGTGACGAGCATCGCAAGCGCGCCAAAGAGCTGAAGAGCAAATCTCAGCACCTCAACAACGTCCTGATGACCTTGACCCCTGTGACCTCGCCTCCCACTGCCAAACGCCCGCGTCTGACCCGTGCCGTTTCGGGCCCCGCCACCGTGGCCCCGACCCCCGCCCAATCCACGCACTTCACCCTGCCCATCACCCAGCTCACCGGCATCCCTCTGTCGGCTCAGACTCAGTCTCCGCTGATCGGCGGATACACGGTGCTGACGTCACCCGGGGGGGCCGAACTGCATCCCGACGGCTCCAATCTGACCGTGCTGAGTGCTGCCGGCGTCCCACAGGGCTCCGCGGGACACACGTTTGTCAAAGTGGTCAGTCCGTTTCAGCTGGTCACGTTGCCCACAATGGGAGGAGGAGCCACACTGCAGAACCTGGGAGCACCAGTAGGGGGCGCTGCAGGCAACACTGTAGTCGCTGTGCCCGTTAGTACTGTCAGTAGCATAAACACTGCCGTCGAGACCGTCGGGCCGCAAGCGGACGCGGCGACAGAACAGAGAGATGACCAGAAGGAGTGAAAATCTCCTGAAAGCCAGGAAAAAGTTGCGTTTTTTTTTTTTTTTTTTGGCGTAACGTCAATGCATCATATAATTTGTTTGCAGAGGATGAACTTTTTTTGCTTTTTAATGAGGAATTTGCAACTTTTTTTTGCAAAAACAGCCATGGTTTGGTAATGAAAGTCTTTTGTTTGCATTGCATTTTGATTATATTGTAAACTGATTACAATGTGGTGAAATACAGGATAAACTGTTTAAGGACATTTTAAATGCTAATCCTTAAAATTCTGTTTGACCAGTGTGTATAATTTGTAGTTATAATGTGTTTTTGACGTAACGCTCACTTCGATATTTATACTGTGCACATCATTTTTTCCATATTGATGTTTCATATTAGTATTTCTGAGAGTACTTCATTACAGTGGTATCTGTTTCTGACTCGTCATTGATTATTTAAAATTGATTAACCATCTTGCTTTCAAAATAAATATACATTGATTGTACAATACAGCAAATTGACCTTATAATCAACAACGTGATATCAAGGATTAGGTGGGAGGTGGGGGGTGGGATCCAATTCTACATAGGCAGTCGATATAAAATAGGCTGAATATTCCTCAAAGTTCCTGTTTTGCAGTCTTTTAACCACTTACCATAGTAAAACTATGTGTTTTAGCTGTTTCACAGAATAATCAGCATAGAGTCATAAGCTCTCTGGTGCTTTTTTGTGCATCACTTGAGTGTTTCTTTATCACCGTACAACAGGACTTCGTTATATTTAACTTGTAATTTTGACCAACAGGTGGTGCTGTTTATCCAAACATTCTGCACCGTGAGATTTTACTTTAAAGGGATAGTTCACCCAAAAATGAAAATGTTCTCATTACTTACCCTAAGATGTTCCAACCCTGTATGAGTTTCTTTCTTCTGATGAACACAAAAGAACATATTTTGTAGAATGTTGGTAACTAAACAGTTGATGGCACCCATTGACTTCCATTGTAGGAAAGAAAATACTTTGGAAGTCAATGGGGTCCATCAACTGTCTGGTTATCAACATTCTCCAAAATATATATTTTTGTGTGTTCAACAGAAGAAAGAAACTCATATAAGTTTTAAACAACATGAGGGTGAGTAAATTACATAAGTTTCATTTATGAGTGAACTAGGCTATCCCTTTAAGATGGACAATTCCTGAAAGATAAGCAATCTTTTTTTGGATTAGACTAAAAAGGGGTTTAACCTTAGTGAATCGTATAGTAACATAGCAATGCAATTTCATGTTTAATTTATTAGAAATTGTAATGTGCTCGAAAAAAAAAAATAAGTGGAGGGGGAAAAAGTCACACAAAACATTACCCGAACAATGTTAGCAGGTAACCTAATGGTCTTGCCCTTTATTGGTCATCTTAAACAAGCATTATTTGCAGTAGCTATGTATTGATTGCTTACATGGGGTAAAGTTCACTGGAAACAACAAGTGGTCGGTCACTGAAACGTCCTGAGGGCATGATTGACAAGTTGATAGTGGATGATTGATAGCGTCCAGAGGTCAGCAGCAATTTCGGTTAGCCATTTTGGGGGGGGTGGGCAATGCGTAGGCAAAATGAGTTCTGATTGAGTTATATATATGATACAACAGCCTATAAAGCATAGTCCTCGTGCGATGAGGGCTCTTCGTCAGAGCGCACGCTGATTTTAAAATGGCGCCGTAAAAAACCGCCATATCGCTTTTGGTTGTCCCATCTCAACTTCGGGCGAATTCTTCGCATAAAACCACCGTATCGCTTCTGTAACACCTGCCGGCTGGTGTTGTCCACCAAGTCGCTTCTTTTAGGACCGAATTTGCGAAGAAACCCACCGTAACGTTTGACTTCATTCAAAGGAACTTCGTTGTTGTAAAGTCCCGTTTCGTTTTCCGCCGTAATATCGTCGCCCTCGTCGTCTTCCGTGAACGACGGGACGTCTCGCTCGCTCAGTTTCGAGAGGGATTCTCCGTATTTCTTCGCGAACAATCCTTTAAGAATGGCGTTCTCCTTCCAGGGTGAGGCGAAAATTTTATTTTTATTCTTATCGATCCTCTTGATGAATCCCCCGTATCGTTTGACCAGGTTGTATGGCTTGTCTTGGAGATCCTCTGCGTTTAGCGCGCTTCGTTCGCCGTCGTCGTCTGGGTCGAGGTCCGCTAATTCATCTGAAAGTTCCTGTAACGCTTTCTCACATCTGTCTAGTGTACCAGAAGATGGGACTGCTCCTTCACATTCTAAAGTACAAGTCTGCAAAAAGAAAAGTGGGACAAACTTGACTCTGTGCACTCTTGAAAATAAAAGTTCCGTTATAGAACCTAAAGGGTTTTACAATCTGATGCCTAAAGTTCCAAAAAGAACGTTTTATTTATTTTCTTTTTTTAAAACATCACTTAACTCAGAAACCAATAGGCTACACATATAGAACCATATATTCACATGTAGAACCATATATTTAACGTGTTTTTTAGTCTCAAAAAGAACCTTACAGAAACAGAACCATATCAGATTAGAAACAATTTGGGTTTGATTCAGAAACTTTTCAAGTATGAAGAGCATTTTATTTATTTACCACGTTTTTTTTGCGGATTGATTACAATTTGCATAACCGCAGTTTTACTACAGATACAATTGTTAAACTATGGTTAGTGTAGCAAACCCATTTTTTTATTTGTGGTTACCATGGTCTAACTACAATGACCATGTTTTTTTTGGTTTATTTTAGCATAAACCATGGGGATTTAGGCTATATCTTTTTTTCACCGAAACTACATGCATAAATTGTTTTAATTGTGCAAACTATCATTTATGTACTTGCCAAATCTATCATTTTTTCCTCAGTATATGAAGAAGGTTTTCCCAAGATCGTTTATTATCAAAACGAGCGCGCGTATTGTCGCGCTCTCCGTGGTGCTGAATGCGCGCGCCCCAGTGAGAGTTTAATTGCAAAAAAAATGACAAAAGAGATCCATTTTCAATTTTGAAATGTTTCCATTACAGATAGACATTTCTATTTGTTAATTTACAAATGCTTATTATTTATTTGATTTTGTTTAAAACTCATTGCATCTAATTTTTCATTCGTTTTACCATTATACTGCCATTTTTGCTTCATTTGCTGGACCATAATTTATTTAATGCTACATACTATCTGCACTTCTGATTAGATGCTAACTTTATTTTTCTGTACAGTACAAGTACAGAGCCAATAACGACAAAGTTGAATCCATTTCAATCGGTTTTGCACCTGATCGTGCATCACATTTATCACAAAATTAAGCGCATGCAAACTATATCTGGTCCTAAGTGGTTTAAAATGAGGAGAACTGAGGGTGATCTTACCAAGCGGTTCACTGCAGTGTCCAGGTCGGAGATCTGTTGCGCGCATCTCAGGCATTGCGCTGAACAATCTGCCTGACTCAAGGTTGGCAAGCTCAGCATCAACACCAAAACATACCACTCCATCATTCACTGGGATTCCTGTGGTGCGAGAGAAGAAAACATAAAACAAGTGACACTATCTTCCTCACAGGATCCACTTTATCTTCTCTTCAGGGAGAATTCACTGATGTTTGAGGTTATTTAGCCTATGTTGTCTTTTTCTTACCAGTTTCATATCCAAAACCTTTTGTATACAGTTATAGGCACGTGTGCCAACACTAAATCTACTCCGTTACCTTGAATGCCTACAGAGCTTCTTGTTGTCCAAGCGTCAAGGCGATCACTTGGTGAAGCTGGTTGAAACTTCTTTGTTCTGTCCTTCAATAGTCACTCTTTATCCATCCACGGCTCTTATTTGGACTCAACCCAGCCTCCATACTTTTATTCACGCAGCCCACACACCCCTCCGAAAGAACGTTTATCTGGCCAATGGGAACAACGGGCCAGTTGATTGACAGGTCCCACCCACACAATGATGAGGTCACATCAGCAATAGCTTGGCTAATAAAAATATTAGGCTCTGATAATGAAATTACAATGAAGTGCAAAACTGTTATTTAACATAATATGGATATTCCTAATGGTTTTTAAATATTCACTTCACAGTATTTTAAGGGTAAAATGCATAGTCTTTCATATAATTAAAAACACACCCACTTTGAGGAGAAGGATGTGCCACGGGTAACTTGAGTTGTATTAGCTCAAGGCTGTAGGCTTGTGTTCTCTTATCAAAGACTGCAGCTCCTCATTTGAATGTCCTTGCAAGTCCTTTGCAAAACATTTGTAGTGCCAGAAATCACACTTTTTTTTCTTTTCTTTTTTTTGGCTATAAAATATTCGCACGAGATCAAGGCCCAGACATCAGTCGTTGTCCTTTATTAACCTGATATCATTCCTACTTAATGGATGCTGTAAACCACTCTCAGTTTCTGGAACTTCAAAATTCATTTAGTGTGTTAAAAAGGGGGTCACTTGCGCTTCAGCCTGGTTGGTGCTCACGGAACAGGACGCAGAAATCAAAAGAGGAGACCCAAGGTCTAGCTAGGACCAAGGAGCAGTACCGGAGCACACAACGTTTTAAGTGATTTTTATTGGTACAAAACGACTATGGGCGTCGAAACGTTTTGTTGTATTTGTGCGATTCAAGGCAAGACGTAGGCTACAGCTGCAGTAAATCTTGTATATGACTCATTTCTGATGGATCTGCATCGCAGTAGTATCAAACCTTCTTAAACACTAACGGTTTTGTAATACGCTTGTGATATGCAAGTCTATAATATCTTGATAAATAATGGCATGCATTAAAGTTTTTGCTGTATCGTCCCATGACTGCTGTTGCGAGCTTATGTAGCTCCGCCCCTTTTCAGCGCCGCGCTCGTTGTGTTCTGTCTTCCGGTTTGTATTTTCACAGCATGACGGTAAGATCTTAGGGATTTATGAATGAAGCGCTCCTTTTAAATTCTTCCCAGTCTATTGACATTTGTTATGACATCCGCTTCAAACATTACAACACTCATAGTAACGGACTAACGGTCGTTAACTCTACAATAAGTAGCCTAGGCTAAATTCATTAGCTAATACTCTGCAACAAAAACGGAAGTTCAAACACAACATTTTACAGATGGCTGCGTGCTTGTTTCTCTGGCTCATAAGGTATATATCCTATTGAAAAACAGGTGAAAAATCACGCTCTGACTAATTAGTTGATGTTTCCCGAAAGAAACATCAAGTTTCTACAAGTGCTAGCGAGCAATTATGACCTTCAGGGGGATCTGGACACAATCTGCGGAGGTTCCCGCGCAACCAACATTGCCGCTTGCCAATGCTAATTATCTTACAGACTTTTCAAACAAATTACTAAAACGATTATATTGTAATATCAATATCAGCCTACTGTTGGTTACCTCGTCCCGCTTATGAGCGAGCCGTCTGTGTGGTAAATTATTGTAAGATAACGTTTGTGGTTGTGTGTGCGAACAAATAAATGATAGTAAAAGTACAATTATTGTGTTAAAGTTTTAGGCAGGTTTTGGTTTTTGCATAAAATAAAATAAAAATACCAATCTATATTCAAAAATTACGTCTTCGAAGTCATCCTAAGATTGTGGGTCAGTGGGAGATTTTACCAGAGAGGGTCTTTATTATTGGGAGATACTAGGGTGGCTACGGAGGGATCACATGTGCCATGTGATAACCAATCACATTACACCCTTGATGTCACTGAATATCGTTTAGAGTTGTGCGACAGTCAATTACTGGCTGTGTCCAAAATGACCACCTATACCCTCATTCACTATTCCCTACATTAGTCCATTAATAATTAACTAAGAGTGAATGAAAACGAGTGAACGAATTCGGACACGGAGTGCGCTGGAAGGGCTGCCGCTTTATGTTTGCTGTTTAATAATCATTTGACACTTAGCAAACTGGCAGCTCGAGTAGTAATGAAAAGATTTATCTTGAACATTGTCATGGAAGCTATAGCATCTATGAACTTTAATGAAACAAGTTAATAATCAATTAAAAATGAATGTATGATTTTACGCTATCATACATTTAAGATGCGGGCGCCATCTTCAGCTCAGACGCTCAGACTGTCTCAGTGCATTATGGGTATTCTCTAGCCGTACACTTGTTTTTGTGGTGCATTATGGGATTGAATGAGTGCACTGGATAACGTCCTCTATGGTTTCAGACACCACTACAAATGGCTGTCCCCTCGAATTGTGCCCGTGATTTTGCGGATACCATAGAAATGAATGAAACGTATATGTTTAAGAGCAAACGTGCTGAAGATTAGCCGACGGGCTGTCGTTTCATTAAACCCCAAGCCGTTTTCCCACAAAAGCAGTTTATTCAGCGTAGTGAAGCCTCTCCTCCATTGACACCCTATAGCAACTTTAGCATCCGTGGCTTTGATTTTACTTTAACCTTTCATTTCATAAAAAGAGTAAACTCTAGCAAAAAAAGTTGACACACCTAAGGCTAAAAACCAAAACTAAATGTATGTAATGTATGTAATCTCTTCGTTCAAACGCTCAGTTGCCAGCTCAGATCTTTAGACCTCTGTAAGAACTAGAGCTATGTGATGTGATGTGTCGTAGTACAGTGAGAGACACTGTTGTCAGTGATGCTCAGTAAGTAAATGGCAGTTTCTAAGCAACCTCACCTAACAGTATAATGTGTGTTAGTCTCCTGAGCTCGTTTGGACATGTTGATCTTCCTGCTTGTTGCCAAAGAACCAAAGGGAAAAAAAAATGATAATTTAGGTTGTCACGGAGGACGCACAGATTGATCTTCTTTCCTCCCAGGAGAAGATCAGTGGCGTGTATGAGCCAAAAGAAATGAAATCCATGTCTTCACAAACACTACACATGAGGTTTTAATAATAATAATAATAATAAAAACAGTGACTTGTGGAACTGGAGGTGTAACATGAAGAAAGCACTGAAGAAAAGATGCAGTTTACAAAGACAGTGTGACAACATGCCCCTATGGTTGTCACACTGACTGGAAACCTGCTGTTTTATATATATATATACATATATTGCACTTATTTTAACAGGTAATACCTGAGACTGAAAGCTGGAACATTCTTCCACACAATCCTGGAGGAAGCGGTCCGGACAGAAGTGTGTCGTGCACCAGCTCTGTTGTAAGTCCTGAATAAATCATTAATCTAATGCTGGGGCCTGTTCAAACACAATACTCAATTATCTATGTGGGCCCATCAGCGAACACAGTTTTTATATACTCTACTGTTCTACTGTCAGTGTTTATCCTTCCCAGTAACCTGGATACAAAAGCATGTCAATCCTGAGTCATTACAAACGGAAACGTCCTCTTTCACGGCTAAAAACTGACTTATGAAAATGCTTTTAAACGTTGCGTACTTGAGATTTGAACAGTGGTCACAAATTAGCCTCAATGTGAAATACATTTTAAAAACAGTATGTTAATGGGCCTGTTTCAAATCCAGGGTCCGCCGATGTTCAGGAAGCTGTCAGAAATATGTTCTTAAAACGTTTTGCTAATGTTTCCATTAAAGTTATGAATATGTTATTTCTGAATGTTGCCTGAACATTCAAAATGTCCAGTTCTTTTAAAAGCTTTTTCCTGGTTGTGTGAAAGTTAAGGGAACATTCCATTTGTTTCATCATATGGAATAGCATGTTCTGTAAACATTCTGAAACCAGTTAAAACATTTTTTAAAAAATTAGACAAATTAGAAAACATTAGAAAAAAAAAACAATGTATAAATAATGTTTTTGTGCTAACTTTGTGGAAACATTATTAAAGACCAGATAACTTTTTTTAACGAACATCCTATTAACGTTACTGGAAGAACGATTGTTCATAACTTTGAGAGAACCTTGCCATAACGTTTTAAGAACATTCCCTGTTAGACAGCAGAAAACAGAGCAGCTCACAAGATTTTGGAACAATTATTGCATTTATAATTTGGCAGATGCATCTTGTCATTGAAAGTGATTAAATTACAGTTCAATTACAATTTTAAAACGGGTCAATTTTAAAACTATACTTTTGCATATAAGCTACTTAAGCAAGGTAGAGCTAAGTGCATTAATATTAATATATATATATTTATTAGATCAAATCACAAGAAAATGAAGATCTCCATTAGAGTGCACAACCTGCCTCAAAAGGCTTCAAATGAATTCATGAATCTATGATTCATATTAGTAAATCGGTTTGACGTACATGATTCATTTGAATTTATTTGAATCCCATTCAACTCAATCTGATTCAAATGAATCTGATTCACTGACTCATTTGAAGTCAGTTCTTTAAAGTTCAGTACAAGAATTAGATCATTTGAAACATTATACTTAAGCTATTTACTGTAAATAATGGTTACACTATTTTAACGTGTCCATGTTACGGTGTAATTATACATTGAAGTACTGAGTAATATTAATCAACTATATGTACTTAGGGCTTGGTTTGGGGTTAGTTGCATGTAATGTGTAACAAGGACACTTTAAAATAAAGTTTACCTAATATGTTTCTATGATTTATTTGTCACAAAAGCAATTAAGGTAAAAGCACTGAACTTTTTAAACATGAATTTTCACTGAGTACAACTAATAAAACATGATTCCTACATGTGGTTATTGTGATTGCATGCAAACTCCTCACCCGATCAGGCAGTGAGTCTGTAATGAGTTTTGAAAAGCAACAAGTGGATGACGTAAAGACAGTGAGGGAGAAACCTTTATCTCGTTTAAATTGAATTGCAGCTGCGTGTGGTGTGAACGTAACCATAGCAGCAGAGACAATTGTGTTGTTGCCATAAATAATTACTGTGGGAGTTGCAACTTTTAACTTCTCATTACATCCCATAACCCCCGAATCGACAGGCCTGGAGAAGCGGTAACAGGTGAAATGAGAAGACGCACTTCACAGCTTGGTCAATGGAAAGATGGCATGGTGTGACGTACTGCATTAGGGACATTCAGTGTTTTTCACGAGCTCAGAGAGGTGATGACAATGTTTGCAATGATTCATTTTGATAAAAATAAATCTCAGAGAAGGACTTGAAACACAACAGCTGCTACAAACAACAGTTGTGCTCTGTGCAGATAAATGGAGCTATTTTAGTCCTATTTCATACTTCACCCCGAAAACCAAGCCCTAAGTACATGTAGTTAGTTCATATCACTCAGTACTTACACTGTAACACGGACATATTAAAATGGAGTGTAACCATTATTTACTGTAAATAGCTTAAAGGGATGGTTCGGAGTAAAATCAACCTAGGCTCCTTTGCACCATGACCTCGAGCCAAACACCCCCCCCCAGAAGCCTTTTTTCCCCTTGGTCGAACATTATTAAAGTTAGAGCTTATTTAGAGATATCAGCCGTATGGCTTAGTGCAGCCGCTAATGCATTCCTGGAACGGGGCGTTGTTACACCACATCCTTATGCATCGCTTTCTGTCAGGACTTTTACGTGCTTTTCCCTAATCACTGAAGTGACCTCGACGTGCGGGTTAGCGGTAGCATTAGCCATCAGGCAAGTGTTATTTAAATAAACTCCTGATGTACTTACAAACTTTCCAATGCCTCGTTTTATGAGCACAGAAACTATTTGTACTACTGTATAAGTTTGGTACCATTATGGGCATTATTAGTGGGGTAATTTACGAGATACATCATAGGATCCATTAGCGCCTGCACTAAGCCATCCGGCTGATATCTCTAAATAAGCTCTAACTTTAATAATGTTCGACCAAGGGGAAAAAAGGCTTCTGGGGGGGGTGTTTGGCTCGAGGTCATGGTGCAAAGGACCCTAGGTTGATTTTACTCCAAACCATCCCTTTAAGCTAGCAAGCCCCGCCCTACTTTTGATCTTGTTCGGGAAGCCGTTTCACTCGGATGTAAGTTACAACAGAAAAGACTATCGCAACTTCCGTTTCCTTCCTCAATCGCGTCAACAACAATAGAGATGCTGCAAACAATATTAGCAGAATAAAACATGCAGACATTATCACAGCTGATTCCGATACATTAATAGAAAGCTTTGGGTGTGTAATGAGGTAAAAGAAGCAAAAGGCACACTTCAGCTCCTGATAAACGTGCTGACAGCTTTATCGGCGTGTCCTTTAGTCCTTAAACGTATCTTTCAGTGAGCGTGTCCATGCAGTTGTATGACGTGTTTCTGTGAGCGAGAGTCTGAATAGCTCTTATTTTCACACTTGGAATTAGTATGAAATGACCTTGGTCTCCAAAGATACGGCAGGAAAAAAAAAAAATAAGCGCGTGTCGGTGACTAAGACGGATTGACTTAAGAGTCGATCTAATCAGAAGTTTAAACAGATTCAAAGCCTCTGCTTCTGACTGATCTGCTTGCTATTACTGTATTCATTCAGCACAGGAGAAAATATGGAAAAAAACTGGCTTCTTATTCAATAGCCTAGCTAGGCTATTAATTAAGAAACTCAGGTGTTGAACATTTTATCACAACTTCTGTAAAATATGTGCATGCATAGAATCGATAAACAGCAGAATTTTGCTTAATATTTCGCTAATAAAAAAGGTAAAATGGGGATGAATCATCTGTGAATCTTTTATTTTTTGTGCATTATGTGAGCCTTAAGCTCAGTGTTTACCATTGTTGTTCAAGCCGTCCTTGATAAAGGATGCATTAATTATAATCCCAGGTGCTCAATCTTTGTGATTTGGCTAAATCCTTTTTAATGTCATGCAAATAATAGTTCCGTTTTGTTGTAGCCCATATCTTCTCTCCTTTGGGGGTTCATTCACGTTTTAAAGATAACAAAGGCACATGTTTTTTTTTTGTTTTTTTTGTTTTTTATAATGATGTGCACGGATAAATAATTTATAATAAATACTCAAATATTCCATAAAAATACAAGAGTTGTCAATGTTGGTTATAGCGACTTTACATCGAAACAGCAGCTCTTTCCTTTATGTTTGTTTGATTGCTGATAAATAATTCAGATCAGAGTCCACTGCTTCTCTTCCTGTAGTTCTGATCTGAGATCAGTTTCTGAGATGCTCATTGACATGCTACACACAGCGGTTGTGATCTCAGAACGGGGTTTATAACGGGCAGAGCACCGTGTGTCTCGTGAGCAGCGTGAAGCTCTTGTACGCGCGCGGAGGCTGAAAGCTTTCCGGCGTTTCCGGATGCTGGACAAAAGCCTTCCGCTCAGACACAGCAGGACTGAGTGTGTGTGTGTGTGTGTGTGTGTGTGTGCGTGTGCATGCGTGTGCTCGCGCCGCGGTTCAAGGAGAACAGGACAGGGGACAATGATAGCACACATCTGTTGGTTTATATTTCTGAGAATTGGAAATTAAATTACCCAGGTGTAAATCCAGTCCCGTAAGGCTTTGAAACACGAACGCTGTTATTGGACCTTCTGTATCAATATCGCTGATTGCATTTTTCTTTTTTTCCCCACTATAGAACCTTGGAATGGAAAGGTTCAATGAATGTTAAAGGTTCTTCGTGGAACCATCGATCCCAATAAATTACCTTTATTTTTAAGAGTGTATTGTGTCCTTATCATATTGCTTTTAATCTGATGATTAATGGTGAGACAAACCAATAAATGCAAAGAAAAGTTGTGAATTACTGCAGTAATTAGAGGAATAGTTCATGAAACATGCTGCTCTACTTTGTGTGTGTGTGTGTGTGTGTGTGTGTGTGTGTGTGTGTGTGTGTGCGTGTGTGTGTGAAACATTAGAGAAAATCGGTTTGTCTGCCTATATAGTAGGCTTTTACAAATCTGGATCAATTTTGACCTGCAAAAATGAGCCTACAATGCCATTGTTGTTCATATCACAAACTTTTGATAAATGATCTATTACATGTTATAAATGTTTTATTTTAGATTTGACCGCCTCAAGGCATGACACTCAACGATTGACAGTCGAAAAGCGTTTTTGATTGGCTAATAAAGTGTGGATTGCTTTTCGGATTCATTTTTGTTGTTTACAGATAGGACTGTTCAATTTTATACACTTTAAAAAAACGACATTCCCAGAATTCCCTTGTGATAGTTCACATTTGAAAGTATTTCGTTTAAATAGGCTAATTATGTTTCTTAATAGATTTTGTTATCATGCATATTTGAGTTTAAGTAACATCTTGTTAAATGAATGTTTAGTGCATTATTTGCATGTGTGTTTCCATGATGGTGTTTTCTGTTTGCGTGAATGACTTGTTCTGTATACTATAATTCAGCTTATGGAAAGGCTAGATGAACTTCCTAATGATTCTTCATGTGGCTTCCTCTTTTACCACCTACATTATGGTGGTTGTCAGTAAATGTTAAAGGTACAAAACACATTTTAGTAGCAGTGAGTTGTTGGATTTACTGGTTTAAATGGCAGTTTTCATGTTTGTAAATTACAGTTTTATACTGTAAAATGTAAAAGGTTGTTTTGTAAACATGTTTACTGCATTTTTTTTTTTTTTTTACAGAATAGCAACCACAGCTGCCAGGAGTGTTTTGTAAAAACAGCGGGGTTTTTAACTGTATCTGTCAGGCATTATGGACACTTTATTAAAAGATCCTGCGTGAGCACGCATCTCAGTAGGCCTATTAAACATCAGAGCTGAGAAAAACAAGTCTTGCAGAGTCTTAAAAAACAGTTGTGCAACCTTGAACATATAGCCTACTCTAATTGTTTTTCTTTTTCAACTAGAAAGAGAAGCTCTGGACACAGACACTCTTGTGGTGTGAAAAAATAAAGATTTGACGTCAGCGCTTTTCTACAGATTTGTCTTTCCACACGGGCTGCACATCATCGCATGTGGAAGCTGTTGTTGATCTCAGTTCAGACAGAAGGGGGCGCCAGAAACCAGTCACTGTCACTCACAGGCCGACAGGTGTTCTGCCTCCCAAAACTATACAGTCAGGACACATGTACAGTATGCTTATATGTACTCATGTATGTAAATTATGTTTTGTTCTTATTGAAATGCAATCAAAAAACAAACTACACAGTCAGGACCGCCCACGCAGCCGGATAATCATATCAAATATGTAAATTAACTTGGAATTTAATCTGGAATTGTTTAAGGAGTATGGCTTCAAACAAAAACAAAAATCTGTCGGCCTACATTAATAAAAGCAATTACAAAACTAACAGGCTGTAACTATTAATACAATTCCAGATTAAATTCCAAGGTAATTGACATATTTGATATGATTATGCGGCTGTGTGGGCGGTCCTGACTGTATAGTTTTTGTTTTGTTTTTTGATTGCATTTTAATAAGAATAATGACTAATAAAGATAAAACTGACTAATTTGTATTTTTGTATTTAATGACACTTTTCACTTCTTCTTTCTCTTCATTCACTCCTAGTGCTGTTCAGAACAAAGAGACCTATGAAAAAAATAAAGTGGTGCAAATAGACATTCCTAATTAAAAAATTCTAATAGGTTTAAAAAAAAAAGTTACATATAAATAAATACATTTCGTGCAAAATTACAAATGCACATTTATTTATCTCTTTCTCTTTTTCATCCACTTCTGCTGTTCAGAACAAGGTCTTCAAAGTACAAAATAAAAGAGTGCAAATACTCTCACAATACAAAAAAAATACTAAATTAGCATAGTGTATAAGAACCCATTAATTGGGTAACTGATGGGATTTGGGTTGATTAGTGGTAGCAGATTACAGGTTACTTAGGGGCCGTTTACACGACACCATTTTCAACTAAAAACGGAAACCTTTTTATGCGCTTTGGCCGTTCATTTACACAACAACGGCGTTTTGCAGCCCTGAAACTTTTGAAAATGGTGCCGTCATGCGTATGTGTATTACGTGTTCAGTCTAGACTCTAGAGTGTGTCTTTGCAAAGTCACATCGCCACCTACTGGCCTGGCAGCAGAATACAGCGATTTTAGTCGTTTTTGCGGATCCCTGTGAACGGGGGATCAATTTGACAACGTTACATGAAAAACACGAAAGAAAACCTTATCCATTTATAGTACATCGTTGACATAAATGTACCCTTGGAGTCTTGAAAAACCTTCAGAATGTGAGTCACTTGTGAAAAAGAAATGAGTGATTGGTTGTGAAAGCATGATTTGAGCAGGCGGTTATATTATATTAATGATCTAAATGTATTTCAGAGTGTGTATGGATACTGAGAGAGTGATTTGGTGTATAAAAAAGGAGAAAGATTGTGGGAGATTTTTCCTCTTCTCTCTTTTGAATCCAGTGGCCTAGAGCTTGAAGAAGAAGAGCTGCCTCTTTATTAGTGTTCATTTGAAGGTCTCTGCTCTTCGCTCTCCTCGAGCCTCATCTCAAGGGTTTTCCATCTGTACTTCAACAGTCCTTCAACACTTTCACACACTTCCTTACAAGAGGCTCTGCTCAAACAACATTTGTTACATCACACATTCATGAGCCTGTCCAGCTTCAGCTGAGACAAGGAAGGGATGTAAATCTTTAATCTTTAATCTATAAATGTATATCTCCCTCATTTTGTTCACTACTAGTTTGTAACGGTTATGTTCGGTTTGTGGACTCTTATGTTGTTTCCAGTGTATAGTTGTTTGTTTGTAGTAGTTTGTTTCTATGGCTACTCATTGATTAATTGATTATGTTCACCTGTGTCTTGTTTGGTTCCTCACTTAGCCATGTTTTTAAGTCCTCAGGGTGCTTTTACATGACAGCAATGTACTAAAAACGGAAATATATATATTTTTTGCATTTTTCGCATTCAGACAACAACGTTGTCAAAACGGTCCCCGTTCACACGGATCCGTGAAAACGACTTAAAGCGCTGTAATCTGCTGCCAGGCCAGTAGATGGCGATGTCACTGTTTAAAGAAACACTATAGACTGTAAACGTAATACACATTACGTCACTGTTTTCACAAATTCACATTTTTGTGGTTTACACGGAGAACATTGTTTTAAAAAATTTGCACTTTGAAACCCATTTTCAAAAATGGGTCATTTTAATTCCCATTTTCATTGTCGTGTAAACCAGCGGTGCAAAATATTTGAGGAAATATAATTAGAGTAAAAAAGTATAAATCAAGTTTTAATGTTGTTTATGTGTCTATGTGGTGTTTTAAATACAAAGACAAACCATGTGCAAATTCATGAGTCAACACCATTGCTGAAAATGTTCTCCTTAAAACTGCAGTGAACCAAAGACAGTCTCAAAAACACAGTTAGAAATCACTGGTGTTTCTGACGTCACAAACTACCTTGTAACCAATCAGATCAACATGCGGGCCTGCTTTTCTCTAAAGCTCTGGAGTCTCAAGAGAAGCCAGATTATCCCAGTATATTTTTCTGTTGATATGATAAATCTGGTACATTTAGCAATGGTGAATTATGTATATGATGTATATTACGATTAACTATATGCCTTTGTCCGCTCCACAGGCGTTCTGATGACTGTCAGAAGGCAGACTGAGATGCGAACAGGAACATGGTTTGTGTAACATTAGCAACACATTAATAGCTGTTTTTATAATCTAGTCAAGCCAAAGGCTAATCATATTAATTACTGTAATATGTCCGACATGGTAAATAGTGAAACCTTTGTGCAGCGTTTACTACAGTAATTTGAGTAAAGTTGAGCGAGTGGATCTCTGAGCTGGTGTGAGTGAGTGAGTGGAGGTGGGGCTAATTTGCATATTCATAAAACCACATAAACTAAATGAGAAAATAAAAATCGTTTAAATGTGTAATTTTGTTGATCAAAGGTGATTTTTAAGAGATAAAATTATGACTACAGGGGGACTTTAAGCATCTTTTTGGCTACTTTGTAGTTTTACTAAGTATCAAAGATATTAGCAACTTTTACTCTCTACTTGACTACATTTTTGAAGTATATGTACTTGAATACATTTGTAATGAGTAATGCACTTAATCTTTACATTTCGCATGGCACCTAACTTTTTCTGCAGCAGTGTATTTCTGCTATAAAAGAAGCGATATCACCATCTACTGTACAGGGCTTTAGTGTTTTGCTCTTACTCTCCCAAACTTGTCAGCATGGCTACTGTAAGCGAATATGAGTGCATTTGCAGATATAGTTGTGAATCGCAGGTGTTTCATATATGAGATGAGGACATGACTGCAGTCGAAACCAGAACAGAGCAAGTATAGGCTTTGACTTTTTCTTGTTCTTCACTTGCATGTCTCTCAGGTGTTGAGAAATAGTGCATATTTAAGTCTACATTTAGGTATACTATATGAGACCCTGGATTACAAAACCAGTCACAAGTTGCACGGGTATATTTGTGGCAATAGCCAACAATACATTGTATGGGTCAAAATTATCGGATTTTCTTTTATGCCAAAAATCATTAGGATATTGAGTAAAGATCATGTTCCATGAAGATATTTAGTAAATTTCCTACCGTAAATATATAAAACATTTATTTTTGTGAGTGAATGCAGCACAATCGCCAACATAAACAACTTTAAAGGCGATTTTTTCAATGTTTTGATTTTTTTGCATCCTCAAATTCCAGATTATTAAGTAATTGTTTCTCGGCCAAATATTGTCCTATCATAACAAACAATACATCAATGGAAAGCTTATGTATTCAGCTTTCATGTGATGCATAAATCTCAATGTCAAAAAAATTGACCCATGTGACTGGTTTTGTGGTCCAGGGTCACATATGAGTAAAGTATGCCAGCACTGTTAAAATCAATTTACTCAAGTCCTGTTGGAATTGGAGAACTTGTAGTGAAGTCATTTTCGTTGTAGGGTATCTGTACTTTTACTCAAATGCTGTACACAGCCCCTCTGTTTGGTTCTTCTCTTTGTCCTATATTGTCTTTACGCTGGTGAAGCTGTTATGTTGATTCATGTCTTCTGGATTGACACCTTTGTTTTTGTATATAAAGTTTAGATCCTCTACTCCTTTTCTCTCGCCTGCACCGTGAAACTATTTAAATGTCATTCATCGTTGTGATTTACATAAATACAAATGTTTAGCATGAGCAAACAACAAAAACATGTTAGTTTTTCAAAGTTGCGCGTTTCAAAGTGATTTCAGTCTTTTTAATACAATTTTGAAGTGTAAATATCTTTGTTTGCCTTATATACCGTATGTAACCTCGCCCCTCTTCAGCGCCGCGCTCGTTGTCTTTTTGACTTCCGGTTTGTATTTTCACAGCGGTCTTGCGTAGGCTATTTATGAATGAACGGCTCGATTTAAAATCTTCTCGGTCGACTGACATTTGTTAAGACATCTGCTTTAAACATTACAATCCTCATGATAACTTTCGTCAACTTTACATTAAGTAAATCCACTTCAAAAGCTAATTACTCCTGGACAGAAATGCCATAGAAATATACACAGCGACCGCAAAAACGGAAGTTAAAAGACAATATTCTAAAGATGGCTCCGCCCTTGTTTCTCTAAGGTCTATATGTTCTCTCCACATCACATCCTGCTTTTTATTCCTCTCAGCAGATGATAAACACACGCATGTTATTGTGAAGCTGTTTACATGCTTTTTCATTTATCTTTGTTAAAAAAAAAAAATGCTGGCCTTCAAGTTGCTGTGGCAACGCAAGTGACATGATGCAGGGTGTAAAAGTAAGAGAGTGACAGACAAAGAAGAAGAAGAGAAAGAGAGAGGCATATGTGAGTCATACTGTGACCCTGAAACTTGAGCAACAAAATCTGCCTACAGTTACAATTAATGAATGATATGGAAGGGTGAGAGAATTATATGAATATTGCATTGGAAATGACCTAAAAAGAAAAAACCTGCATCAAATCATCTCTTTTGAGAGGCTTCATGGTTATTGGTGAGTCACACATACAGTATATCGCCAGAGAAATGTTATCAAACCACTGAAGTGCCTGAAGAATAACGAAGGAGAGTCACACCAGTGAGATTTCTGAACGTGAGGAGATGTAATGATGAGAATCAGCCAGATTTGATCTTCAGCGAGCTTCTTCTATCACTATGAGCTGTAAAACTCCTGAGCTCGGCCCCCGGGCTCTTCTCAAGTAATTTATATAGTTGTGAAAGGCATTATATTCTTTCTGTAGCGTTCGTGTCCAGTGGAATAATGGAGAAATCAATAGAACTGATGCAAAAGAGTTACAGTCATGACATGATCACCTAAATAATGGTGCGATTTAACATTTCACACCAAATTATTTGTGAAATGAAATCATATTTCAGTCTTTCTCATTTGTTGGGACAGCCTTGGCATCATTAATCACACACACACACACACACACACACACCCCCCCCCCCCCCCCACACACACACACATAGGCCTATATATATATATATAGAGAGAGAGAGAGAGAGAGAGATAATTATTTATAATGAATTATTTTCCAATTTATTTCATTGCACATCAACAACAAAATATATAAATGCAAAAATAATTTTATTTAAAAAAAAAAACTTTCTCACAATATTTTGAATAGGTTTTATATTATTTATTTATTTTATAAAGCACACGCTTTTTAATTTTCTTGTAAATGAAATGTTAATTCATTGCTTCATAATTATTAACATTCACGGATTGCATGCAGTTGTCGTTTCCAACAGGAAAAAGTCTTGCAAAAAAACAGAAGTAGGAGTAAACGGGTGTCTTTACATCAAATTATGTAGACGAAATACTCCAAGGCACTGATGCAGTAAAGTAAACAGCCTTTAATGAACTGGGCTAAATCATTAAACCAGTTTAAAGTAGATCTACGTGTTTCGGCAACACAGCCTTCTTCAGGACACATCGCAATTGCTCAAACAAGTATTCTCAAACTAGTGGCGAATAGTGGATCATCAAGGACAGCTGTTGATATGTGTGTGTGGCTGAGACTAGCCTCTTGGTACTAAGCATAACAACAACAAAGAGAGGAAAAAGGAAGAAGAAAAAGCGAATAAAGAAAGAAAGAAAAAATATATTAATCACGATTTAATCACATCTAACATAAAAGTTTGTGTTTAGCCTATATAATATATGTGTGTATAGCCTACTGTAGATTATATAACATCTTATATATATACACACACACACACACACACACACACAAATATATATATATATATATATATATATAGAATAGGAAACCATCATGAAATTGGTGCGATTTACATTTGTACATTTGTAGCTTTTTTAGTGCTTTGGAAAAAATATATAAAAAATCCACTTAAAATACAAATTTTGAAATATTATGTGCATCTGATGTAGAAACATACTGTGTTTATATAATGGATTAAGACTGATATTACTTTCTCAAAAAATATTTTTTTAGAACGATTATTTGACTGATATGTAAATACTTTTTTCCTGTTGCAAAAGACAATTGCTATTGATGCCTGTGAATGTTATTAATTGTGAAGCAATGACTTAACATTTCATTTACAAAAACATTAAAAAGCTTGTGCTTTATATAAAAAAAAGAATAATATAAAACCTATCCAAAATATTGTGAGAAAGTGAAACATTTCTATATCTTTTTAATTATTTAATTTTTTTAATAAAAATATTTTTGTATTTATAGTAGTTCATTGTTGATCTCCTGGGGGAATATGCAGTGAAATAAAATGGAAAATAATTAATTCATCACTTTACAAGGTGCGGTCACGTGATGCCTTGCATGCAAAATATGCAATTAGTTAATATATATGTACCTATGATGAAAAGGAAAAATAAGCCAGAGTATAGCTGAATAAATCAATGACTACATACATGGACAGATGTGAATACACTGTAAAAAAATTCTAACCCTCCCAAATCAAAAATTTCAAGTGACCGATAACATCTAAATTTTTCAATTGGCCCAAGTGAAAATCTGTAAATTAAATTTTATAATTTACAGAATTTCACTTGGGCCAATAGAAAAATGTAGATGTTATCGGTCACTTGAAATCTTTTGATTTGGGAGGGTTAGAAATTATTTACAGTGTATCAATCTGCACATCAATGGTTAAGAAAAACGTGTATCATAAAAACAAAGGAGAAAAAATAAAAAAAAAGCAACATGCAGGCACAATGAAACGCTTCTGACACATACATACATACATAGGTCTATATGAACACATGTCTTCGATGACGTCAGGGACAGGCTGCGCGTGTCTGAGGGAACATGCTATGTAAGGGAACATGCTGTACCGCACGTGCCAACCCCCCTCCCCCCTCACGTGCCACCGCACATCATCAACTCACGCCGATACACTACTACCCTGTCATTTCATAAGGGCATCATCTTTGTTTTGTTTTTATAAGTTGATGTTTGATGAACTTCAGTGTCATCAATTTCAAATTCAGCGCAATTATGCTCCGTCAATTCCTCCCCCTATCATGGAAAAGTGGGATCCCCCTACTTTGCATATTACAGAATGACGCTGTGTTTAACCACATGAATACATTATGTATAATAACACAGATCTATGAAAAATTTGTGAATATCCTTTTGCCCTTTGTGTCCCATATGAATGTGAATATAATATGAAATAATTCTGAATTAAAAATGACTTTTACCATGTAGTATTACTGGGATTGTTTAACAACACATAGACAAAATAAGTAACTTTATCTTTGTTTTCTTATTCTATCTCTTTCTTTTACATATTTTATATACATTATAGATTTTAGTGGACACAATATTTTATTTCATTTTATTATTTTGTCTTCAGGTAATGAGTGAGTCAGTCCACTTACAATCACTTACAAAAATGCTGTACAATTCTATTAATACAAACTGATATATGATATCAAGTTCACATTTTTGTTAAAAAAAGGGATTACTCTAATTTAATTACAGTTACTTCTGATGTAACTGCATAAAATACTGTACAGACTATGAACAATTATATAAAACAATAGTGGATTTAACATCAAAATCCAATGTTAAAATGTATGTTTTAATGTAACCTTCTCCCTTTACACACTTAGGTCAGTTCAAGAATAATGTTTGCTATTTTATATGATTTTGGGAAAGAATTAAGAGCAGTTTCATGTCTATCCTTGTGTTGATCTACTGCTCGAGGTTGATATGCGATATAGAAAGTAATTAGTAAGTAATCCAATACTTTTTAAATAGAGAGACCGAGAGTAATTAGTACAGTTATCTAAATACACTGTTGAAGATGTATAATTAACTACTTTTTAGAGTAACTTGCCCAACACTGTTTGTCAAAATACAATCTTTAATGGAATGATTCAATTCTTAAAGAATTTTACTTCTTTTCAATATATATATAAAAAACACCCTTAAATGTTTATTATTATTTTTTATTCTGTGCATTTAAATCAACTCTGAAAAAAATTAATCGCTTTAATATTGTTTAAAAAGCTTTTTCTTTTTGTGTGAAAAACCCCACCCGTCTTTTGAATGAAATGGAACAGTCCGCCGAGGCCACGCCCCCTTTGCTTTCTCCTGTTAATGTTGTTATTGTTTATGTCAGTTGGACGTTTGATAGAAGAAGTGACAAAAACAAAACAAAAACCTACACACAAACCTGTCGAGTTTCCCCCTCAAAAAACGAGCACAGTCAGCTAGATAGGGACGTTATGACAAATAGGATTATTGCCCCGAAACATATGTCAACACAGGGGGTAATAAACTCATGGAGCTGCGCAACGGCACACAGGGGAGAGTAACGAGCCTCCGGCGGGGCTGCAAGAGAGTCGAGCCGCCCATCGCGAACATGAGGCGGGATGTCAGTAAAGTTTTGCGCCCGCTTCCCGTGGAGACCAACGATGATGATGATGATGATGATGAGCCCATGGAAGAAGAGGACTGCTTCTCCACGGGCTTCCTTAAGAGTGCCAACCGGGAGCTCGCGACGCTGTTCTCGGCGCCCCGGTACAGTCTGATTCGGGAGGTGGGTCGGGGGAGCTACGGCGTGGTGTATGAAGCGGTCGCCCGCAGGACCGGAGCCCGGGTGGCCGTGAAGAAGCTCCGCTGCGACGCGCCAGAGAAAGTGGAGCTTGCACTGGCTGAGTTCTGGGCCCTGGCGAGCCTGGAGAAGAAGCACGAGAATGTGGTGCAGCTGGAGGAGTGTGTGTTGCAAAGAAACGGGATGGCACAGAAAATGAGCCACGGGAACAAGCGAAACAAGCAGTATTTGAGATTAGTGGAAACTTCACTGAAAGGTAAATAAAGTTTCACAGACCAGTACTGTACTGTAGCTGGAGCTTCTTGAAAGCATTTGCACTGTTCATAAGGTGAACTAAATGCTTGATATCTGATTTATTTATTTATTTATTTATTTATCTTGTCAACACAAGTAGGTTTTTGCTTTGCAATACAAATGAAAGTTGCATAAAAGCAATTGCACTTTTAATAATATGCATGCATTAGTATTAAAACCCTTTATGGTTTTATTGTGCATCTTAAATGCATATCATGAATGCACAAAGTAGGAAGAGAAGCTCGTCTGTGCGTGAGGGAACATCATGTTCCAGCACTCAATGCATTAACCCCTTCACTCCCATACAGGCCATGTTTATGTACACCTCTATTCATTGTATGCAATTTTCAAAACTCGAGTTTTTCAGTGGGTTTAATAATATTGTTATTTTCATGGCATTCGTATTACCAAAATCAGATTAAACTCTGCTGTCAAGGTGCAGAGTGCAAGTACTTTTAAAGACATTTACAGGATAAAAAAGTATTTTTAAGCGATTGCAATCACAGACAACAATTTCTAGCTCCTTATATGTTTTAGAGTGGTTTATAACATGAAAAATTGAAATTTCCATGTTTTTTTTCATTTTTTTTTTTTAGAATTTGTTGTATTTGACTTTTCGGGGCCTGGGAATATATATATTTGTTATGCCCTGATATTTCCATGATTATAGGAACCCTGATTATAGTTGATCATATAGGCTAGTTGAAATTTTGAAATATGTTACACTTTGGTGTACTCCATTTATAACAATTTTAAAAAATAACAATTTTTGATACATTTTCAAAATGGCACAATATGAATGTGATGTTGGAGTTTGTGTGGCGTTTGGTGTGTGGAGGTGACAGTGAGTTGCGTGTGAGTGCTATATTTGTGGTTGTGCTCAGCAGTGGCAGGATCTATTTTGTGCTGACTGGTGTTGTTATGCAAGTGCCACCATTTAGTGGCCTCGTCTACAGCGGAAAAACTAATCCTGATGTTACAGCCTTCTTTAGAAATGATCCCGATATAAATGTTTTTGCTGATGGATTTTTGGGTTATGTAATGCTTTTTGACAGATACGTCATATATGTCCGTCACGTCTGTATCGACTAGGCCAGAATATTGTGTTTGTGGCCTTTAATCAGTCAGTCCGGTCAAAGTGAACCAATTTATAGCTCACACATTACTTTATATCAGAGATTCCCAAACTTTTCTTTCTCCTTTTTTAACCCAAAGTAAATCCCCTCAGTAATAAAATTAATATTTCAATAATTTAACAACACATTTGCGTGTTCATGCTGCCCTGATGTCAGTTCAAGTGCCCCATTGTGATATTTTAAAGGTTCCTAATTTTCTCCTACAATAGGTTTACATGCATCAAAGGTCAAAAACACTTTCATTATTATACATTATATCTCATAATGATATATATTGCACATCATCACTTAATTTCTCAAAGAGTCTGAAAACGGTTCGTTCGAAGATTCAGCCTCTCGTTTTGGCTGGTCAGAATCGAGTCTTTCTTTTATAGGAGACAATAACTTTGTTTGTCGTGCACTTTAATTTTTAAAACTTTGCAGACATTTTACCTTCACAAACAGCTATATTACACACTGCATGAAACAAATAGATAATATATATTTTAAAAAAGCATAATGGGGCCTTGAAATGCAGGTAAGCAAACAAAATAAGTAAAAAATTAAGTATTTAGGTAGATCTTTTGCTGTTTATTAAAGTTTGATAAGCCCAGTTTGGGAAATCCTGCTTCATGAGACCTAACATTTGTTTTTTAGGATTATAGGAGAAACGTGTTCCCAAGTGTTTCCTTTCCCTAAGTGTTTATAAGTCGCTATCTACTTCCACAGGTCTCAGTCCACCTGTTTTCCATGCATTTCCCAACCCTTGTTTCCTGAAGTTAAGCTATGTTAGTTATTACAGAACGCAGACAGATTATCAATGCTTAGCCTCATACAGTCTCTTTGGAAGGGCTCCAAACGTGTCGCTCAGAGGAAATCTGTGCTCAGCTAAAGTCTGATTGGTGTTTTGCTAGTCTATCAGCATTAGCTAAAGCAGCACTTTAGTTCTGGCCGGCATAACACTCTTTGTTGAAGGCTTTGGTGCTTTGGACAGTAAAGCCGCTGTAGTTTGAACAGAACTCGGTTTAATCAAACACAACCGTCTCTGTTTGCTAATGAGTCTGACACAACGGCTTATCAGTGTCAGTTAGAGACCAGAAACGTTCAATGAAGAGATGTTTGGCCTAACTCAGCAGAAACAGCTCTATTGAAGCACATGAGTAGATTATGGACTGGAGTGGGTTTGATTTGCCATCATCCCCGAAGTGGTTTACAATAAAGGCCAGTTCTGACATAAAAAGGAGGCCACTTGGAGCACGTTGTTGTCCAACAACGTTGTTTTCTTTAAATCTTTAAATTGGGACTTTATGCTTTGAAAGCAAGGAGCTACTAAAAAGGCAAAAGAAATTGTTAGTTTCGCAACATGAAATTAAAATTGACCCCGTTTACTTTCTTAAAAGGATTAGTTCACCCAAAAATTCTGTCATTAATTACTCACACTCATGTCGTTCCAAACCCGTAAGACTTTTGTTCTTCTTCGAAACACAAATAAAGATCTTTTTGATGAAATCTGAGAGATTTCTGTCCCTCCATTGACAGCCTAAGCAACTACAAATTGACGCTTCAAAAAGTTCATGAAGAGATCTTAAACTAATCCATATGAATCGAGTGGTTTAGTCCAAATTTTCTGAAGAGACAAAATCGCTTTATACACTGAATAGAGTTAATTTAGGCTTTTATTTACATATAAGCATTCATCAACTCACACATCAGTTGCGTTAACAGAATGTTTGCTCGATGTGCGAGAACCAATGAGGTTCATTCTCGCGCGTCAAGCAGGTTCAGTTGAGTTTATATTCGCTGAACAAAGTTTATATTGTGAATTAAAGGAGAACTTGGTAACTTTTTTAACTTAATAAAACTGTCTAGAAATCATTTGGATGGTTAAACAACCTGTTCTGGTGATATTGGTGACTTTCCCCGCTCCCCCCAGCGTTCCCAGGCGGAAAACCAACCTTGCAACTTGGGCACTACCGTCCCGGCAAGATAGAAATGGGAAGTGTCGTGAGAAGCGAGAACTAGAACGAGAACGAGTGCGAAACACAAATTGCTTTACGGCAATTCGACATAAACAAACACGCATGTATGATGTATTACCAGATTACCCACCTCGGTAGACATAGCTCCACGCGATACAGTTGGCTTGCTCCAATCAAAACAAACGCACATGAGCAGCGGTAGAGAGGGGGAGGAGGCCGCCGCAAGTGAGTTTTTACGACCGTGTTGTGAAATATACACCCTCCCACAGCTGTAGGGGGAGCTCGTGGGGAAAACATGCGACAACAAAAGGGAAAATCAGCGAAAAAGTGACTAGAGTTCGCTAGAGTTGCCGAGTTCTCCTTTAAAGCCGAAATTAAATCTGTTCATCATATAAAGAGATCGAGTCTCATCAAAAAATTTGGACTAATCTGCTCAACTCATGATTAGTTTTACAATCTCTTTATGAACTTTTTGAAGCGTCAAAGTGGTAGTTGCGTAGACTGTCAACAGAGGGACAGAAAGCTCTCAGATTTCATTAAAAAGATCTTCATTTGTGTTCCGAAAGTGAACGAAAGTCTTTACGGGTTTAGGGTGAGTAGATGATGACAGAATTGTAATTTTTTGGGTGAACTATCCCTTTAATACACATTTCTGGTCTTACTGTGAATGTTTAATCAGTGCACCTTATTTTAAAGAAACATTTTCTTTGAAACCTTTATAATTCAACATGAATTGGTAAAAAGGCCCCCTCCAACTTGTGTCAAGGTGTTTCGGGGCCTTAAACAGCGGGTCAACATTTGAAGTGGATGAAAACCTTTCATCAATGTCATACACGAGTTAACTTTGTTCAACAGTTCAACTTTGAACTGTTTTGATCCACTTGAAATGTTGACTACTGGAGTTATGCACAACAATTACCTGCAAATTTCAGCATTGAATGTCCACCTGTGCATTTTCATCGCCTAATTCCCACATTCTACTATCATTCCAGGTGAGCGTATCTTGGGTCACCCAGAGCAGCCGTGTTATCTTTGGTTTGTTATGGAGTTCTGCGATGGCGGCGACCTCAACCAGTACATCCTCTCCCGACGACCTGATCCGCGGACCAACCGCAGTTTCATGAAGCAGCTGACCAGCGCTGTGGCCTTCCTACATAAGAACAACATTGTCCACCGGGACCTCAAACCAGACAACATTCTCATCTCACAGAAATCGGACGGTCCCGTGATCAAGGTCGCCGACTTCGGCCTCAGCAAGGTGTGCGCGGGACTCAGCTACATTGAGAACGACGGCGACAACCATGTTAACAAGAACATGGTGAACATTAATAAGTTCTGGCTGTCGTCAGCATGCGGTTCTGACTTCTACATGGCACCGGAGGTGTGGGAGGGCCATTACACCGCCAAGGCGGACATTTTCGCGCTCGGCATCATCATTTGGGCCATGGTAGAACGCATCACGTTTATCGACGCCGAATCCAAGCGAGAGCTCCTCGGCACGTACATTCGTCAGGGAACCGAGATCGTCCCGGTGGGCGAGGCCTTGCTGGAGAACCCGAAGATGATCCTGCATATCCCGCAAAGGACACGCAGTATCATGTCGGAGGGCGTCAAGCGGCTTCTGCAGGACATGTTGGCGGTCAACCCGCAGGACCGGCCCGACGCATTTCAGCTAGAAGTTAGAATGGACCAGGTCACATGTGCGGGATAAGCCGACCTGATTGGCCAAAACGAGCATGCTTGCTCTTTCAGGTGGGTTGCAATTTCTTGATATCATTTTAAACATCAAGCGTAGCGTCAGTTCTGGCAGGTTACGCTAGTCAAGCTCGCGTCAGCTGACTCTCAGCTGATCCACGTCTACCTGTAGGAATATGACACCTATCACTGTATACATACAGTATATAAGCTCCTTCAGTATTATCAGCAGCTATCGCGTTTCTCAGGAGCTCATTACCCTCCTCCATCCCCAGCTCCTCCTCTCGTCAGTCAGGATTTAGCATTCTGATTCCCCTTTGAATCAGACTATGTTGTACATTAAAATCTTTATTAATTATTGATATCTGCAAAACATATTCATGTTGCTTCTTTTCTGTTACCCTAAGGGGGTAATTGCTGCTCTTATTCATGCTAGGCTGCATGGATGCACAGGGAGTTCTCGCCCAGAACAGAACCATACCGCCAATCCAAACTGTATGCTAATTGCCAATCGTATTTGACGATAGTGGTCCTGACAGAAATGTTGTATTCACCATTTTTGTTTACCTCAGACCAGTTTAAAAATCCCTTAATGCACGAAAACAAGCCTCTTAGGTTGTTATAAATTTACCAATATGTAAATCAAGCGTGCCGCACAAGTCCTGAAAAGTGAAGCCTAAGCGCCTCGATCGCCCCCCCCAGTGGCTGGTCCCAGTATAGGTCATAAACCCCGCCTCTCCATGTAGTCTAATGGGACGCAAAACTAAACAATCAAATTAGGCTACACTTCAAATACATTGTTTCCAAAGATGTTTTATGTAATTTTAGGTTGTTTTTGGTTGGTCTTAGTTAGTTATTTGATGCTATAAAAATGGGAATGTGACGTTATGATTGACAGCTGTGATCGACAGCTTCTCTAAACGAAGTAGTCACTGGGGCACCAACATACTTTTGGGGGGATTTTCGGGAGGAGATTGAAGCTTCAACACCGACATAATGAGTAAAGTGAGTGAGGCCGGGACCTTGACATCGCGGCTCTTCTTCACGTTCACTACTGGGCAGAATCAGGTCCCATATCAGCGCAAGATGTCAGCGCCATATTAGGTCTCTGGCGGCTTCACTTTTCACCAATGGAAGAGAGTGATGGTGCGTCTATGATGTAAATACATACGTGTTAAAGTGCTCTCAAGTGTCGAATTGATTATAATCGAAACTAGGCCGATCTTGAGTTTGCTTCCCAGAGTTCTTTGCCTATTCTAGAATTTCTCGTCCTTCCAGCTGCTTTGTGTTTCTCTAATCAAACCCACGTACAGTAAATGGCCTCAGGGGTAACATGTACCCTGCGAGGCTGCCACGCTCTACCCTTTGCACGTTTCGCAGGCCTGTTTGGTTTTACCGACGCCACGCCCCGAGTTCCTACCAACATTTTGACTAACAAGATCCGACACCTTTTTAACAGCAGAATGCATGTGGCCAGGGGCGATAGCGTGATTGTGTGATACACGGCATACACCCAACCAGGTGCGTTCTGTTTTTTTGGGTAGGATCCAATTATTATACAACGTCAGTAATACCGAAATGGCGTTCAGAGTTTATTGCACTTTTTTTAAATGGATTTTGCATTCGATGAGGTTCAACTGAAAAGGCCAGAGGAAATTGAATGCATTTCCTGAATGCAAGTCACTCTATAGCATTTTTTTATTTTCTTTATTTATTTTTTTACTGTAGCTATATTTAGGCTTTTTAATTTGAGGAATTTTACTATTGCTGCTTTTTTTTTTAATTAAAAATATTCACACTTTCAGGAATTCACGCCACAGTGAATAACTGTGAATTTTATTCATTAAAATCACTAAAGTTTTATTAATGTGTATTACTTTTATTAATAATGTTTTACTAACTTATTATTAATAACAATTATTAATGTTATTTATTTAATTTTATCTAAATGTATTTATTTATTGGTTTGTTGTTCATGCTGGAAGATTATTACATTTGCTGAATCAATAATAATTATAGCTATTATGTGTTTTTCCTCTAATTTCCTTTTTATTAAAATCTAGGGCTGTCAATTCAGCATTCAAATAATCATTTTAATTAAATGACATAATATGCTGAATAATCTGATGTATAAAAATATTCACACTTTCAGTAATTCACGCCAAGTATTGTAATGTGTAACAAAGTAAATTGTATTCATTCAAATCAATAATATTTAATATCAATGTATGTTTATATTATAATGTTTCTTATTTTTTAATTAATAATAACTTTTAATTAATAATAACTTACTTTTTATATATATAATTATTTATTTATATGTAATTTTATCTAAAGTTATTTATTTATGAGTTTGCTGTTAATGTTGGAAGATTACAAATTTGCTGAAACAGTAAAAATAATATGTTTTTCCTCTAACTTCCTTTTAATTCAAATCTAGGGCTGTCAATAAAAAAAAAATAAAAAAACATTTTAATAAAATTAAATAAAATGCTGCATAATCTAATTAATTGTTTATGTATTCATATTTTCTGAAGAAAATTATAATTTAAATATATTACATTGTCACGTGTCATTAGAAGTCAATATATTGTAATTAAAGTCAGTAAAGTATTTTATTAACTTAAAATTCACACTTTAAATCTGCTGTATACTCCCAACCAGGTGCTTCAATGTCTTGGGATGGGAACCAATTGTTATACAACATCAGTAACACCGGAATGTCGTTCCCGCAGAGTTTATTGCATTCTTTTATGGATTTTGCATTGGATGAGGTTCAACTGAAAAGGCCAGCGGAAATTAAATGCATTTTGAAGCCATTTTATAGCACGATTTTAATCAAAACTGGCTTCATTGTTGTCCGGAGGCTAGAACATACGACAGCCGGTTTGTTCTAAAACAATGACTTCATTCAGACTAGCACGCATCTGTATAGCCTTTATTTAACCAGGAGAAAAGTGAAATGCAATGAAGATGGCGGCTTGTTTGATGTAAAATCGGAGAGCCTTGTGTTTGCGAGGATGTGAACGTGTACGAGACTCGTGCGTCAGGGGTTTATGGCCTCAGTGAGCATATAGAGCAGTTATGCAACACTCCTCCTCTCCCCGACGGCCTGAATGGATGCAGCCATCCGTCAAAACAAGCAGGCCTGGGAGTCGGCCTGTGTGTCTTAGTGGGGTAAGAGGGGGTACTTTTGCGTATTTACACCCGGAGCGCCTTCAGACGTGCTCTTCAAGCCCTCCACCCTCCCGTCCCGAAGCACACACGCACATTTCAGGCCCTGAGACGCTGAGGGGGTCTATGGTCTCGCTCTAGACTCGCGTTCAGAACATTTTGTTCTTTGCCTGCCAGCATGTGTGAGTCTCCATTGCTGCTGTGTATACACTGTCACTGTCAGGTACATTATTATTCACAACTAACATATAGCAATGGTGATATTGCTCCTCTTTTTTAATTAAAGACATTCACACTTTCAGTAATTCACATCACAAAAGTGTAATGAACATGTAATGTGTAACAGTATGTAAATTATATTCATTCATATCAATGATGTTTATTATTTATTGCATTATTTCAACACATTTATTATTTTAACATTAATGTTTATTTATTGTATATTTTATTATGTCTAATACTTTTTTATATATATCTTTTATTATTTATTTAAAATTTTATTCTTTTAAAAATACTATTTAATAGCAAAATTCACACCACAGTACTTGTAATGTGTACCAATACGTAAATTATATTCACTCATATCAATACTAATCTTCAATAATTTCAAAAATAAATCAATTTATTTATTTGTAATGCTTTTTGTTTTTAATATTTTTATTAATTTATATTTAAATTGTATTAATTCATACTATTTGTTTTATTATTATTATTATTATTATGGGTTAGTTTGACCCAATTGACCAATTGAATAATCACTGCTAGTGCCAATTAATATGATTAGCCTATTCCAAATTAATTGTCTATTAATCAATATTTGCTGAGAAAAGCGTAGAATGAAGATAATTCAAATACATACACAAGTAAATCGTTGAATTGTAGTCAGTATTGTAAAAATAGTAAAGCATTTGATCAAGTCTGTTGTCTTAGGCCAGTTTGCAAGTTGTATTTGTTACCTTTTATAAATATTATAATTACTACTACGACTTTGACTGATGTTCGCAGGCACAACTCTCTCTGTGCTCAGATCTTTTGCAGATGTAAGAGCGTACATTATCATGTTAGTGTGATTGTGGCCGTGTTGTATCTGTGATTATGGTCATTATATAAGCGGGTCACTGAGTGCAGAGCAGCTGTAATATATGGTACAGTGTGTTCTCTGTCTCTGTTCACCGACAGCCATGTCGTGTTGATCAACATACAGTCACGGAGCTGAGCAGAAAGTCAGTGTTTATGCCTAAACTTAACGGGACAACAGAACTAGGCTAAATGTGAGAAATGCATTATTATACACCATCAGATTTCTCAACATTTTTGTGTGCGATTCAGACTCCTTTGGGAAAAGTGGGGGTTGTTTTCCAGGATTGGAGGGAGCGAGTGAGTGTTTACAGACTGTTATGCAAGCTGGAATATATAAAAATATGCCGGTTTTCCATGTATTTAGCACACTTTTCCAATCAGAGCTTGCTTTTTTTAAATTGTTAAACTGGTTTGGTTCGTTTTTTTTTTTTTTTTAGATATCAGATCATTTTTATTTTATTTGAACTAAAGAAGAACAACCTCAAACCCTTTGCAAATTATTAATAAGTCAGTGTAAGATGTGACATATAAGTAATTTGTTCACTGTAAAAAACACTCAAACCCTCTTTTGGTGTTAAAAAACTACTGTCAGGATTTACTAAAGACACGCAGTGAAAAATAGCGCTGAAAAGGCGTGGATGGGGTTATTTTTGCGGCTGACCTTATTGCATATGCATTTGTAGGAGTTTCCCTTTCAGATGCAAAGTTTACGGGAGGAGAGTATTTAAATGAATCATGTAACCGTCCTAACCAGACGCGATGCGATTCCAGCGACAAATAATTTGCCTGTGCACACTAGACGTGACGCGACTGCGAGATGCGCCAAAATCAATCAAAACCCACAGCCAATCAGAACAGCGTGTGGGCGGAGTCTCGCGGCGAGTGCACGGTAATCTTGACGGCATAAAATGGATAAGTAGCTACATAATCAAATTCACAAATATTACATCTTTCAAAACATTATTCAAATACATAGGCTACTGAGTTACTAAAACAATCTTTGTCAAATAATACACTTGTTTGTTCACAGTTTGAACGTTCTTGTTTTCATTTGTTTAATTTCATGATCTGAGGTGAATTATCCATTGTTTGCTTTTACAGCTACAAAGCTGGAACACTAAATGATATTCAGTGTCACATTACACGCTTTTAACATTAAATAAAGCACATTAACAGTACCTGAGATTATCATCGCCACACTTTGTGTTTGTTGTTCCAGCGCGACGTCACAGAAAAATAGAAACCGTTTCTAAAATAGTATCATCGCGTGTCGCCGTCGCGGCTGGTTAGGACAAACACTCTGATTAACATGGAAAAGACGCCTTTTATCGCGCGTCATGTCGCGTGTAGTTAGGACACGGTGTAAGGTGATTTACTAAGGTTTGCGCTAGTCAATTTTCTGGTGTTTCCGCCATTATTTTAGCCTGGCTAACGTCAGACCTCGTCTCATTGAGACGTGGTCTGGGAACCACATGTCCATTTTCTCGTATTTGAGGCGTGGTTTACGAATGCCCAGAGCCGTTTATTGGGCGCTACGAATGTCTATCAAATGCGCCTGTACGTAGCCAATCATAGCCAATCGTTTCAATTATACCAGATGACGTATGCAGAGCGACAGAAATTCGACGAGGAAGAAGACGATGGGTCAGAGATTTATGTGTACACGATGGCGTTCTGCGACTATTGCCGTTTGTGCAAGACAAACATGAGGGTAGAAGGTATATATGGACACTCTACAGACATGTTTTTATCGGAAAAACCACAGAGTTTATCCGAGAAGTTAGCGTTATTAGGGGTGACAGTCGCACAGGAGTCAGGGCAATCAAGAAGATCCTGCCAGCGTTGATCCATAGATATAAACAAACTGCTTCGGTGTGTCGCATAGACGTCGTCATAGTCTTGCTGCTCCCTCCCCGTTCTGTGATTGGTTCCCTCGCTGAGGCGAAAATCTGGTCCATGGTGTCCAGGCTGCCTAGCAGCGTGAATAAAAAAGGAAACTGGGAAACCCAGGCTACCATTATTTACCACCCCCAAAAAAACATGTCTTAAACCAGACGCAGCTCTTGATAGATTGCGTCAGTCATTATGGAAATGATCCGGCTGCATCTGTTCTTTAATTGGGGCGTTGTCAGTAGATCACATGCAGAACTTTACACTCCCATCTGTGCTTTTATGGGATTGAGGTCTCATACACTTCACACAGCACTTATCCTACAAGCTGTCGTCATCACTTTGCTCCTGACTGCTCTCCTCACTATCTTATTCTCTCTCCAACATGGTAGATGATGATGCTGATGTGTTTTTTATTAGCATTAATGATGACACAGACAACAGCAGGAATATTAGACCGCCAAATGCACGGACCGAATATACTGACACACATCCGGTTTCTTTCTCAGCTGTTCACTAATGACATAACCGAGAGAATACTTGTCGAGACGGGTATTTTGACATAATTTTGTGAGTATGTGGCCATTCAAGCGCAAGTAAACGCGAAAGAGGAATCAATTCGGTGTTCAAGCGCTGTTTGAAACGCTCCCCTCTCTCTCTCTTTCTCTCTCTCTCTCTCTCTCTCTCTCTCTCTCTCTCTCTCTCTCTCTCTCTCTCTCTCTCTCTTTCTTTCTCTCTCTCTCTTTCTCTCTCTCTCTTTCTCTCTCTCTCTCTCTCTCTCTCTCTCTCTCTCTCTCTCTCTCTCTCTCTCTCTCTCTCTCTCTCAATTCAATTCAATTCAATTCAATTCAATTCAAAATTGCTTTATTGGCATGACTGTACATATTACAATATTGCCAAAGCTTGTAAAAGACATCAAAATAATAAAATATTACAACATAACTTAAATCTAAATGTACTACTTAAATTAATTGTACAAATTAACAGTGTAACAAATTATAATATCTGTAAACATTTTACACCATAGTGTTTTAACATATATACAAATTATAGTATCAGAACATTTTATACCACAGTGTTTTAACATATACACACACACACACGTCTCTCTCTCTCTCTCTCTCTCTTTTTCTCTCTCTCTCTCTCTCTCTCTCTCTCTCTCTCTCTCTCTCTCTTTCTCTTTCTCTCTTTCTCTCTCTCTCTCTGTGCACGAGTCCAGATTTTAGCCAATTCTCCTGCGTTTAAAATCGTTTGAATGTGTAAATTGGCAAGACAAAACACATCCAAATGATAAACGTTCACTCTATGATGGTATAACTTGGCAGTTAATCCGCAAATTACACGCGTGCCGAACCTTGGGGCCTGATCCGTTGCACCTCTAATAATTAATGAACACACTTATCATATCATCATGATTGCTATCTTTACCCGAGATGGAGAAAAACGTGTCCCTGTCCCCAAAAATGTCGGTACTCAAAAGCGTTTCCCTCCACACATGTTTTCTGCTGCGCATTGAGTATTTTTTTCTACGCATGCGCACCAGTTACGGGCACCCCTGATTATAACCCAATATTTACTCAGTTTTCTTAATGTAATCCTCTTGTGGAATATATTCTGGCTCAGTCTCTGTAAAGTAGTTTCGATCGGGTCAAACTTTGGAAAAACAATTGTACGGACACTCAGCATTATTGGATTAGCTTACAGCCATAGTTGGCCGAGGATGAAATCGGATCTGATGCAGAAACAGCTTGGATGACATCAGTAATTCATTTACTTGCCAAGCGTCCGACACATGGACCCCGGATTAGAAACACTAGGAGAACAACAACAACCAGGCCTGTAGCCTGTAACTATTGAGTAGAGTATATCAATGAAAGATATGGTCTTCGTTTGAGCAGTGGTGTGTTTCTGCTGACGTCAGCACAGCAGCCAGATGTTCTTGTGTTCGGGCCAGATATCAGCCGTCTGCAGAACTGCCCGATCAATGACCGGCTGATCATGTGCATTTCAGTGGGTCTGAGTGGGTCTAGTTTACCTACAGTATCACACGCTGAATGGCTGAATTTTTATGCTTTCAGATAAGTTATTTCTGCATTTATTTGCAGTTTGTGCAATTGTATTGTGACAAAAGATGAAATGATATGATTTGATAATGATAATTTTTAAACTATGAGATTAAAAATTTAAATTATGATATACAATTTGATATTATGACAAAAAAAGTCATAACTAAGAGATTAAAATTTTTAATTATGACAAAATTCGATATGACATAAAAAGTAATAATTATGAGATAAAAAAAGTAAATTATGACAAAAAACAATTGACATTAAAAAGTCATGACAAAACATTGATTTATAATTTTAATTCCTAATTTCTACTTTTCTTTCATAAGTTAGCATTTTTACATCATAATTATTACTTAGTATCTCATAATTTTGACTTTTTATGTCATAATTTTGACTTTTTATGTCATAATTGCGACTTTTTTGTCATTATTATGATTTTCCAAATCATGTGTTTTATTATTATGTTTATTAAATGTATTACGTTCTTGGGTGTGTTTGGTCGAGTAAGTTTTGTTTTGCTCTCTCTACAGGTTTGCAGAGTAAAATTGCTCACCGATGGAAGGGAATCAAAAGGAATCAGTGAATCCCGGAACTGTGAATTTTGTCTTGCGCTCACTTCCAGAAAGCAGAAGTGAAAAGAGAAGTCTCGATCTCTATATTAAAGACCCATCACGTGGAAATGTTATGCAGGTATCTTTCTTAACACGCTGTTTTTCTACTTCAGTGCATTCGGATGTCACATGATACGAGTCTTCCGAACTGTGTTTTCTGCTCAAATCTCACCAGCAATGACTTCACGTCGCTCTCGTTCTCTGCTGTGACTCGTGCTGTTGTTCTGGACCAGATTTAGACGCACACGTTGCACTATGTCCTCAAACAAGCATATCCCATGAAAACTACCTTTCGCCCCATCCTTCTGGACGGGGGTTTACCAGACAGTATAGATGGTTTACCATTTAGACAGGTTTACCATAGCAGCACTATGATCGATCGAATGTTGTTGAATGCTCTAAAATATTCACGGGACAACAGAGAAGGAAGTTATTATAAAGCTCACAACCATAAAGACATACTGTGAATGATGTAATGTGAATAACTGGGTACATAGTGACCCCGTCTCTCCTGTAGGTTTGAATGTTTCTGACCCCGAACAACAGCACTTCTATATATATAAAATTTTTTATTAAATCACCGTTGTGCCTTATTTTTACTTTTTTTTGTTTTTAAAGAAAGTATTTGGATGGGTCTTATTATTTTATTTTAGTTTTTCAAGGATATTTAAAATGATTTTGTTTTACCGGAAATGTCGCCATGTTATTTCCATGCTAATAATATTGGTTTCAAATGTTTTAACATTTAACATTTCAACTTTTCTTTGATTTGAGTTCATTTGACAGGATCCAGTGCAATATCTGTCAAATATATATTTTTTTTTAATGTGTCATTTATCATCTATCAAAATACAGATCAGGTGTAAACAAAATGATGACACTTTTTTTTTTTTTTTTTTACTAACGCCGTTAACCAGGAGATTATTTCACTTTCTATGCAGACTGGAGAGTTGATGTTATGTAAATAATGAATTGGTGAGGGATCAAATATTGTAGGTGTTAATCCTGGTTTTCATCTCCACGTTGTTGTAGCAAAATGTCTCATTTCCTTTTCACATCAAACACGGATATATGGAATGTTTTAGTTCCGTTGGAATGGAACAGTTTGAATTCACTTCATGGGATTTTATACACAGAACACTGCAAGATTCTGTTTCTATAGGAACCATTGAGTAGATGTTGCTTGATTCTCCTCAGTACTGTTTGACACAAACACACTAACCCGATTAGGACCTTTGTGAGAAAATGTGTTGAATACTTGTTTTAATTATAAAAAGGGTTCACATTCACATTCAAGGTTAAAGTACTTGAGGTCACAATAGTCTATATTTCTCCCGTAAACTGGGCATTTGTACCAGGTAAAGTCAGTGAGAAATAGTTTTCCTTCTGTATTTTAGTAATGATTTCTATTCAGTGTTCTTGTTTACATACTCAGTGTTTCTACCTCACATTCATGACATCTTTCACCTCACTTTTCCTCTCTGTGGTGCGTTGCGTTTAGTTCAGTCTTTTGCTGTTTGCATCTTTTCAGCGGTAGTACTTTTATCCGTAACGTATTAAACGTCTCGAGCAGACTTTGCATTTCACTGTATATGTTGTTATTTTATTGTGCTTTATATGAGTTGCAGAGCAAGAGGAATCTTCATTTATTACATTAAAGCAAAAAGGTCTTTTTTGCTTTTATCTTACATTCTCCCTAAAGGGACATGGTGATAGAAAGCGAAAGAGAGCAAATGCAAAGTTTCTCAGGGGAAGGGAAAGTGAACGCAAAGTGTCTTGGGGAACACAAAACGCTTAGCGAGCGAACGCAAAGGTTCTCAGGGAACGCAAAACGTTTAGCGAGCAAACGCAAACTTTCTCGGGGAACGCAAAATGTTTAGCGAGCGAACGCAAAGTTTATCGTGGAACGCAAAACATTTTGCAAGCGAACGCAAAGTTTATCGGGGAACGCAAAATGTTTAGCGAGCGAACGCAAACTTTCTTGGGGAGCGCAAAATGTTTAGCGAGCGAACGCAAAGTTTATCGTGGAACGCAAAACATTTTGCAAGCGAACGCAAAGTTTATCGTGGAACACAAAACATTTTGCAAGCGAACGCAAAGTTTATCGTGGAACACAAAACATTTTGCAAGCGAACGCAAAGTTTATCGTGGAACACAAAACATTTTGCAAGCGAACGCAAAGTTTATCGTGGAACGCAAAACATTTTGCAAGCGAACGCAAAGTTTATCGTGGAACACAAAACATTTTGCAAGCGAACGCAAAGTTTATCGTGGAACACAAAACATTTTGCAAGCGAACGCAAAGTTTATCGTGGAACGCAAAACATTTTGCAAGCGAACGCAAAGTTTATCGTGGAACGCAAAACATTTTGCAAGCGAACGCAAAGGCTCTCGTTGAACAAAACATTTAGCGAGCGAATGCAAAGTTTATCGTGGAACGCAAAACATTTTGCAAGCGAACGCAAAGTTTATCGTGGAACGCAAAACATTTTGCAAGCGAACGCAAAGTTTATCGTGGAACGCAAAACATTTTGCAAGCGAACGCAAAGTTTATCGTGGAACGCAAAACATTTTGCAAGCGAACGCAAAGTTTATCGTGGAACACAAAACATTTTGCAAGCGAACGCAAAGTTTATCGTGGAACGCAAAACATTTTGCAAGCGAACGCAAAGTTTATCGTGGAACGCAAAACATTTTGCAAGCGAACGCAAAGTTTATCGTGGAACGCAAAACATTTTGCAAGCGAACGCAAAGGCTCTCGTTGAACAAAACGTTTAGCGAGCGAATGCAAAGTTTATCGTGGAACGCAAAATGTTTAGCGAGCGAACGCAAAGGCTCTCGGGGAACACTAAACATTTAGCGAGCGAACGCAAAGTTTCTTGTGGAACGCAAAATGTTCAGCGAGCGAACGCAAAGTTTCTTGGGGAACATAAAACATTTAGCGAGCGAACGCAAAGTTTCTCCGGGAAATGCAAAACATTTTGGGAGCGAAAGCAAAGTTTCTTGTGGAACGCAAAACGTTTAGCGAGCGAAAGCAAAGTTTCTTGTGGAACGCAAAACGTTTAGCGAGCGAACGCAAAGTTTCTTGTGGAACGCAAAACGTTTAGCGAGCGAACGCAAAGTTTCTTGTGGAACGCAAAACGTTTAGCGAGCGAACGCAAAGTTTCTTGTGGAACGCAAAACATTTAGCGAGCGAACGCAAAGGTTCTCGGGGAACGCAGAATGTTTAGTAAGCGAACGCAAAGTTTCTTGGGGAACACAAAACATTTAGCAAGCGAACGCAAAGTTTCTCCGGGAAATGCAAAACATTTTGGGAGCGAACGCAAAGGTTCTCGGGGAACGCAAAATTTTTACTGACAAATAATTTTTCCTCCCATCTCATATTGTTTTCCTTCACCATGTCCCTTTAGCCTCTGATCTCTTTATGGATCAATACAGTTAAAATATCCCTGATATACCTCCTCTGCCAGTGACACTTTCTAATCGCTTAGGGAACTTCTAGCTGTTCTTTCATCAAGACAAAATCCACAAGAAGTTCGTGTCTTTCACCGGTGAATCATATTAAAGGATGTTTCAAGTCTGAAAATAGTACATTTAGTGTTACTCACCTTGAAATACCAAAAAACCTCATCGACTCACAGTAAGGTCATGCTTCTTGTCCCTCAGGTGTTCACTGTAAAATGTTTGCAGGTCAAACAAACAGAACCATTTAACAGCCTGAGGAATACTAACCTACACAAAAACACGCACATCGACTGTTCACTACAAACACGGAAACCAAACTGTTATCTTTCTACTGAATTGTTTTCTTTCTATCCTTTGGTGATTTTTTTGGTCTGACTATTTTGAGATTACAGATATTTTATATTGCACAAATGTCTTCTCATAGTTAATTTTGAACTGGGTTTGGTTTGTGATGCTACGAGCCATTTGATGTTTTTGCAATGCGATCTTTCTTAAATGTATGTAGACTCTTGTTTTCTTGAAATAAAGAAATAGAAATGAATATTTCTGTCTCGATTATTATGTATTATCAGGTTTTGCTGTGTATGTCATAATTTTGACTTTTTTGTCATACTTGTGATTTTTATCACTTAATTTTTACTGTTACAATTTTGTCTTTTCGTATCATAATGACTGTTATTCTCTATTTCTGTTTTATTCAACTTTTTAAATGAAAATTATGACTTGGTATGTCATCATTTCTACTTTTTGTGTCATAATAATGAATATATTTACTAATGTCTACTTTTGTCATAATTATGATTTACCACAGTATAATTTTTTTTTTCTTATGTGGTGGAAATGGGCTTTCATAATTATGACTTAGTTTGACTGAATTTTTACTTTTTGTCAGAATTTATACTTTTTTATCTCCTAATTCAAATTTTTGTCATAAGTTTGAATTTTAATGTAATAATTATGATTTTTATGTCATAATTTTTTACTTTTACATAAATTATGACTTATGTCGTAGTTTCTACTTTTTACCTCCTAATATCTACTACTGACTATGTAATAATTATGACTCGGTATCTCATAATTTCAACTTTTTAAAATATTATTTAAGACTTATACGACTTAATAGTCTCTTGTTTTCTTGAAATAAAGAAATGTGATTGATATGTCATTAATAACTTGGTCACATTTGGCACATTCGAAAATTGCCTTTGGATTTAAGGTTCACTTGACTTCTGGTAAACACTTCACAGGAGATGTCTGTCAAACTTTCTAGCCTTTGTTTTTCACCACTGGCCTGTATAAACACGCTTAATTACCTACGCAGATACTTGCACAGCATGACGTGACTTTGTGTTGAGCTTCTGTTTCATACATGACTGACTTGAGACTCATGAAACTTCGTGTTCAGTGACAGCATCATCACGTAATGATCACATAATGGGAGCTCAGTGAAAGGTCACCCTTGAGGTCCACATTGTGTTAAAGTAGGTCAGTAGTGTGTGATGAAACCTAATCCATTATAATCAGTTTTGAAGTGATGGTCAAGCACATGAATGCAGCTAATGGCCTTAGAGGTCAGTTGTGTAATAAAGTTAAGGAGGTCTGTAACACCCGGAGAGAGACATCACACTACATCAACTGTTACTGTACTTTGAAGAAGCGTTTGTCGTATGCAACAAGGCCACTTTAGCTGTAAATAGAGAAAGATGCGCATAGTTATGGCATCTACCAGAGACTAACTGAAAGAAAGAAAGAAAGAAAGAAAGAAAGAAAGAAAGAAAGACAACCTTTAAATGACAATTATTATACTCTGTTTATACTCAATATGTTTTTAATCATTTTCACAAATAATTTCTTTTTAGAATATCAACATAAATGTGTGTCTATCTATCTATCTATCTATCTATCTATCTATCTATCTATCTATCTATCTATCTATCTATCTATCTATCTATCTATCTATCTATCTATCTATCGTCTATCTATCTATCTGTCTATCTATCTCTATTGTCTATCTATCTATCTATCTATCTGTCTATCTATCTCTATCTATCTGTCTATCTATCTATTGTCTATCTATTGTCTGTCTATCTATCATCTATCTGTCTATCTATTGTCTGTCTATCTATCATCTATCTGTCTGTCTATCTATTGTCTGTCTATCTATCTATCTATCTATCTTTCTATCTATCTATCTATCTATCTATCTATCTATCTATCTATCTATCAATCAATCTATCTATCGTCTATCTATCTATCTATCTGTCTATCTATCTCTATTGTCTATCTATCTATCTATCTGTCTATCTATCTCTATCTATCTATCTATCTATCTGTCTATCTATTGTCTATCTATCTATCTGTCTATCTATCTCTATTGTCTATCTATCTGTCTATCTATCTATCTATCTATCTCTATCTATCTATCTATCTATCTGTCTATCTATCTATCTATCTCTATCTATCTATCTGTCTGTCTATCTATTGTCTATCTATTTGTCTCTCTGTCTGTATATCTTTCTATCTATCGTCTGTCTGTCTCTATCTGTCAATCAATCAATCAATAATAGTTTCTACTAGTTTTACGTGTTCTTAGTGCTGCGTTCGACACTATAGATCATAAAATACTCTTAGATCGATCGACTACAAAATTACACTGTTGATCAGGGACGGGCATTGAGGAGGTTTAGATCGTATCTATCAGACCGTTACCATTTTGTCTGCTTAAACGGGGAAAAATCTTAAGATAACGTCAGTAAATTGTTGAGTGCCGCAAGGATCTGTGTTAGGCCCTCTGCTATTGTACACAGAATCTCTTCTCTTCATTTCTTCATCCTCTACAGTTTAAGACCTGTGTGTTATATTAGACAGCAACTTTTCTTTCGAAAATCATATTTCATATGTTACAAAAACAGCCTTCTTCCACCTCAGAAACATCGCTAAGCTCCGGAACATGCTTTCTGTTTCTGATGCAGAAACGTTATTTCATGCGTTCATGACCTCTAGACTAGATTACTGTAATGCATTACTAGCTGGTTGTTCTTCATCCTCAATAAACAAGCTACTCATTAGTCCAAAATGCAGCTGCTAGTTCTTACTAGGTTAATAATTTTATCATCTCTACACTGGGTATTAAGTCCCGTATCAATTATAAAGTATCCCTGACCAATAAGGCCCTAAATGGTTTAGCTCCTGTGTATTTAACTGATCTTTTATCGCCTTACAATCCATCACGCTCTTTAAGATCACAAAACTCTGGGCTTCTGGTAGTATTTAGCATATCTAAGTCCACTAAAGGAGGGAGAGTGTTTTCACATTTGGCTCCTAAACTCTGGAATAGCCTTCCTGATGATGTTGGGGGCTCAGACCGTATACTCCAGTTATATCAGATTAAATGCACATGATTATCTTGTGCTTGAAATGTTATGAATAGCAGCTACACTGATTATTTTCCATTAGCTTTTTCCATTTCTACTTCGAGATACCCATCCCGAGGTAACTAGAGATTACTTCAGCTCCAGTTTGGATCCAGACTCTTATGAGGACTTCAGATGATCCAACTCCTGCGAAGACTTCATGATGCAAACTCTGAATCAACATGCACCAATGCTACATTTCTATATATTGTGATCATTATGTTCACAACTTGTAATAATTAGTCCACTTTAATGAGCTCATTGTTTCTGCCTTAAATTAATGTATTGTTTAAATGAATACATTATTAGCTAACTGCGTTGATTTGTATATTTACATTTCTGAAATACATAACTTGGACACAGCCACCTCTGATAACAGATCACTCTATATTGTAATGTGGACTCATGCATTTTCTGTAAAGCTGCTTTGAAACGATATGTATTGTGAAAAGCGCTATACAAATAAATGTGAATTAATTTGAAATATATATTTATATATATACACACACATACATGCATTTATATACATACATTTAAACTTTTTTATAAATCATTTATTTTATACAATGAATATTGAAATTAATCAATATAATCATCTTGTTAGAATGGATTTAAGATAAAATGTCTGAAATAATTGAGTGAATTAGGATTAGTGTCATGTCTGGACTAAACACTGCAAAGAAAATACATGATCAGATAAAGAAAGCACACTGTGTACTTGTTGAGTGAGTGAGTGAGTGAGTGAGAGAGAAAGAGAGAGAGAGAGCAGGAAACAGATCCTATAGATCAGCTGAACCATATATTATGAAACACACCATTAACACACACGGGTGGAGACTGATAATAACTGAAGAACTGCACATATCTATAGCCCCACCCAACACACACACACACACACACACACACACACACACACACACACACACTATAAGAACACTGCCTGAGCATACAGAAAACGTAGCTGAAGCACTTGTCCTTGTATTTTATGTTAATATGAGTAGGCGCTGCAGGCACAAAGTCATCATACAAATTTTCAGTAAGACTGGACACAAAAGTGTTTTATTTCTAACAGTGTCCTGAAATGTTGAACTGTCTGAGGATTTGCAGAAACTGAGCAGGTAAACACAAAAATCAAATGAGGAGGAAGTGAGACTTGAGTGTTTTTCACATGCCATGCTCTACTCTGCAAGGACAGGAAGTGCTGGAGCAGAATGATGTACTTTTCCTTTAAGAGCTGCTGCGATTGGCTGGTGTTATTACCATGACGACTGCAGCACATCAGGGCAGATGTGTGAATCAAATTTTCTCGCTCTTGTCTGTTAGTGTCACGCTGCCCTGAAACTTTGGGCATTGTTACTTAAGCTGTTCAGAAGGTTTATTTGGTGTTTCTGACATCTAATTAAGGATTTTAGATGAAAAACAGCAATATTTATTGTTTTATCCGTATTTCACTCCATTACTCCAGTCTTCAGTGTCACGTGATCCTTCAGAAATCATTCTAAGATGCATTTCTGATTATTGTCAATGTTGAAAACAGTTGTGAAAACCAAGATAGATTCTTAGAAGAAAAGGTTCTATATGGAACCTTAAAGGGTTCCGTCAGACACTTTATATACATAGAATCTTTAAGGGGTTCCAATCATGTGATCATGGATTTAACTGAATTATTTTTTGTTTTAATTCATTCTTAATTTTAATTAAATTTTGTGAATTAAAACGCTCGTAAACATACATTATCAATAGAAAAAAATTGAATTAAACATGAACGTATTATGGAATAATTTAAGACATTTCTCCTTATAGAACCTTTTTGGCATAAAGCGTTAAAATTGAGTCGAGAACCCATAGAGTTCTATATAGAACCCTATATAGTGTATATTTTTTCAGGATTCTTTTATGAATACAAAGTTTTTATTTGAAATATTAATCTTTTGTAACATTTTAAATGTCTTTACAGTCACTTTCATTTAATCTAACGCACTTACTAAATAAAAGTAGTACTTGTTCACTACAAAGTCTAATTTAAACTTTCACAATTATGTTTATATGTTTTACTCTGGAGACATACAGGCCTTCATAGTTTTCTACATGAAAACTTTACTGAGTGACATTAATATTAAAGATGATGCTAAATAATAAATTATAGTATGCTGTATGACTTAAAAGGAACACATTTGTGTTTTGAGTTGGTAACACAGAAGATGAAACAAGCAAAAATATCAGAATAAGATGATTCCCCACATGCATCTTGTTGATGAGCGTGACTTTGAACTCTTTTTGCAGTGTTTCTTCATCACTGAGATCCTCCTCGGTCTTCATTATCTGGCTAAATGTCAAATTAATTGGAGCTTGTTTATGATTATGAAGGTTGGTGGGAATCATTAGCTCTCTATATACGTGCTTTATGAAGAAGCAGGAGAATCAGACTCTGAGTGTCTCAATGAGTTCAATACATTCTGCCAGGAAACCTCGGGAGATCCTTTGTATTCAGTCTCTCATTTACTTTGCATTGTGAGTTGAGAAAGAGATCAGAAAGGTGGATGATTTGGGAACGAAAGAGACTTTCTTCTTATCGCCTTTCATGACACCATCACAAAAGACTCCATCAACACATTAAGAACATACAGTATTTGTGTTTATCTCTCTCTCAAAGAGTGTAGCCTAATAAAAGAACCAGCATTGATCTCACTGATAAACGGACGTGGATTAAAATGCACAAAAAAAACAAAAAAAAACATCACAATAAACATCAGTCCACCTTTCCTTTTAATGAGCGTCAAGAGGACGACAGACATCAGTCTCGATCTCTCGTCTCATGTTGAGTCACCGTGACAATCACAAAAGAGCCGAAGCTTTGAGGGGCTCGAGAAGTGCGGAGAGCTGAAAGCTAAAAACTAATGGACGACACTCCTTTCACACCGAGAGACTGTGAGACACTCACAAATGACCAGACCTGGGGATCCATTAAAAAGTCGAAATTTCACGTAGGTATACATCTGTGTTTGAACATTATGAAGCTCTGTACTGTAGGCAATATAGCTTCATATATATATTTTTGTTGTTGTTGTTTTCTTCACACGTCATGCCTAATATTTAAGTTTTTCAATGACACTTTTTTTCTCTTTATAACAAGTACACTAACTTTTCATTTAGGGGGGTAACCGTCCATTCTGATGAAAATGACCTTTACCTTTAAAAGACCTTTACTCTTATTTAATCTCATTTTTAATTAATTTTATAATCGATTACAAATTATTTTCAAATTATATATATATAGCCTATATATATACTATTTTATATAGTACTATATCATACTTACTACATATACTAATATATACAGTATGTCCTAATACTGATGTCTCTAAATCTCAATTTTAGCAGTTAAAGGGGTCCTATTATGCCCTTTTACGAAGTCTTGATTTTGTTTTTGGGGTGTACTAGAACTAGAACTAGAATGGTTCAACTCGTCGTTTTGGATGAAGCCCCTCCTTCCGAAATACCATATGTGCTGTGATTGGTTAGCTGGCCCAGTGTGTTGTGATTGGCAGCGCTCAGCGCATGTTCAGGAAATGTCCCGCCCCTTCATAACCGGGAGCTCTACCCAGGGCTGCGTTCCAGTCCAAAATTGTCATGCCCTTCACTCGCTAACTTCCCTCCGTCTCGTTCACTCAGATGTACGTCATTGCATACGTTACACGAGTGCCCACTACTGGCGGAAACTGCGGCGGGCTAAATTGGAACGTCCTAAGCCCTTGGTCACTTGGAATCAGCTAAAGAGTTGATTTATTATTTAAAAAATTTTCCCTTTAAGAATTTGTTTAATGCAGCATCCAAATGTATATAGGTGTATTTGGGTTGTTTTAAATTAAAAATATATATAATTAATATATCATAGAGTTGTCTGTTGTAGTGGTGATTAGACGAGATTTGTGGTGACGTCACAATCGTACTGCATTGTGGGACATATAGGTGCCTGAAGTGTACATATGAAGTAGACTCGCTCCCTCAGTCAAAATCGAGGGAACGAGAGTCTGTCCATATAAACTTCCCTCATCCACTTCACAAAGTGGAACGCACTTCAAAATGGCGGCAGGGATTCCCCCAAGGGGAAGTGCTTAAGGAAGTTCGCAAGTGCATGTCTAAAAGTGGACTGGAACGCAGCCCAGATGTTCAAAATATTTCGAGCCCGATTCAGACCCAGACAATGTTAACGAACAAGAGGATCGTCCAGAACGGATTTTATGCACGGACTTTGCAAGCATGAATTTCACAGGACGCTTCAGAGTGGTATGTTTGTTTCTAGAGTGGAAAGACTTAAACAAACAGTAATCGATCACAAAATCATGGATAATTTTCCTAAGGGGCAGTGAACAGTACTTACAAAAGCAAGAGTTTTACAAAAGCTACAGTAAACACTACATCAATACTGTAATGTTAGTTAGCAGGCTAGCCGAGGCAAAGCTTTGCCCTTCGTTTACATCAGGGGTGGGGAACATTGGTCCTGGAGGGCCACTCTCCTGCAGAGTTTAGTTCCAACCCTAATCAAACACACCTGAACAAGATAATCAATGTCTTCAGGATCACTAAGGCTACAATCAGGTGAGTTTTTTTCAGGGTTGGAGCTAAACTCTGCAGGACAATGGCCCTCCTGGACCAACGTTCCCCACCCCTGGTTTACATCATAGCAACTACATAAAACTTATAACTGAAACTGTTAATAGAAAACACAACTACAAATAATAAGAAATCCTTACTTACAAGTTGTGATCCATAAACAACAGATTGTCCCAACAAAATGGGAATGGCTTTCAGGAGAAGCATGCGTTTATAGCCTGCATTGTAGACTTTCTGGAAGCTGTTCTCTGTAAAATGTGCAGCGCACAGACAAACACTGAAGTTATAATGTTCAGGAACAGTGTTAAAAATACATTTGAACCACTCTAAGTTCGTCAGCCCAAGTACAAACTTTTACCGGCGTGGAAAAACAGCGACAACACTCTTTATCTTCTCTAGCGCAGCGCAACCAGGACAATGTATTCCGTGGGCGGAGATTATTTAAATGAGGAACATTATGACTTCATAAGATCCAGAAAAAAACGCATTGTAGTTCTTGAAAAGGAAAATAAAATATCTCCCTTTGGAGTGGACTTCGAGCTTTGTAACCTTGCAGATCTTGCTCATACAGCAACATTACACACTAACTAAAGTTGAAAAAGTGGAAAAGTATAATAGGACCTCTTTAATTATAGTCATTCAGGTAGGTCTAGCAGGTAAATATAGCCTACAGAAATTAAATAATCAAACACTGCACAGTCTTCACTGCATACATTATACATTGAATATAGATGAATCCTTATTAAAGGGTTGGTTCACCCAAAAATGAAAATTCTGTCAGTAATTACTCACCCTCATGTTGTTCCAACCCCGTAAGACTTTCGTTCATCTTCAGAACACAAATTAAGATATTTTTGATGAAATCTGAGAGCTGTCTCACTCCTCCATAGGCAATTTCGTTCTGCCGGCCCAGAAAAGTTAGTAAAAGACATCGTTAAAATAGTCCAAGTGACTACAGTGGCCCAACCTGTGCGCAAAAAAACAAACAAAAATAACGATTTTATTCAACTATTCATTTTCTTGTGTGTGGCCCTGATGTGAGTTCACGAGAGCAATACGACGCATGTGCATTTAATGTGCATTTTATGATATTTTCATATGTTTAATAATGCATACAGTATACATACATATTTATAGGCCTACAGTATATCTAAAATGTGTGTAACTGAAATTGTTGAGTTTTGTGATGATGTGCACATACAAAGCTGTGTTTTGACTAGTAACCGCGATGTAAAAGAAGATCAGTTTGAGTACTGGTGATACAGAGGTGAGTCAGTGATTCGGTGGTCATGAGCTGAGACAGAACAGAGACGAGCAGGACACGATGTCCCGTTTGTGTCAGCTGACAAATCTGACCCACTTCTAAAATCCCAAACAGTCTGTCTCAGCTGACACGTGCCACAGCGTCGCCCGACCGCCAGACACACACGTGACCAGAGCGTCTTCAGCTGAAAGCTTTTAAAAAGCAGAATTGATATATTCTCACTCCAGACTGTAATTACTGTAAGTCATGGACATTCAACTTCATTTGAGCATAAACTCAGCATTTAGACCTGAAAGAAAAACTATATATATATATATATATAAATCTTTTGATATATATATTTCAAATGATTAAAATACAGTAAAAACAGAAATATTCTGAAATATTATTACAATTTAAAATGAACTGAATTTTTAGCATCATTACTCCAGTCTTCAGTGACAATAGTAATTCTGTCAAAAGTGACAATAATAATTGAGCACCAAATCAGCATATTAGAATGAATTTAAATTGCAATAAAATTCACAATATTACCGTATATTGATTAAATAAATGCAGCCTTTAGTTTTTTCCCCCAAAAGAATTAAAACATCCTAATTATTCCAAACTTTTGACCAGTAAAGATTGTATGATCAAGAAGTTATGAAAACAGATGTTTTTACATTGCTTTAACTTTTTTTGTTATACAAGATTCAACTCATTGTCTTTAAGTTGAAATGACTTAAACATCCAAGTTGATTGTACTTAAAAATATATGATGGGGTAAATGTGTATTGTGATGATAATTTCACACAGAATGGACTATTTTGCCTCCATGAATGCTATAAAACACGTTACTTCATTTGAGAGGTGAAATAAATGACAAAAACATTTTTATAATCATGTTTGTTCACTGTTCAGCAATGTCAGACAAATAAAATAAAAATGATAAAAGAGAGCGAAAAGTTTTCTTTATTATTATTCTTCCACAAAAAGTTCTCTTAACCATTTAAAGAAACACATAAAAGATTTACATTTGAATCGTCACATAATGAACTGATGCATAAAACGCTCAGCAAATTGTCCCACTAAAGCTGATGACCTAACAGGGGAGGAACCACTGGAAAGGAATCCCATAGACCGGCTCTTCCGATCCGTATCCTTACAGCTCCTGGATGGGGTTAATCCCAATCTAAATTGCTGTTTTCCAGGAATAGAACAGCTAATCTGTTCTTGGCTCGAAGGAAAGTGACGCAGCACAAAGTCAAATGGTTACAAATACTCGTCTACACAATATATAGCCTACATGCTGTCCTAAAGTATAGCTCTAAAAGTTATTTAGACACTTAAAGTCACCGTGATTATCCGTTAAGATGATCAAATATGAAAGCAATAATCTGTGACTGTGCTCAAATGCATATAAGGAAACCCTGGATCGAATGCAATGACATTGAAACATTTTTAAGCAAGACTAAAACGTTTTGGCCCAATTTTAGAATATAAACATGTGCTGATACTCGAAAACAACAGATGCTATAACAACAGTTTCACCAACTTCTATAAACAAACTATCATAGTAATAAAGGTCATAGATATCCATCTGAAAAAGACTATATGACTCTCTGATATATTTATATCTCATAAAACAGCCTTTGCATGCTGACTAATGTTTGTTTTTGCCTGTGTTGATATACGGAATTAATGTAATTCCAGGTTTTATAGAGCATTTAAAGCCAGAGGATTATTATGTGGGTAAATAAAAGGTGGCACACACTCAAATATCTCACGTAGACAGATGATACACGATGACAGAGCGCCTTCAAGGTGTTGTGGTGGGATGTGGGAGTCGTTCCCACTCTGTGCCAGTGGCACGAACACACAGCCGCCCACCGAGAGTCACCGGAGAGGCCAGATCTCTGTGTGTGTGTGTGTGTGTTCAGTGCTGAAGGGGACGCGAGCAGGAGGAGTGAACTGACTAATGTTATAACCTTCTGACCGCCATGTATTTCTGTGTGCTAATACATCTGAGAACATGTTATGACATCGTCTATTTGTTTCAAGGCCTTCTGTATGTTAATGAGCTTAACATACAGTTGGGCTTTTTTGTCATGCCAAATAATATATAAGAAGACTATATATATATATTTAATATTTATTATAATTTATATATTTTAATTAATATATATTTACATATATCTAATTTCATTTAATTACATTTATATATTTATCAATTTATATATTAATTATTTATCATTTAAATTTCTATAATGCAGCATTATATATATAATGCTGATATAATTTTGTAATATATTACATAAAACATTTAATTTATTGTTTTATTTTATTTACATTTAAAGTTATTTATATTTTATATATTTATCATAAAAAAGTATATATTAATATTTTACTAAAATGTAATTTAATTTATATTTAGATATCATTTATAAAATATAATTTAATCAAGCACACACACACACACACACACACACACACACACACACACACACACACACACACATATATATATATATATATAGTGCTGAAATTGTAATATATTACTCAATGCCTTTATTTGATATTTTAATATATACGTGTAGAGTAATTTACATTTGATATATTTATTTTATATATTTTCAGAAAAAAAATCACAAATTATATATATATATATATATATATATACACTCACCTAGGATTATTAGGAACACCTGTTCAATTTCTCATTAATGCAATTATCTAATCAACCAATCACATGGCAGTTGCTTCAATGCATTTAGGGGTGTGGTCCTGGTCAAGACAATCTCCTGAACTCCAAACTGAATGTCAGAATGGGAAAGAAAGGTGATTTAAGCAATTTTGAGCGTGGCATGGTTGTTGGTGCCAGACAGGCCGGTCTGAGTATTTCACAATCTGCTCAGTTACTGGGATTTTCACGCACAACCATTTCTAGGGTTTACAAAGAATGGTGTGAAAAGGGAAAAACATCCAGTATGCGGCAGTCCTGTGGGCGAAAATGCCTTGTTGATGCTAGAGGTCAGAGGAGAATGGGCCGACTGATTCAAGCTGATAGAAGAGCAACTTTGACTGAAATAACCACTCGTTACAACCGAGGTATGCAGCAAAGCATTTGTGAAGCCACAACACGCACAACCTTGAGGCGGATGGGCTACAACAGCAGAAGACCCCACCGGGTACCACTCATCTCCACTACAAATAGGAAAAAGAGGCTACAATTTGCACGAGCTCACCAAAATTGGACAGTTGAAGACTGGAAAAATGTTGCCTGGTCTGATGAGTCTCGATTTCTGTTGAGACATTCAGATGGTAGAGTCAGAATTTGGCGTAAACAGAATGAGAACATGGATCCATCATGCCTTGTTACCACTGTGCAGGCTGGTGGTGGTGGTGTAATGGTGTGGGGGATGTTTTCTTGGCACACTTTAGGCCCCTTAGTGCCAATTGGGCATCGTTTAAATGCCACGGCCTACCTGAGCATTGTTTCTGACCATGTCCATCCCTTTATGACCACCATGTACCCATCCTCTGATGGCTACTTCCAGCAGGATAATGCACCATGTCACAAAGCTCGAATCATTTCAAATTGGTTTCTTGAACATGACAATGAGTTCACTGTACTAAAATGGCCCCCACAGTCACCAGATCTCAACCCAATAGAGCATCTTTGGGATGTGGTGGAACGGGAGCTTCGTGCCCTGGATGTGCATCCCACAAATCTCCATCAACTGCAAGATGCTATCCTATCAATATGGGCCAACATTTCTAAAGAATGCTTTCAGCACCTTGTTGAATCAATGCCAAAATTATGTTGATATAATTTTGTAATATATTACATAAAACATTTAATTTATTGTTTTAATTTATTTACATTTAAAGTTATTTATATTTTATATATTTATTATAATTTTTTTATATATATTAATATTTGACTAAAATGTAATTTAATTTATATTTAGATATCATTTATAAAATATAATTTAATCAAACACACACACACACACACACACACACATATATATATAGTGCTGAAATTGTAATATATTACTCAATGCCTTTATTTGATATTTTAATATATATGTGTAAAGTCATTTACATTTTATATATTTATTTTATATATTTTCAGAAAAAAATATCACAAATTATATATATATATATATATATATATATATATATATATATATATATATATATATATATATATATATATATATATATATATTTAGAGAGTGATATTGTTGTATTACAATAATTTGGTTAAATTATTTTGTTTTATATGTTGATATTATAATTTATGTATTTATTGTATATAATTTTTTTTGTAAAATTATTATACATAAATTCAAATTTATAAGTATTTTTATATTACTTTATAAAATGAAACATTAATACTTATTGTAAGTAGCCTATATACTATAATTAATATATATATTTTGGATCAAAAACGATCAACTTGACAATATTTTGAAAGAAGAAGATGAAACTAGTCAAAAACTTTGGTTCTTTTTCGAGCTTTGCCTTTTGGACACAGAACAGGAGCACGACTTGACCTGGACGACCGAGAACAGACGCACGCGCGCCCTCCAGCGGTGCACGCGGTGAAGAGGCGTCGAGTCTGCAGATCAACGACTGTGAACGAGCAGTAAAACAGCTTCAGGGCAGCAAGGGAGTAGTAGGCTATTTTGTAGGCCTGTGTAGAGTCTCATTTCCTCCGCACTTTGCTCCCAGCACCATAAATATGTGTCTCAGTGGTCAAGGACGAAAGATCCATCTCAAAGCAGCTGCAGACATGACGTGATGTGTTGCAAACTATAAAAGACTAATTAAATATACACAGTTTTCACTCTAGTAGTGAATATTTCTTAGGATGGGAATGATTTTTAAAGTCAGTTTCTGTGCATGACTAACATTTAAAATCACACATTTAAATTAACATAGAATTACAACATATAATGTGATTTACCACGTCACAACCTTTATTATTGTATATAGGTTCTTGGCATATGCTTATCAATATATAGATGCTCATCTGAATATGTCAGTGTGCTTGAAATGTTTTAACATAATAATACTCATTAAATCAGACTTGCATGCATAAACAATCAATAAATATATTTGATGCACACAGTCTTGTCTCAACCAGTAAGATCTTTGTAAAGAAACGACCACATTACTGGAGTCTGAAGGCATATTTATGATGCTGGATTAAAGTTCATTCTATGCAGAAATGACCAGAAGATAAAATAGCATGTGGTTTTTACGACTGTGTAAATTGTTTGCATCTGTTGACACCGTACAGTGGAATGGCTTTGTACTAAAGTGCTGTTAGTGCCGCGAGACCTCTTGATTTTATATCTTTGTGGATATTTCACCCCTCAAGATCTTCAGCATTCGTAGTTTGACAAAGACTCTCTCTCTGGGGAATTCTTTATTTATTGTTGTTTATTTATCAAATAAGTGTGTGAGGCCTGGAGAAAAAAAAAAAAATCATTTTATGGCCTTATTACGGTGGCCGAGAGAGCTCAATGCGCTGCAACTGAAGAAAACACATGCGAATTGAAAAAACGTCATCAGTTTGACAACACGCCTGCTGGCGTTTCTGCATTTGGTTGAGTTGTGAGTATTTGTAGTGTGTTTCTGTATTTGGGTTGCGTTTCGTTTTGAGTATTTGCAGCACAATTTTGTGTTTGGTTGTGTTGTGAGTATTTGCAGCATATTTCTGTATTTGGTTGCATTGTGAGTATTTGCAGCACGTTTCTCTTTTGGTTGCGTTGTGAGTATTTGGGCGTTTCTGTATTTCGTTGCATTGCGAGTATTTGCAGCATGTTTCTGGTTTTGGTTGCGTTCTGTTGTATTTGCAGTACGTTTCTCTATTTGGTTGCGTTGTGAGTATTTGAAGCATGTTTCTGTATTTGGTTGCGTTGTGAGTATTTGCAGTGCATTTCTGTATTTGGTTGCATTGTGAGTATTTGCAGCATGTTTCTGGTTTGGGTTGTGTTGTGAGTATTTGCAGCATGTTTCTGGTTTTGGTTGCGTTCTGTTGTATTTGCAGTACGTTTCTCTATTTGGTTGCGTTGTGAGTATTTGAAGCATGTTTCTGTATTTGGTTGCGTTGTGAGTATTTGCAGCATGTTTCTGTATTTGGTTGTGTTGTGAGTATTTGCAGCATGTTTCTGTATTTGGTTGCGTTGTGAGTATTTGAAGCATGTTTCTGTATATGGTTGCATTGTGAGTATCTGCAGCACGTTTCTCTTTTGGTTGTGTTGTGAGTATTTGGGCGTTTCTGTATTTGTTTGTGATGTGAGTATTTGCAGCGCGTGTTGTCAAAATTATTTCTATTTGCATGTGTTTTCTTCAGTTGCAGCACATTAAGATCTCTCGTTCTGTTGTATTTGCAGCTCGTTTTTGTTTCTGGTTGCACTGTGAGTATTTGAAGCATGTTACTGTATTTGGTTGCGTTTTGAGAATTTGTAGCACATGTCTGTATTTGGTTGCGTTGTGAGTATTTGAAGCATGTTACTGTATTTGGTTGCGCTTTGAGAATTTGTAGCACATGTCTGTATTTGGTTGCGTTGTGAGTATTTGGGTGTTTCTGTATTTGGTTGCGTTGTGAGTATTTGCAGTGCATTTCTGTATTTGGTTGCATTGTGAGTATTTGCAGCATGTTTCTGGTTTTGGTTGTGTTGTGAGTATTTGCAGCATGTTTCTGGTTTTGGTTGCGTTCTGTTGTATTTGCAGTACGTTTCTCTATTTGGTTGTGTTGTGAGTATTTGGGCGTTTCTGTATTTGGTTGCATTGTGAGTATTTGCAGCTTGTTTCTGGTTTTGGTTGCGTTCTGTTGTATTTGCAGCACGTTTCTCTATTTGGTTGCGATTTGAGTATTTGCAGCTCGTGTTGTCAAAATTCTTCAGATATTTAATATGTTAAATATATGTTAAATCTTAAAAATATGTTAACAGATTAACATATAATAGATGACTTCTCACAGATAAAGCGGATAAATGGAGACCCTGAAACCGCATGTCCTTCATATGCTCTTCATATCTTTGTTCTCTGGTTGACGTGTTTTTGTTACTAATGCCACTGAAGTTTATTTCCTGTCTTTGGTGATAATGAGTTGAGAGATTCATAAAAAACCCATTAATTAACACATCGCAGGGTCTGTCATGCGTCACCAGAGGACACAAAACCCTTAAAACTCTTCCCAATGTCACTCAAGACACATGGTTTGAGCTGAACGAGGTTTTGAATAAAAGTGTCACATTGTCTTCAATGAAAGCTATTAGCTTTGTGGACCTTTACAACAGTCTGAACTGAAGCTCTCCTCAAAGATTAGCTTTAAAACTGATGGTCTTTGTCTCAGATTTGCAATGGGGTTGTTCAGTGTAAAACGTTCTTGAGATTGTAAGGATTTGCTTTATTTGCTCTGTTGGACACATTTTATTTGTCACTTTATGGTCATTTTTAGAGACCAGATAAAAATATTATAAAAAAAAAGAATATCTATTTATAAAATATGAATAATTAACATTGTTTATTTGTAAAAAAGCTCATAGCTCATTAAAATGTAATGTGATGAATAATGTGCAAAAATGAAAATAATGTTTTATTTACAGTAAAATAATTTATGTGTAATAAGCTTATATGTATTATACTCTAACCACAGTTTTATCGATCTAAAACCTTCAGTATTCTGTTAATTACAGTATGGGAACATGCAGCATATTAAATCATTTTTGTTTTGTAAGAACGACTCTATGATATTATGATATCATATATCATGTATTATAATATGATATGTATGATATTTCTGTTCTGTGTTGAACAGATTTCACCATCTGAAAACAGAGTGACCTTTTTATCATCTTTTCTTTAAATGTCAAGGAATCATCACAGCACTGGACATAAGGAGCATTCAACTGAATATTTCACTTTCTGCTTGCTTTGACTTCGTCCTGCTTGATTTCCAGGTTTGAAGAGTTCTCCGTCTTCATTTGCTAGCGTATAATCCAGCATCAAAGCGATGTAATGTTGCTCAGATGCGTGGGTGTTTGTGTCTGGCTTACGGTAGTCATGACGGATGTGGACGAGCTAAAGCTCTCTGGCCCAGTGGAAGGCCATAATGCATCAGGCCGAGACTTCATCTTGAGGTCCATTAATCTGAACATCAGGCCTGTAGACCCGTGGAGACGCCACTGGATCATACAGTCCGACGCCGGCAGTGTGTGAGAGAAAGTCCAAGAATGAAAAATATTAAAAAATATTAAGAAAGGCAGAAGAAGAAAAGAAAAAGTTCATCAGAAAAGAATTGAAAGCCAGGAGCCAAACAATACAGCTCTAAGATTAATTCATTCAAACTCTGATTTTAAACTAAAAGTTTAGGAATTTTTAAACTAACAAATATAGGTTTACAAAACAAACAAACAATTATAGATAAATCTTTTTAAATGAATAAATAAAAAATAAAAATAAAATACATGATTTAAACGAATAAATAAATAATTAAATAAAAAAGTAAAAAATAATTTCAATAAAAAAATAGATAAATTATTTTATACAAACAAACAAACAAACAATTTGACATATTACATACTTATATTTAAATATGTAAATAAATAATTTCAGATACATTATTTTAAATAATAAATAATTTAAATAAAAAATATAAATTATAAATAAATTATTTTAGAAATAGGTAAATAATTCGGTAAATAATTGTAAATAAATAAATATGAAGATAGATAGACAGATAGATAGATAGATATATATATGTTATTAACCTCTACAAAACAGAAGGCACAACATAAACTCTGTTTGCTTTAGCAATTAAGCTTGTTTGTTTTGTCAGAATGTCATGGCTTTGACTCACTCGAATAAATCACACTCGGGACGGAACGGATGAACGCACGACATAACGATCAAAAAGTTCAAGTGATGTTTGCTGAAAGTCCCATCAGATGGATCTAATCCCGTCCTTTATTTGCTGCACAGACGATCTGACTGTGAGATCTTGACATTTGCTTTACAAATGTTAATCAGGTTGATATGAGGAACGATGTCTAGTGCTTGATTTCAGTTTGAGTGTTTGTCCATGTGTTTTAATCATATTAGGCTACGCTGAATGAATAGAAATGAATAGCTAGGCACTTGATTTATTCCGAAACACGTCAAAGCAAACGCACGTCTTCAAATTTGCATTTATTTATTTAGTAGGCTATTCTGTGTCTCTAAAGCTGATCGTGTCTGTATACGTTTTATTTTATATAATATTTCTTTATCATACATTGAGAACCAATCATGTTGTACAATCAATATGTGGTGTAGTTTCAACATCTACCAGCAGGGGGAAACTAGACAACGCTATCAAAGACTCTTGACGCTATTCACACTTAAGACGTGATGACGCGTTTTAACTGTCATCGTAAATCCTGCAAGATTTTTTTATTTTTTATTATTTTGTTATGTATGCACATTTATAACACTGTACTTACTACCGTTGTATCAAAATAAATAGTTAACTTTGCTGTGAGTTTTTTTCTACAGCAGCTCTGGGAGTGACGTGAAAATTGACATCTTTCACTCTTCTGACTGCCCTTATCAATATATATCTCTATTTCTTTTTTTTCTCTCTCTTTTTGAAAGTTGTAAAAACATATTGTCGAGTTTTTTGTTTTGTTTTCTGTTGCTATTTTAGAAAATTGGAACCCAAATTAATGTAGTCTCTCATTCGCGCTATAGTTTCCCCAACTACGACCCACATAGCAACATTGTGTCGGCCCAGATCCGGCCCACATCTGGCACACGTGGAAAGATGATCTGGCCCACATGCAGCGTGGAATTACAGCACTTTGGTGTCTCACTCCTGTTTGCCAGATCTGGGCCACAAGCAGGCCATAGCAATGCCACATGTCAGCCAAGAGCAAAGAAATAAACCAGAACTGGACCTTATCTGAGCCACAAAATCTGTGTATATTAAATATGAAGTCATCTCAGCCTGTTAACAAAAAGAATCACTGAAAGAAAGAAGAGAACAGAAAAAAGAGACGAGCAGAAACACAAGAGCTACAACTGACTTCAGACACAGTCTAAGATGAAATCAACTGAAGAGAAAAGAAGACATTAAATCTGTGAAGATCTCAGCAGAGGAGGATTAAACAACTCCACAAACAGCATTACCAGCTTCACTTATTACTAACCAGACTGACTTTATTTCTGTCAGAAGTCTACAGAAGTTTTTATTGAGAATTAATAGTCGAGTCCCAAAATAGATAAATAGCCCTGGATAAGATGCAGTAGGCATTTTTGAGGAAAAGTACTTCAAGTGTTGTTTCTATATGATTTTTAGGTGCTGAATCCATTTCTGCCATATAACAAGTTGTAAACATCACTGTTTTGGCATAAACAATAAAAACAAAATGGCTGCCAAAAAAAAAAAAAAAACGTTTTAATGCATTTATTGCAGTTTAAACATTAAACATTATAACTAAACTATGCATTCTCAGAATATTAAAACATGTAAACAATGAAAAAACAACTAACATGAAAGGGACAGTTTTTAATGGCTGCTGGAATTATGCCAAGGTACCAAGGTACACTGGGAAGCATATATCAGTGGAAATATGCAATTATGCCCAGCCCGAAGGGGGGAACTTGGAATACACATGACCCCAGGGGGCTGCATATTGAGAATCACTGGGGTGTCCAGCCGCAGGTGGAATATTTCAATCCCAGGGGTGGCAAGGTGGCTTGCCGAGGGAAAGACACATGCTCAGAGAGGCTTACAGTGGACTACACACGTGGGGGTCGCCCAGAGGCCGTGTTAGGTGTCGCCCAGCCTGCAGCTCTACACTATCCAGTGAGACAACCTTTGCTTGGAGAGAGCCTTTCCCTTCAGCTTCCCACCATGACAGACAAAGAGCTGGTCTGAAGTCCTGAAACACTGCGTTCTGTCTACATAAGCATGGAGGGTGCGTACTGGACAGAGCAGTGCCAAGGCTGGGTCTGCCTCCTCCGAGGGCAGCGCTTGCAGGTTCACCACCTGGTCTCGAAAGGGTGTGGTGGGAACCTTGGGCACATATCCAGGCCGGGGTCTCAGGATCACGTAAGAGTTAGCCAGTCCAAATTCCAGGCACGCTTCGTCAACCGAAAATGCCTGCAGGTCCCCTACCCTCTTGATGGAGGCCAATGCAACCAGGAGCACTGTCTTCATTGACAGAAACTTAAGCTCCACTGATTGCAGAGGCTCAAAGGGAGCACTCTGCAGAGCAGTTAAAACCACTGAGAGGTCCCAAGAGGGAACGAGAGGAGGGCGAGGAGGATTCAGTCTCCTCGCTCCTCTCAGGAAACTGATGATCAGGTCGTGCTTTCCAATGGACTTACCATCAACTGCATCATGATGTGTGGCAATGGCGGCACCATACACTTTCAGGGTGGAGGGAGACAGCCTTCACTCCAACCCTTCTTGCACGAAGGAATGCACGACACTGATCGGGCCTTTCGTGGGTTCTTGAAGTTTAGAAGAACACCAGTTGACGAAGAGGTTCCACTTCAACGCATAGGCATGTCTCGTGGACGATGCTCTAGCGGAAGTGATGGTAGCCACCACCGCTGGTGGTAGGGTACTCAAACCTGCCTCGTCCCGTCCAGGAACCACACATGAAGATTTCAAAGATCGGGACGAGGGTGCCATAGGGTGCCCCGTCCCTGAGAAAGCAGGTTCTTTCTCAGAGGAATTGGCCAGGGAGGTGCTGTCGCGAGGAGTACTAGTTCTTGGAACCAGGTGCGGTTGTGCCAATACGAGGCAACCAAAATGACCTGCTCCTCGTCCTCCCTGATCTTGCGCAAAGTCTGCGCAAGAAGGCTCACTGGGGGAAACGCATACTTGCAGAGGCCCCGCGGCCAGCTGTGCGCCAGTGCATCCGTGCCGAGCGTGCCCTCGGTCAGAGAATAAAACAGGTCGCAGTGGGACGAGTCGTGGGAGGCAAACAGATCTACCTGTGCGTCCCCGAACTGATCCCAAATCAGCTGAACCGACTGGGGATGGAGTCTCCAGACCAGAAGCGGTGCAGGGCGAGACGTACAGCCTGCAACTCGAGGCAATTGACATGCCAAAGGCGCTGGGGTCTTGTCCAGGAGCCCGCGGCAGCATGTCCATTGCACATGGCGCCCCAGCCCATTGTGGAGGCATCTGTTGATATAACAACATGCCAGGTACTCCAGCCCATAGAAAACTGAGGTTCGTCCACGGGGTGAAGGTCTGACGGCAGGTCGAAGTCACTGGGACTCGGAGCGTGCCGTGTTGCCATGCCCACCTCGGGACTTGATCGCGAAGCGGTCTCATATGAAGCAAACCGAGCGACGTTACTGCGGCTGCGGATGCCATATGCCCCAGGAGCCTCTGAAATAGTTTCAGTGGAACCGCACTCTTGCCCTCGAACTGACGAAGGCAAGTTAGCAGTGACTGCGCGCGCTCGCTCGTAAGCTGCGCGCACATGGCGACCGAGTCGATTTCCATACCGAGAAAAGAGATCCTCTGCACGGAGCAGAGTTTGCTCTTCTCCCAGTTGACCCGAAGGCCCAGACAAGCTAGGTGCCGGAGCACTAGGTCCCTGTGTTCGCAAACCTTGTCTCGAGAGTGAGCTAGGATCAGCCAGTCGTCGAGAGGAACAAGGGCTGCCTCGACAACCTTCGTGAAGACGCGAGGAGACAGGGCTAGCCCGAAAGGGAGAACCGCGTACTGGTATGCCTGCCCCTCGAATTATATATATATATATATATATATATATATACTGGTATGCCTCATTTGCATATGTAAACATGACATTTCAGAAAACTTGTAATACAAAAAATGTCTGTCTCTATGTAAGTGAAAAACTGGAAAGGTTTTATGGTGATATCTATAACTTAAAATTTTTACCCTATCCACCTGTAGTGTTTCGGCTGTGAATAATGCACCTATTGTTTCAATAACAATTACAAGAAAATGGGACCCTTATTTCAATGTTATACGGTGGATCCTTATTCAGGAGACATTGAACTTTCTAAAAATGTGGTATAACAACTTTTCCTCAAAAATGCCTACAGGGTTACACAATCTTGAAGATTCGGACCTGACTATAACAGCAGTTTAACTCTAATGTGTTTCATTTGAAGTCACCATAACAGTGATTCATGTTTCCATTAGTTGGGCTCTTAACTCTTATTATATCTTTTGTCTTTTTTTGGCTGCTGTGACAGTGTGTTTGTCAAACACATTTGCAGCAGCAAAGAAAGCTAAAGTGAAACGAGATCAGGTGATGATGGTTTCCTGTTGATGGTTTTATAATCATCATGAAATAGACTGATTCACTGAGGTAATTTGAATTAATAACTGTGTTGTACCATTAATATATTCTCATTACAAACCCTGTGTTACTGCAGCGTGAGGTCCAGCAATATTATAACAATCAGTTAGAAGATTTTAACAAACATGAAAAATGAATCCACGGTGACACACAGAGATATAAAAAATCAGCACATGAATCTCAACAAGGGTGACAATATATATATATATTTTTAGATAAACAGATTAATTCATAACATCACTGAAAAGCTACTAAATGTCACAAAAAAAAAACAGCAAAAAATAAAAGCACATATTTAGAATTAAAATAATAGGACAATTCAGCTGCATAATTTATTCATGTTGCAATGCATGCTGGGAGTTTTGTACAATGATGGTACCCAGCATGCATTGCAGCAAGGTACTTTTAGATTGTCACCATTGTTGAGATTCATACGTTGATTATTGATGTCTGTGTTTGTCATCGAACAGTAATTTTTTGTGCTCATGTTTGTTAAAATCTTCGAACTGATTATTATAATATTGCTGGACCTCACGCTGCAGTAACACAGGGTTTGTGATGAGAATATATTAATGGTACAACTCAATTGTTAGATTCAAATTACCTCAGTAAAACAGGTTACTTCATGATGATTATAAAACCATCAACAGGAAACCATCATCACCTGATCTCGTTTCACTTTAACTTTCTTTGCTGCTGCAAATGTGTTTGACAAACACACTGTCACAGCGGCCAAAAAAGATAAAAGATATAATAAGAGTTAAGAGCCCAACTAATGGAAACACTGATCACTGTTATGGTGACTTCAAATGAAACACATTAGAGTTAAACTGCTGTTAATTCTCAATAAAAACTTCTGTAGACTTCTGACAGAAATAAAGTCAGTCTGGTTAGTAATAAGTGAAGCTGGTAATGCTGTTTGTGGAGTTGTTTAATCCTCCTCTGCTGAGATCTTCACAGATTTAATGTCTTCTTTTCTCTTCAGTTGATTTCATCTGAGGCTGTGTCTGAAGTCAGTTGTAGTTCTTGTGTTTCTGCTCGTCTCTTTTTTCTGTTCTCTTCTTTCTTTCAGTGATTCTTTTTGTTAACAGGCTGAGATGACTTCATATTTAATATACACAGATTTTGTGGCTCAGATAAGGTCCAGTTCTGGTTTATTTCTTTGCTCTTGGCTGAGATGTGGCATTGCTATGGCCTGCTTGTGGCCCAGATTTGGCAAACAGGACTGGCCCACCCAAGTGCCGTAATTCCACGCTGCATGTGGGCCAGATCATCTTTCCACGTGTGCCAGATGTGGGCCGGATCTGGGCCGACACAATGTTGCTATGTGGGGACGACTTCCGCTTCTGAGAAATGTGAAAAGGTTTAAACCCAAATTAGCCTAAATATGTTGTGATGTAGCCTATTTATAATTGAAACAGGAGATCGATGCAAGAAAGGCCTATCAAAAATGTAATTGCCAAAGGCCTTTGACATCACGATCCAGCAGAACTAGACTACCCTTGACAACTTGTGTCATATATAGACAAAAACAAAGGATTTGCCACCACCGGTTTCACCGACGACTGCAGACCTTCAAGAACCGGAGGATGATGAAGAAAAACGTGAACTTGTGTTTGTTTTTGGGGTACGTACAATGTATTCAAGCCAAGATTACATTAATAAAGAGGCACATTATTTGCTATTTACTAATACTTGTCATTCTAGTGAGCATTGGACAAATAATGTTATACAATCTAGAGTCCAAGGCTACTTTGGGGTGTTTTCCATGAGTTGTGCATATAAAATGGGTTTATCTAGGCTACTAAAAGTGAATTTTTGATAGTTCACTATCATATAAATGACCCCAAAGCTAACATGGACTAAATGCGACTGATCTCCCTTTTTAATTTCATTGGTCTTTGAAATTTGTGCAAAATATTCGCTTAAAATCCATTAGAACAGAGAGATGTCAACACCTTTGAGTTATACTGCCATCTAGTGATGTCTGTTGAGTTCAACATGGAACATCATCATCATCATCATCTGTGAATTATGACTGATGGAGATGATCAGTAACTGTTATTAGTGGTCAGTGATCCGTCATGTGACTGCATAGAAGTTGTCACATCCAAAATAAGAACAACAGTGGATATTTTACCATATGTTAAAGAAAATGACCACCATAGGTCATTTTAAATAGGATAAATCATAAAAAAAATGGAGTAAACAAAATTCTAAATTTATTCAAGTTCATTTAGGTTTTTCCATTCCAGTTTTTACCAGCTTTTGAATTTTAACACTATATATGACGTTTAGCCTACATATATATATATATAAAAAATATAGGCTATACTCTACATACAATACATGCATGTACTTGTGCATTGTAATAATTATATAAGTATAATACTATACTGTCAATAAAAAGGCTGCACAAATTCAAACCATGAAAATATTTTCCAGCTAAAGTGACACATCTTGCAGTAAACTTGAGAAGACATTGAGATGAACAGATGATCTAAATCTTATAAGCTTGTTTCTGCCATGGAATAAAAAAATATTCGGACCTTTTTTCTTTTCTTGCAGTTGCGAGTTTATATAAGAAATAAAAAAGAGGGTTTAATTTCACTATATAAAAACCTGAAATAAAACAAGAGTTTAAATTTAAAGAGGTGTTTCTCAAACACCTTCATTTACTTTATGTCTTAGTTTTCTATTTTCTACCATGTTTTGGATAATAACGCTACTGCCGTCCTAATCGAAGCCTTTGGTGATTTTGAGTCAGAGGAGTTTCACTGGGAGATATTTTTTCTTGTTTTTGGCAACAACAAAAAAAGTATGTATGTATTTTTCATAAAATGAGACTCATTATCTTCAGTAATTTTGCTTCTTAACCCCTTACCAGTCAGGGATCACTGGTGATCCCAGATTATTTTAGTTCAAAATATGTTTGAGCTTATATATCTCAATATTAATAACAGTCTGGTTAATTTTGAGTCTTGAACTATAAACTCTCAAGTGTTGGCTTTCTATATGTATGTGTGTTATGTTTCTATTCAGAATTACTTATGAGCAGTAACCTTTTTATTTTGGGCATTTCATGTATGCAGCACTTGCCAAAATTGGGGGTGATATAAGTAACTGTATCTTGATTTAAGAACGTTTAGATATTTTTATTGGAAAACAAGATAAAAATACTGAGGAAGACAATCATTTTTCAGTTCACACACACATCTTGTGTGTTTTGTGTGTGTCTCGTCAGGTTATGAAGAATCTCATCCACTCCAGACCCTCACAAAACAAGCACCATCCCGATGAGCATCAGTAGATGAGATGAGACGCTTTCCATGTTGGATCCATGACTCTTGGAAGTTTTTTCCATGCCGGTCTCATTTACTTTAACAGGCACGTGTGTGGGCTCTCGGGGAACATCGACGTCCGGCTCCTCAGTTGGATGGAAGAGATTCGCACGCACTGTGAGGAAAAGAGAGATTGAGAGGAGGGTGTACAACAAAAATAAGCATTTAGTTATTCATGGCGATTTAGTTCATGTTGGCTTTAAGTTGATTTGCATTGATAAAGTTTTCACATTACCGCAGATGTTCTCCTTACACACTGGCAGATTATCTGGACACTTTGAGCACGGCTCTCCAGACACGTATGGATTTTCTCCATCAAAATTTCCTCTGAAATGAAGGATGGATTTAATAGATATTTCACTTTATTATGTAAAAGGTATGGTTTAAATATCTTTATATAAGCTTAAACAGCTAAAAATTCATTTCTACATACATACATACATACATACATACATACGTACGTGTGTGTATGGGCTAAATATAAGTGAGATTTCTAGACCTGGAAGAGTCATTATATATATATATATATATATATATATATATAAATGTGTGTGTAAAATGTTTGTATATGAACTCATATGAATATGATGTTAAGTTGCAACTTATACCACAATATATATATATATATATATATATATATATATATATATATATATATATATATATATATATATATATAGTAAAACTGGCCATGTTCTAGAATGAACACACTTTTATAGAACACTGAGCTCATGTTCAGTTTGGATTATTGAAACACACTTACTGAGGATAGTAATCACAGACGAGAAGAGTGGCCTTCTTAAAATCTAGACCCTCAAGAGTGTCACAGAAGTGAGTAGCACAGCCAATTTTATTGCTGTTCGCCCACACCATCTGTAAAAACAACAGAAAGGCATCGTCACATCTGCATATTCATACTGTGAAAACCAATCAAACGCACAGAATGGAAACGGTGCTTACCTGAGTGTAATGGCCACACATTTTGTTTTTAAGACAGAACTTGTTTTCATAGTCATAATCCACATTTTCTCCAAACCTGTGGTGCAAAGAAATGAGTTGCATTGCTGCTTACAGATAATATTTCTGCATATCACAGATCATTGGTATTTATTCTTTTAGTCATCATTCATTCATTCATTCATTCATCATTCATTCATTCATTCTCATTTAGGTTTTAGTTAAGATAGTTTTCATACCAGCTAACCATTGCTTTGGTTGCATTAAAATGTCCAGTGCTGACAAAGAGATTTTCCCCCAAAGTGAGTTCCTCAAGATCAGGGTTGTGTTCCCAGATGCATTTTGTTGCGTAAGCTTCCGCCACCACACGCAGTGTCTCGTCCCACACCTTAAACGACAGAAACAAGTGACGTTATGGCTTTGACGTTTGTTAGTTTTGTGACAGCAGTACAATTTATTTACTTAAACTCTTAAATAAACCAATGTTGTTTTACATTATTACAATGTAAAAAATTTGTAACACTCCCAAATCAAAAATTTCAATTGACCAATAACATCTAAATTTTTCAATTGGCCCAAGTGAAAATCTGTACATTTAATTTTAGAATTTACAGAATTTCACTTGGGCCAATTGAAAAATTTAGATGTTATCGGTCAATTGAAATTTTTGATTTGGGAGTGTTAATTTTTTACAGTGTATAATTATGTAAAATGATTATTTAGGTAATTACCAGTGAGTGAATCTTGCAAAGCCTGGACATATTTCATGCTAAGATCCAAAATAAGGACATTATATAAATATTCAGGGCTTAAAACGAACTTTTTGCCACACCTGCCAATGGCTGGCGACTTAAGAAAACGTCTAGGTTATGACTGTAACCTGTGTTCCCTGAGAACAGGGAACGAGACACTGCGTTGATTACGCTATGGGGAATGCCTCCGCGTGAACCGTTGTGTCTGAAACGCTTATCTAATCACGGCAATCATATTGGCTGGTGACAGCCTATGACATTACTAAAGTGCGACCCGGAAGTATATAAGGGGAGCCTGAAGAACATGTCAACAACTAATCGTCTGAAGGGACTGTTCAGCAGGCATCCCCGAGGCATGGCAAAAAGACGCAGTGTCTCGTTCCCTGTTCTCAGGGAACAGAGGTTACAGTCATAACCTAGGACTGCAGATAGTGGCAGTAATCACTGGAGAGTAGAACTCAGCATAGCGCTTTCTAACCCTTGCAAACGAGGGCAGTAACTGTACTCGATCCTAGATCTACTCAGTGTTTCAGGGCCCTGTGGAGGCTGACCCTAATAAGGGGATCGCATCCAGCTCTGGGGTTTACATTGCCAACAGACAGTGCACTCAACAGAAGTGCTATCGACCCTTTAAAGCTAGGGGAGTACAGTCTTACGCCACCGGACTATCAAGGAGGCCTACTGTAAGGCCTACAGCTTCGAATGTCACAGGCGTCATCCTGGGCAGTGCTTCAGCTCTACGGGAGCATACTCAACCATCCCAAATGGGAAGGAGTGTGTCTCTACCTGAGCCTGGGTGGTGAAGGGTGATGTCATACGAGCTATGGGTAGCAAAGTACTCTAAATACTGCCCTAACAAGGGGAGTACTATCAGCATGACTCTGAGGAATGTATCAGGGTCGAGGCCTATTATCTTGTTTTTACAAGAATTTTACATTCTCTACTAAACCCAAGGAAATGGAGGCCACAGTAAGTGGCCAACGACATTCAACCTTATGACTTGAATTATTTTATTCAAGGGGCTCAGCGGAAAAATCCTTTTTCAATTTTAAGGCCTAGCTGGATAAACTAGCTACAATACTCAGCTCTAAGGTGGAGGCCTGAGCATACTGCTTCTTACTTTCTAGAGAGAAAGGCCTGACAACGCCCATGAGGTATCTGCATGGGAGGCTTTTTGAAGATAGCCTGCTACCTATGATGCTATCTACCCTGTAACACCAGTGCAAAAGGCGGGCCTTGGCTAGATGACTCTTGTAGTAAGAGGAGGCAAGTACTAGGAAAAACTAGATTTACAGGAATAAATCTCCTGATGGGCTCTAGATCTAAGGAACCTACACTCAGATACTGAGAGGCTCAAGGCGAAAATGCGTCGCAGACCGCCACCATTTTCCTAGTTAGTAAGCCTAAGCCAGATATCGAGGTGGCCCTGTGAGGGCCGACACACAAATATTATATGACTGAAGTTCAGAGCTATAATCTCAAAGCGACTCTCAAAGTGAGAGGAGACCTGCCTCTCTAGTATAAGGTGGCTATCAGGGTGGCCCGACGAGGGCCACATTTTTGACTCTTCTATCTGGAGCTTGACAGAGCGGTGGCCTCAGTAGAATAATTCCCGCTAGGGAGGAAGCCATCTCACACAGAGTGTCTGTTTGATGCTCAGATGAACGGTGGCCTCACTAGAGAATTTTCCATTTAATAAAGCCAACCTGTTCACTACTACAGATTGGCACTACCCACTAATTAAGCCTGCCAACTCTAACTTAAGAGGCCTCTGGGAAGGGTATGCATAGGCTACCTATATATGGGAACTTTAGGGCACTAATTTCACCATCCTATAAAAACCCTACCTAACACCCCCATGATACTTTGTAACAGGGAACCGTGGTCTACCCTTCAACCTTACTAAAAACTCTCGTAAAGGGAGGAGACCTACAGAGCTCAACCTGCTGCCCATAGAGCGATGGCCTAAACGACATTCACAAATGGAGGCCTCGAAAGAGTGCACTTACTACCAAACCCGATGCTAGACCTACAGACGGGTTCCTACATTGAAGGAATAACTCATCATGGGTCCATCCTCAGGGCTGATGCAAGAAGCGCTTGGGGTGAGGAAACGCAGATTCGGATCGCATTCCTTTTTTTTAATCATGCGGTCCAAATCTGACAGCAGATCAGTCTGGTATGCTTGCAACACCGTCATTGTGTGCAAGGCATCACCAGCCAGACCCGCCGCTGCGTATGCCCTGCCATTTAAGTGAGACTTTCTCTTTTTTATGGCTTAAAAGGCAGGGCCGGAGCACTTAGTGTCGATGCCTTTCCAGCCGCGAGATAGTTTGCAAACATCTCATCAATTGGGGCATCGACACATACCCGCGTCCCCTCAACATCAACGTAGTTTGTTGAACCCGCTGAATAGGGGTTCTTCCATGCCTTTTCGATCACATTGTGTAGATCGGGCAGGAATGAAAGGCTCACGAGAGCTGGAAAGGAAACCATTCGCCAAGTCTGCCACGAGTGGTCTCTTTCCTCAAGCGCTCCAACGGCAGCTGAAGCCTCGCTGAAGCGCATTACATTACACTCACAACTCATGCGCGGGACAGGGTGGCTGTGAGGGTTCAGGTCGTACATCCTCTTCACCATCATCAGCCATCTCTTGCTCTCTTGGGCTAGTTTGTTTTTATAGCCAGCAGAGCACTTGCTGCTGGATGAGGATATATATATATATATAAAAAAATTTTTTTTTTTGACAACACATCCTCATCCTGCAGCTCACTCTCGCGAGTCTCTGAGGGGCGTGAGAGATTAACAATTCTCTCCAACTCCTCAGCAAGCTCCCTCTGAAAAATCCCACGATTCCAGTCTCCGCTCTGCCTTAGCACGAGCGGGACCCGAATCGCCGGGTGCAGATGTCTGTCTCTCTTCCCTCGAGAAGAGGGCAGACGAGAGTAGAGTTTTCTCAAAGGAAAAACTCATAGTTGGCACAAGCAGATCCCTCAGGAACTTATTGTGCGTGCTCTGAGCCCAAACAATAAACACACAAGTTGTCTTTGTCATCAGGTGTCAAATATCTTTGACACAGATGCACACACTTCCTGAAGCGTTTTTCACAAGCCATGATTACCTTTTTGAAGTTTCAGGTTGAAGCGTACAGACAAAACAGTCCCTGAAGACGAAAAAGCTGTTAATATGTTCTCCAGGCTCCCCTTATTTACTTCTAGTTCGCACTTTAGTGATGCCGTAGGCTGTTGCCGGCCAATAGGGTCGCCGTGATTTTATAAGCGCTTCAGACACCGGTTCACACGGAGACGTTCCCCATATGAGGGGGAGCACTTTCATTGACGCAGTGCAAGTTCCCTTTCGAAAGAGAACTGTATTTGCAAAAAAACAAGGCAGTAATGACACCAACATTTTAGATACTGGTGAAAATTCACAATTCTCTATTCCAATTTTGGTACCACAGCTAAAACTACTAGCCTAACTAATATAAATTTAAAACATTATTAAAGACAAGTAAACAGTCAGTAATAAAATAAGAACAAATAATCAAATTACAAGCAATAGCACAAATGAATACAATAGACCTAAGATACAAATGAAATAAACAGTGCTTTTCAGGTAGGTCTATAGTATTAGGATACTGTCACTTTAAGACCTAATGCATGGATCCAATATACTGATATACTCTACACATGCATTTTCTTTCTCTACTGTTTACGTTCACTTAAGACATAACTGACCATGTTTACTAGGATACTCGTCAAGACGGGCATTTTTTTACCTAATTTTGTGTGAATTTGTCCATTCAAGTGCAAGACATTATATAACAGTCACATTCCTCAGCATGTCACACACACATACACACACGTTATGCAGTGGTACAATGTGCATCCACATGACATGACACACAAGTTGAGGCGTGTTTCACACAGCAACAATGCTTCTTCATAAAGGGGCATTTTAAATACTAAGATTAATAGGCTACTAAATGACTTTATGCTGAGTGATTTATTTAATACTTTTAGCATCAGTTTTCATTTGGTAAACCACAATCATGATTACTGCATTACTTAGACTTCCTAGTGTTTTGAAGTTAATCGTGCTAATGAATAAGCATCATGACACAATTACCATGGATTTTAATGTGATAATTGTTGTTTACAGCAGTAATGAATTGATTAACCATTAAAGATATGATTCCAGTGGTTGATGGCAGATGATTAGATGCTTTGACCTCATAAGAGCATCCAGAGACCAAAATATCAACAGTCAGATACCAAACTCAGACTTCACACACATGTGGTTGGGAAAGTTATTTTCTATGCATCATGTACACTACCATTTAAAAGTTTGGGGTAAGTAAGGTTTTGTTTAAAGTAAATCATTTTTGCATGGACTTTTTGTTCAGTAACTCTTGGAACAATCAGGTTTTCACCACTAGAACCAAAGAAAAATATGTTGTACATGTGTTTCTCCAGTCAGGTGCATCTCTTACCACTTTCTGCATGAAGGCGGCGCTGGGCTGAACCTGAGAGCGAAGCTTGTTGTGCATGTCCACGATGGTTGATTTCTCCTGCTCGGTCAGTTGTCCACCAGCTAAACTCAGAATCGCCCAGATCCCGACGCTCCAGAGGGCCACGTCCCAATACATGCTGCCTGTCTGACTGCGAGGACACTAGATCAGCTGGACAAAAACCTCTTCTCTTGTTCTGAGTTGTTCTCCGCTGTCTTTCCCTGTCACTTGCTGTCCTTAATGCCTTCAGAACCTGTAAAAGTATCTCTCTCAGAGCTGTTAGTGTGTGAGAGAGAGAGAGAAAGTTAGTACAGGACCCCAGAATGAAACTCCCACCCTTTTTATCCTGTACTCAAGCCGCCCCTTAGTCATATTAAACATCACACATGCACATAAACACACTCCACCGGTTTACTCATAATACTGGGAATACGTGGTTCTGTCCGGCTGTTCAACAAGTCCAACAAGAGGCACTAGGTCTCCAAGGCATTGAGAAATAATTGGGTTTTAGTCACAGGGCATGTTATAGCAGCTCTGTTTGAGGAATGCCTGAGATAACAGGGATATGACATGATTTGTCCTGCCCGTGTTTTCCATGAAAATCTTCTGTACTCGTATTACTAAAGTAATTTCCTTTGTACCAGGTTCTGCTCTCTCCGGTAAGGATTCACCCTTATATTAGTGGGTAACTCCCTGTGGGGGCTTACACAAACCCAGATCTCCTTTACTGTAAGTGACGCCAGTGAAATTCTTTCCCTGTTTATAGCTGAGCTGTTAGCTGAGAGGATTATTTGATTTCAAAGATAAGGTCTAAACTGTTAAAACTGACAGAACAGCTGTTCCTTTTGTCCTACAAGTTAAGTAACAACATTTCAATTTTTTTGACCAGATTTTTACATATTCTAGAGTTTTTTAATTTTTTAATTTTTATTTTTTTCATTTTATTTTCTTGAATCTGCATCACATATCAGTAACAACAAATATATGTTATATAATATATCTGTAACAACAAATATGTACAAAAACAAAAACAAACACCGGGGCTCATATTACATGAAAACTACATGCACAAACCTGTCAGGTTCCTGCCCTGACAGTCTTGTCCATCTTGTCACTGTTTAATGTTTCCTTGTTTGTCTTGTGCCTGAGGCCATGTGCTCCTCTTGTCCCACCTCCTCATTTCCAGTTACCACGCCCCCTTGTTTAATCCACGTCTAGTCCTTGTTTCACTAACCCTAACCCTGTCCCAATACCTCCCCTTCCCCAAATTTTTTGCCCTAACCCTCATTTTTGCGCGTTCTCGTGTAGGGGTAGGGTGTCCCAAAACTTTAGGGAGCAAGGGGTACTGCTATTCTTCCCTTAAAAATCAACCCGCAAAACATAGTGAGGTCCGATACAGGCTTAAAACGAAGTGGGAGATGAAATTACCCAGGATACCTTGCGAACTTAGCGAGCCGGACAAATTTTTCAACCAAGATGGCGGACACCGCTGGAAAGGAACAATTGAATTGTAAGTATATTTTTGCAAATAAGCATGTTAAAATTTCGAAATATGTTGGAATATGTTAGTTTGATGCACATCCAATGGACAGAAAATATTTCACGAAGCTATCTGACGATGTTCATGATATCTGCCGAGTGCTTCGAGAGAGTCTGCCCATCAAATATAAATCTGATCTAAGATATAAATCTTTTTTTCGATTTTGGCTTCCAAGGATTATAAAAAGATGATATGTGAGGTAAAACTATTAAAAACTAGCCGTCTAGCGCATCATTTCTCCCTAAACCCAAACTTAACGTCAGAATCAGCACTGAGCACAATCAGTGATTGTTGTAAAATGCACTGTCTGCTGTTTCTAAATTGCGGGACATGTTTGATAGTAAAAAGAGCTATTAAAAGCACAATGATCCACGCAAGAGACGTTGCCCCTGTTCCCATGGCGGCACGCGCTTGGAAACGGACTGCAACTAGACAAGCAAACTATACTTTGGGTTTCGTGTGCAAATACACACAAAACTAAACGATCAAATACACAGTTTATGTCTTAAATGAGAGTTAATAGTTGGGAGACAATATGTATAATTAGATCTGCATTCGGTCTTAAAGTGGCAGCGTCTAATAAACCTGCTGATGATTGCACCATTAATGTGAATAAAACAACTAAAGGCAAAGAGAAAATTACTTGCAGCTCTTGAATGAATACCTTTAGCTTTAATAGCATTAATCTATCTATAATAAACTATGCTGTGTTATTTTACATTTGATTACTTTATTAGATTTCTAGCATATTATTATGGATACTTATATCCTGATCATAACTGGGATAGGTATGTGCATGTAAACACACTCATCAGATCGTATTGACTATTCAAAAATCGGTCTTTTTCTCTCCTGTTAATTTGCAATTTACTAAGCGGCAACTGGTGTCTTATATTTCAGGGACTGTCGAGCAGACCTTTGGCCTCATCAGGTTCAGGACTGAAAATGAGGATAAGTTCACCAAAAAGAAATTTGCCTCCAAACTGTTATGGGAATAAGTGACCAGATTGTACAATTCAATAACTGATAACAATATCAATGTCTGATAATGCTCTTGCCCCCAGCTACAATGCATTTCGACACAGCTATTCATCATATTTGTATGTTTATAGGAAAGCAGTGGAAGACCTGGGCCTGGAAGGAAAGATTACAGGAGAGAAGGCAGGCAAGAAGTGGGAGAATTTAAAGAAGTGGTACAAGGTAATTCTTTGGATAGAGATCTGTTTCATGTGTTTATCACTTACATCTAACTTTAAATCCTTTACATCAGGGGTGCCCAATCCTGCTCCTGCCCGATTGACTGTCCTGCACAGTTCTTCTTCTTCTTCTTCTTCTTCTTCTTTTTATTGGCGGTTGGCATGTCCTGCACAGTTCATCTCCAACCCTAATCAAACACACCTGAAGCAACCAATTAACGTCTTCAGGATCACTTGAAAATTAAAGGCAGGTGTGTTTGATTAGGGATGGAGATGAACTGTGCAGGACAGTCGATCGGCAGGAGTAGGATTGGGCACCCCTGCTTTACATGATTCAATTTAGCTCCCTCTCTCTCTCTCTCTCTCTCTCTCTCTCTCTCTCTCTCTCTCTCGTGCGCGTTAGAGATGGGGAAATGAAGCCTCATGAATCACTGAGGCTTTCCCCTGACTGTTCCAGGAAAAGATTAAAAGCTTTGAGAGTGTTGAGAACAGCGCCATCTGGTGCTTATTTAAAATAAAGCAGCCAGAAGCCTGTGTTAGAAGCTCTGGCAGATGAAGCAACCACAACACACTCCATAGTTTCAATGTTATGTGTACAAATAAAAGCCTTACATGTTTGTGTTTTATTTGTTCATTAAATAAATTCATTTTCTCTCCTCACAAACCCATCAACCAGACTGAGCCAACAATGACTTGTTAAATAAGATATGGGGTTCGAGCCTTCTGACATCCAAAGCGAAACGCGCACGTGATTGGACAGAAAGTGAGGCTTCATTTGTCGTCGATCACGTGACTCTAGTAAACCAATACACACCCCGATACGGGGCTTCACTAGAAATTGTGTCGCATGTGTGATACGCACATCGAAGCTTCAATGTCATACGTAACATCACTAGTGTGCGTGCGTGCGTGCGTGTGTGTGTGGTTGTTATTGTAGGACCTGAAACAACCAAAGACGGGCTCAGGTACAGACAGCGGCAAAAAAACAGTATCCAATTGGCGGTACTGTGAGGCGATGCATGCCGTTTTGGGGGGAAGGCCAGCGATAGATCCTCCCGTGATTGTGGCCTCTTTCAAGCCGGCAGAGGACCCCACATCATTGTTAATGGTAAGTTGACAGGAGTAGGAACTATCACATTTTCAAAAATAGCCTATAACTGGTGCAATACTGATGCGCACCCATTTCAAAAGTAACTGTTTTTTAAGATGTGTGTGTCCTGTACGGAACCTGGATAGCCTTCGAAAATATCCAGGAACTTTCCAGTAGAGTCACAGACGGCATGTTTATTGAGTAAAACCCTTTGTAGTTTAAATATTCCAGGCGATGAAGTGATGGGGGCTTGATTCTTATATGACAACCATCAATAACAGCTTTGTTGAGGACGGGTGTCCCAGAACACTGGGCAAATCCATCAGCCACAGTGTCCAGGTCTGCAGGCTTCGGAAAGGCGATGGTTCTATGGAGATTGTCCCAAATGAACTGTGTCACCTTGTGTATAATCCTGTGAACAGTGGATTTGGGCACACTGAAAACTCGCGACACCACACGATAGGAAAGTCCATGGGCAAGCCAATAGACATAGATCAGGACTTCAAATTCCTTGCCCCAGCCATGCTCCTGCTCTCTGCATCAGACGCTGCAGGGCATGCATGGCCCGCCTACTTAACTTGAAGTCCTGTTTGACCTCTGACTCCACATTAAACCACAAGCGTAGGATGGGCATGTCGATATTCAACCTGCAGAATGTCGCTGGACAGTCACTCTGGAAACCAATGAACAACAACCAACATTATTGCATAAGTCATGGCCCAACAACACCAGTTTGATCGATTAGCCTAATAAAAACATGTTTTGCATTACACATTCCACAGTCAGTGTAGATTGGTGACATTTACAACAATCACAATGAATGCAAATGCATGGAGATTTAAATTCTGCAGCCATAAAATGTTTCTCTCCCTAATCTACTGATCTGACTCCAGTCTCTAGAGGCCCAGATAGTGTGTATGTGTGCTTTTGTGTGTTTGTATGTCCCTCCCCCCCACTCGAAGGTGTGAATCTTGCTTTCAGTAAACAGCAGTATCTAACCTCGACCTAGAGGTCTCTAATAGCTACACCCCTCCCCCAGAGGACTGCAGAAAGTTTTGTACACTGGTCTAGCTGGACTTTCTCCTTATGTCACACACAGGAAATGAATACCTATCAAAAACAGTTAAAGGCTACATTACGTAACTATACGATCTGAATGTGTAGGTCGTCTTACTTTATCGACACAAACAACAGGTTGTTCTAGTTGGGCTAGCGTTAAATCATCAACAGCTGAGTTGAACAGAACTTCAAAATATATAAACAAATTGACATACCTGAAACAAATCCACAAGACAAAGAAGACGGCGAATACATCTTCTGTTTTCCACGTCTTCTCTGTTGATTAATCAGACGTAGATAAACCAACACAGCCCACACAACAGGCAACACAACCGCTGGAACCGGCATTTTCTTGAATGAAAATAGTAGTAGGCTACTACCGGTAGACACGTCGACGCTGCGCGTGACGTAGGTGAGCATGTTCGCTACGCTAACTTGCATATAGTGGTGTAAAAACTCAAAACCAAGTGGAAGTTTTAAGGGGGGAGAAATGGGACAGGGCCTACTTGTGCTCACCTGATCCTCATGTGTTCTGGTCCCTTTATATTGTGCCTATTTCCCTCATGTCTTTGCTGGTTCGTTTTGTGTCCTATGGTGTGTTCCTGTTCGCTTGCATATGTCTGCAGTTTATCTCTGCTCTCGTTCCAGTAAAGTGTTTGATTAGTTCTAGTGTAGCCTAATTGTTGCTATTTTGTTTTTTTCTTCTAGTCTTGTTCAAGTTAGTTTGCCCCTGTGTCTTTTTATCTTTTGATTTTATTATTACTAAAGACTTTCTTCTCCAGTATCTAGTTTCCTGCAAGTTTGTTATTTTGTTTGATTTTATTTGTATGTTCCAATTGTTTCTAGTGTTCTTTTTTTTCCTTCTTTTTATTTATCTAGACATAGTTATTTACATCAGGTTTTAGTTTGCCTCTTGTTTCATTTATTATCTTCTCTCTTGTCTTGCTCTGTTATCTTGTTGTGTCTTGTCTTGTTCATTGTGAGTTTTGTGTTTGTCCCTGCCCTGCATCCTGAGATTTCCTGACCACTGACATTCACTGCCTGGCAGCTAGACTGGTGCTAGCCCCCTGCGCAAAGTTACCTCCAGATGACGTAGTTTCAACGGTGTGCTTGTCCGTCCTATGTCGGTATCAGGAGGGTGCAGACTGTGACGCCAATCAACGTATTTTTCCGCCGTCTACCGAACCTCCTGTATCGACTTCCACAGGACTTCTGTTTAAGGGCTAAATGTAGTCCAGATATGGTCGTTGTGGACATCTCATTTTGGTCCCCTATGGGTGCAGACTGTAACGCCAGACTACGTCTTTTTTTGTCGTCTAATGATCGTCCTGTACTAACGACCAGAGGACCTCTGTATTGGGCTAAATATACTCCAAATGTGGTCATTGAGGACTTCAAAGTTTGGTACCTTAAAGGTGCAGACTGTGACACCAAATGACGTCTTATTTAGTCGTCCAACAAACGTCCTGTATTAACGTCCATCGGATCTCTGTGTAAGGGCTAATTGTACTCCAAATGTGGTCATTGTGGACGTCCCATTTTGATACCTTAAAGGTGCAGACTGTGACGTGTTATTTAGTCGTCAAACAAACGTCCTGTATACGCTGATTTCACGCAGCCGTTATTTTGAAATCGAAAGCGAGGCTCCGGTGGGAAGAAAACCGGAAGTGTCGCCTTTAATCATAGGAGAGTCGTGAATGTGAAGGCGTATTGTTGTGTTTAATGATGTTGTGTCAATTCTAAAACTGTACATACATTTCTTTCGTACTTTAGACTATATACAGTGAAATTAATTTATAAATAAAATAATTTTTTTATATAATTCAGAAAGTAAAAAAAGAAGCAGGAATGAACTATATACATATCCTATATTGGATATTAACATCCAAAAGTGTAAATCGCGGCAGCAGCTTCAGGTTGGTAGTCCAAAGGCATTGTTGTTTATCTTTACTTCCGGGGTTTTTCCCACCGGAGCCTCACTTTCGATTTCAAAATGGCGGCTGCGTGAAATCAGCGTATTAACGTCCAGAGGACCTCTGGAGGTGCAGACAGTGCTTTTATACTGCACTGTTCATAACATCTGTCTAATTTCAACTGTTCCAGTTTATTTTTCTGTAGATTCATTTGATTGCTTTCCTTACCACCACATAACTGGAAACACATTCCAATCTAGCCTAATCCATCCATTTCCAGTTCAAACCTGCCTCTGAGCCAAATAAAACTACAGGAAAATTAACTTGTACAGAAAACAGGCCCTCCACCCTTTGGAAAGGGATAGGCATACAGTAATGCACAAAGGTTTAAGAAATCAGTTCAATCCCCACTCATTTTTATTTTTTATTTTTTGTAAATCACTGTATGATCTGTACAATTTCAGTTAAACACAACTATCACACAAGTGCTAAACTGGATCTGTGCAAAACAAGGTGCAAAAGTTGAGTGACTAAGTAACTGACTGCTGTGTGTGTGTGTGTGTATGTGTGTATATGAAGAGTTCAGATGCAAAAGCCTCTAAGTGCCATCTGAAATTTTCTTCTAGAATGATCATTTTTATCAAGCTCGTATATTTAAGTTCAGTAATTTCACTTAAATGACAATTAATAGGTCATTTTCATTGCCATTTAAGTGAAATTACTAAATATACAAGCTTGATAAAAATGATCATTCTAGAAGAAAATTTCAGATGGCACTTAGAGGCTTTTGCATCTGAACTCTATATATATATATTTTATATATGGTCTTATATATATATATTCTCTGTGTTCAGCACATGATCAGTGACTATGTGGAGTGAACCCTCCACCTCTACTTCTTTGTGGTGCATGTTTAAGGTGTTCTGAGGTGAAAGTTCTAATGGAGTCCTCCGTAGCAGTTTGGTCAAACTTCATAACTCCATCTGCACAAATACAAAAACACACATAATTACTATCATACAAAGGCACTCTGCAGTCATACATCATGTCCCTCATTCTTTTTTATCTGGCCTTACCTTGTAGTGCTCTGTATATTTTTCTGTTTCCAAAAGGCCTCTTGCCTTTTTGCCCCCTCCCCTTCATATTAAAAGATGCCATTACGGCATTAGAGAAGAGTCTAAAGGAAAAGAATTTACATTTAGAAATCAAATATGATCAATAAAGAAAATAATCCAATAATCAATAGGAGAAAGTATGTTCTGTGGCCACAAACACATACACAAATAATATTCTGCATACACACAGTCATGTCAGTCAGAGGGGTTTATGATGAATGATGTTAGCTGCTACTTGTTAAGCTTCGGTGCAGTGCGAAAGTTGTTTTCAAAAGTAGGCTAACTATGGCCAATGTTTAGCTAACGCTAGCTGGTGGAGATGCACTCCCTACCCCACAACAGGTTTAGGTAGGCTAGTTTAAGACAATAACGCTAAAACAGCTAAGATTAGTAATGCATGATTTAACATAAACTTCACTAAGTTGACCGAACCTACCTTGAAAACAAGGATTTTTCAGATTTATCTCTTGCTTGAAGTTGATTCCATTCACTTTTCCTGCGGTGTTTCCTGTGGAACTACCATACCGCAGGCGGGACTTCCTGTTTCATATATATATGCGGACCAATTCTGGACGTCATCACGACGTGCAAACTGCTTCTGCTTTAGACCTAGGTTACAGAAGTCACGGTTCGGCACGTACTTAGGTGTTGGGGTCAGGGTTAGATACGAGTTCGGTACAGCAGGAAAATGCAACTAATCCTGTCGAGGAACATAAGTGAGTCGGCTGCGTAAAGGCCTCCTCTTGTGCTGATTGGATAGACTTGTTGATTGGATAGATCATTTTAACTTCCTCCTGAACTCTGATAATAAAACATAATTTAGTGTATTAGGCACTAAGCAGTAAACAGAATGCACTCATCTGCCATTGTCACATTTGGTGCACAAAGTTCAGTATTAAGCTTTTTCAAGAAATCACGGAAAGCGGAAAATGAACGGAAAACTTCACCTTTCCTTGGGGAGACAGTGAAGCGGCACCTGAGGCTTCCCACTTCCAGGACATGCAAATTTCATCACTGGACTGCAGTAGTGAGACATCCACTACACAAATTGGCACAATGCCAAATGATTTTGTCTCATTATAACAGTGGAAACAACTTAAAATACTCAAAAAACAGTAGACGGCACCCAAGGTTTAGGAGTGTGTTAATGGCGATTTTTGCGCATTTGTGAGGTCAGGCACTGATCTCTCTCCGCTCTAATTCATCCCAAAGGTGTTCTATCAGGACCTTGCTTTGTGCACTGGTGCGCAGTCATGTTACAACAGGAAGGGGCCATCCCAAAACTGTTCCCACAAAGTTGGAAGCATGAAATTGTCCAAAATGTCTTGGCATGCTGAAGCATTAAGAGTTCCTTTCAGTGGAACTAAGGGGCCCAACCCCTGAAAAACAACCCCACACCATAATCCCCCCTCCACCAAACTTTACACTTGGCACAATGCAGTTAGGCAAACTGTTCTCCTGGCAACCGGCAAACCCAGACTCGGCTGTTGGATTGCCAGACAGAGAAGCGTGATTTGTCACTCCAGGGAACACGTCTCCACTGCTCTAGAGTCCAGTGGCGGCTGCTTTACACCCCTGCATCCCACGCTTTGCATTGCACTTGGTGATGTAAGGCTTGGATGCAGCTGCTCAGCCGTGGAAACTCATTCCATGAAGCTCTCTACGCATTGTTCTTGAGCTAATCTGAAGGTCACACGAAGTTTGGAGGTTGTAGCTATTGACTCTGCAGAAAGTTGGCGACTTCTGCCCACTGTGCGCCCGACCCTGCTCTGTGATTTTACGTGGCCTTCCACTTTGTGGCTGAGTTGCTGTTGTTCCCAATTGCTTCCACTTTGTTATAATACCACTAACAGTTGACCGTGGAATATAAAGTAGTGAGGAAATGGACTTATTGCACAAGTGACAACCTATCACGGTACCACGCTTGAATTCACTACGCTCCTGTGAGCAACCCACTCTTTCACAAATGTTTGTTGAAGTGTCTGCATGCCTAGGTACTTGATTTTATACAACTGTGGCCATGAAAGTGATTGGAACGCCTGACCTCAATGATTTGGAGGGGTGTCCCAATACTTTTGGCAATATAGTGTATCTTCTTTTGTGTTCAACAGAAGAAAGATACTCATACAGGTTTTGAACAACATGAGGGTGAGTAATTGATGACAGAATTTAAATTATTGTGTGAACTATCCCTTTAAGGGTATAGGGTGCGATTTCTTTGCTGTTGATGTGCGTATTTGAGTGATTGGCATCCGCATGTTAGGGAACTCATTTTCACACACTTGTTGAACTCTGCTGCGCTGCTCATGATGTGTCCCGTGTTAATGACCTGATGGATTGTGTCTAAACAACAGATGCCTTCGTTTATCAGTTATTACATTTGATCGTAATTCACTTGCATGTATCTCTTCAGTGAAGAGTTGTACTATAAAGTTTTTACTACTGGTTTTGAAAGGCAAGGGTTGATCTTTCTTGTGCTAAACAGTATGAATATGTTTATTTATTTTCTTTCTTCTGTAGGGTGTTGTTCTAGACTTGGACCATTTTGCTGTTCAGATAATCATTTCCATTTCCAGATGTACAAGCAAAGCACCACAGTCACTTGTCATATATACATCATATATACAATACAGCATACATTAATTACCCATTGCAGATCTATACAGGTGCAGCTGGGGAAGGTGAGGGTTCATGAAAGCATACTGCAAACATTTTACGTCTGTGTATGTGTTGATAGTACCTGTCCTGTTTATGCAACACTTTAAAATCAGCAAAAGGGTTATAGAAATCAAATATATTATGAAACAAAAGGCAAACTAAAATTAAAATTAAAATAGTTATACAGTTATACTGCTATCTAGTGATGTCTGTTCAGTTCTACATGGAACATCATCATCTGTGAATTATGATTGATGGAGATGATCAGTAACTGTTATTAGTGGTCAGTGATCCATCATGCGACTGCATAGAAGTTGTCACATCCAAAATAAGAACAACAGTGGATATTTTACCATAAAGAAAACCACCATAGGTCATTTTAAATAGGATAAATCATTAAAAAATGGAGTGAACAAAATTCAAAATTTATTAAAGGTCATTTAGGGATTCCATTCCAGTTTTTACCAGCTTTTGAATTTTAACACTATAAATGACGTTTAGCCTACATATAAAAATATATATACTCTACAATACATGCATGTACTTGTGCATTGTAATAATTCTCAAATTGTTCATTAAAACTAATACTATACTGTCAATAAAAAGGCTGCACAAATTCAAACCATGAAAATATTTTCCAGCTAAAGTGACACATCTTGCAGTAAACTTGAGAAGACGTTGAGATGAACAGATGATCTAAATCTTAATAGAAGCTTGTCTCTGCCATGGAATAAAAAAATATGCAGACCTTTTTTTTTTTTGCAGCTGCGAGTTTATATCTCACAATTCTGAGATATAAAAGAAAAGTTTTCATTTCACTATATAAAAAGCTGCAATAAAACAAGAGGTTAAATTCAAAGAGGTGTTTCTCAAACACCTTCTTTACTTTATTTCTTAAGCCCTATTCGCACTGGACAAGTATTACCTGGTGACCTCTAGTCATTTGTAATAATTGGAGGAGGTTGTCTGTGATCTTAATCCCGTGCGAATCGGCCATGACTAATTTGTAAAGTAAAAATTCCCCCGCAAATGACCTACCATATTTCGCCGATCAGGTCCTGTGATAATATTAGTCCCGTGCGAATCAGCATCTCTGTGATTTGGTGGGGTCGTTTATATTTTTTTTCAAGGTTTTTGTTTCCTGTGCGCTTTTTTATCCATCTTTCGCGAAGAATGGAGGCTGTGTTGGAGTGTTTTGATAGTATTTTGGGTGCTGGGTCATATCGCTATACACCATACAACTATACAATTTGCAGAAAGAGAAAGCTGAAAACCATTAGAAGAGCATAAACAAAAAGAATGATTAGATGGAGATGGATGACATGTATAGAAGCATGCAGTAAGGAACATTCTTCTGTTTATGATATAGCATACAGCTAGACCTATTATAATAAGACATTTCCAAGCAATAGCCTATTGACATCATATTCGGGAGATAAGTCAGTAAATTCGAGTAAAATCACAGGCTTCGCTTATCCTGTGCGAATGCGCCATACGAAATTCAGATGTGGGGGGTCATTTCTAAATCACACAAGGTCCCCAGATAATACTAATCCAGTGCGAATAGGGCTTTAGTTTTCTGTTTTCTACCATGTTTTGGATAATAATTAGTCTGGCTATCACCAGACCAAGCTCAATCTTTTAAGATTGAACATTAGTCTGGGGAGTCTGCTTTGTGTTTTCTACTGCACAAGAGGCGTGATCAACGGGCATAGTTCAAATGACTCTGTACACAATTGGATAGTCCTTCAACCAATCAGACCAAATGATCCGGGTGACGTACTTTGCAGAGAGACGCGAAAACTCCAGGCAGGAAATGTGTAACCAAACGTGTTGATCAGCGGTTTGCAGAAGCAGCAATGGAATCGAGCGATTTTTGTAGGTTATGCAAAAAAAAAAAACATGAAAGTGGTATTTACCCACTCGAGTGATTTGTTTGCTAAAAAGAAGCCATTGAGCATCGTCGAGAGGTTAAAAGGAATTGGACAGAGCCATAACAGCTCTGGAATTGGATTGGATTAAACACGCCAGTAGTGCGCCAGGTGGATAAGCCAGTTTGTGATTGGTTCCCGCAAATTTGTAAAGGAAGCAGCAGAGATAAATGTACAGGTTTCCAGCTTGAGCTGCAGGGTGAAATCAAATCGCCGGCAGATCAGGCTGGGTTTACCCAGTCTAGATAATAATGCTTCTGCCGTCCTAATCGAAGCCTTTGGTGATTATGAGTCAGGAGTTTCATTGGGAGATATGTTTTCTTGTTTTAAGCAAAAAAAAAAAAAAAAATGAGACTCAATATCTTAAGTCATTTTGCTTCTTAAGTAACTGTATCTTAATTTAAGAACGTTTAGATGTTTGTACTGGAAAACAAGACAAAAATACTGAGGAAACAATAATTTTTTACAGTGCACACACACATCTTGAGTGTTTTGTGTGTCTCGTCAGGTTATGAAGAATCTCATCCACTCCAGACCCTCACAAAACAAGCAGCAGCACGATGAGCGTCAGTAGATGAGATGAGACGCTTTCCATCTTGGATCCATGACTCTTGGTAGTTTTTTCCATGCCAGTCTCATCTACTTTAACAGGCACGTGTGTGGGCTCTCGGGGAACATCGACGGGCTCCGTGGTCCTGTGGGAACGCTCAGGTAAGACAGTCGGATCTTCAGTGACGTCCGGCTCCTCAGATGGATGAAAGAGATTCTCACGAACTGTGAGGAAAAGAGAGATTGAGAGGAGGGTGTACAACAAAAATAAGCATTTAGTTATTTATGGCGATTTAGTTCATGTTGGCTTTAAGTTGATTTGCATTGATAAAGTTTTCACATTACCGCAGATGTTCTCCTTACACACTGGCAGATTATCTGGACACTTTGAGCACGGCTCTCCAGACTCGTATGGATTTTGTCCCTCAAAATTTCCTCTGAAATTAAGGATGGATTTAATAGATATTTCACTTTATTATGTAAAAGGTATGGTTTAAATATCTTTATATAAGCTTAAACAGTATTTACACACACACACACACACACCTCTCTCTCTCTCTCTCTCTCTCTCTATATATATATATATATATATATATATATATACACTCACCTAAAGGATTATTTGGAACACCATACTAATACTGTGTTTCGCCTTCAGAACTGCCTTAATTCTACGTGGCATTGATTCAACAAGGTGCTGAAAGCATTCTTTAGAAATGTTGGCCCATATTGATAGGATAGCATCTTGCAGTTGATGGAGATTTGTGGGATGCACATCCAGGGCACGAAGCTCCCGTTCCACCACATCCCAAAGATGCTCTATTGGGTTGAGATCTGGTGACTGTGGGGGCCATTTTAGTGCAGTGAACTCATTGTCATGTTCAAGAAACCAATTTGAAATGATTCGAGCTTTGTGACATGGTGCATTATCCTGCTGGAAGTAGCCATCAGAGGATGGGTACATGGTGGTCATAAAGGGATGGACATGGTCAGAAACAATGCTCAGGTAGGCCGTGGCATTTAAACGATGCCCAATTGGCACTAAGGGGCCTAAAGTGTGCCAAGAAAACATCCCCCACACCATTATACCACCACCACCAGCCTGCACAGTGGTAACAAGGCATGATGGATCCATGTTCTCATTCTGTTTACGCCAAATTCTGACTCTACCATCTGAATGTCTCAACAGAAATCGAGACTCATCAGACCAGGGAACATTTTTCCAGTCTTCAATTGTCCAATTTTGGTGAGCTCGTGCAAATTGTAGCCTCTTTTTCCTATTTGTAGTGGAGATGAGTGGTACCCGGTGGGGTCTTCTGCTGTTGTAGCCCATCCGCCTCAAGGTTGTGCGTGTTGTGGCTTCATAAATGCTTTGCTGCATACCTCGGTTGTAACGAGTGGTTATTTCAGTCAAAGTTGCTCTTCTATCAGCTTGAATCAGTCGGCCCTTTCTCATCTGACCTCTAGCATCAACAAGGCATTTTCGCCCACAGGACTGCCGCATACTGGATGTTTTTCCCTTTTCACAACATTCTTTGTAAACCCTAGAAATGGTTGTGCGTGAAAATCCCAGTAACTGAGCAGATTGTGAAATACTCAGACCGGCCCGTCTGGCACCAACAACCATGCCACGCTCAAAATTGCTTAAATCACCTTTCTTTCCCATTCTGACATTCAGTTTGGAGATTGTCTTGACCAGGACCACACCCCTAAATGCATTGAAGCAACTGCCATGTGATTGGTTGATTAGATAATTGCATTAATGAGAAATTGAACAGGTGTTCCTAATAATCCTTTAGGTGAGTGTATACACACACACACACACACACACACACACATATATATATATATGTATATGTGTGTATGTATGTATGTATGGGCTTAATATAAGTGAGATTTCTAGACCTGGAAAACTCATAAAAATGTAAAAACTTCTATACAATTTCTAGTTGTGTCAAGCTGTAAAATATTTTATTGAGAAGAAATTGCTGAGAAATTGCCATTTGTGAGTTAAAAATATTTATACATAACTGAAGATTTTTAAAATATGCAGTATTTATATATAAAGACATATATAAGATATATATAAATGAGAGTTATTTACATTTATGTTACTACATTTACATTTAATCATTTAGCAGATGCTTTTATCCAAAGCGACTTACAAATGGTCCTTGAGTCGTTCGAAAAGGTTTAGAACAATTACTTAATATAGTTTTCTGTGTCAGTATTCGCTGGTGGTATAGACTTCTAGACTAAAATATTTGTATATGAACTCATATGATGTTAAGTTGCAACTTATAGCACAATAAATATTGTAAAACTGGCCATGTTCTAGAATGAACACACTTTCTAGAACACTGAGCTCATGTTCAGTTTGGATTATTGTAACACACTTACTGAGGATAGTAATCACAGACGAGAAGATTGACCTTCTTAAAATCTAGACCTTCAAGAGTGTCACAGAAGTGAGTAGCACAGCCAATTTTATTGCTGTTCGCCCACACCATCTGTAAAAACAACAGAAAGGCATCGTCACATCTGCATATTCATACTGCGAAAACCAATCAAACGCACAGAATGGAAACGGTGCTTACCTGAGTGTAATGGCCACACATTTTGTCTTCAGGACAGAACTTGTTTTCATAGTCATAATCCACATTTTCTTCAAACCTGTGGTGCAAAGAAATGAGTTGCATTGCTGCTTACAGATAATATTTCTGCATATCACAGATCATTGGTATTTATTCTTTTAGTCATCAGTCATTCATTCATTCTCATTTAGGTTTTAGTTAAGATAGTTTTCATACCAGCTAACCATTGCTTTGGTTACATTAAAATGTCCAGTGCTGACAAAGAGATTTTCCCCCAAAGTGAGTTCCTCAAGATCAGGGTTGTGTTCCCAGATGCATTTTGTTGCGTAAGCTTCCGCCACCACACGCAGTGTCTCGTCCCACACCTTAAACGACAGAAACAAGTTTGATGATGTTATTTGACTTTGACGTTTGTTAGTTTTGTGACAGAAGATCTGTGTTGATCGGTGTCGATGTCTCTGAAGATTGTTGTTGTGTTACAACGAGCGAGTGTGTCGGTGTTCTTCTGGAAGACACTCCCAGTTTCTACAGCGAAGTTTCAGTGGTGATCGCGAGCTTCTAAAACTCTCAACTGCTGTTCTAACAGCATTTAATTTCTAGAAGTGTTTGTTGATGGCCGGTTGAAGGCGGAAGTAGTAAGTGCTTCACTGTTTCTGTACAGTGTTGCCGCGGTCATTCCCCTGTGTGCTCCGGCACTGGTCCCATTTCCTGAAAGAGCAACACGGGTGTGTTTGCGTCTTTTTCAAGATGCCATTCCATCCGTGCGTTTGTGGGTGCGGTAGGGCTCTGTCCCCCTTCTGACGGTCACAATAGCTGTATCACGTGTTTGGGCTTAAAGCACGCTGATGCAGCTTTTGTGGATGACTCATGTTCTCACTGCGGGAACATGACCATCGCGGTGCTGAGATCAAGACTCGCCTTTGTCCGCGAAGCTGGAGTCCCCATTCCCATGCCCCGCTCTAGTGTTTCTTCTGGGCCAACTTCCCAGAAGAAGGCTGGAGTGCCGTGTGAGTTGGGTGATCTGAGGATCACAGAGAGGGGTTCTCCACCCGGCAAAGCCCTGTGGGTCCCTCACTCCTCATTTGCACTGCAGTCGGTGGAGCTCCCCAATGAGCGCACTGGTCCCTCTGTAGTGGAATGACCAGCCATTTTTTTCGGGGCCCCTCCAGAGGACAGGATGTCCATCGCAGCATCGGATGGAGAGCTGGGCTCTGGAGATGACGACTCGGCTCCACTGCCTCCCTCTGGGAGACCAACGCTGCCCGAGCCAGATCCAGACATGGCAGCTATGCTGAAAAGGGCGGTAGGGCTCATCTGGAATCCTCCACCGTGTCCCGAACCGTCTCGGTTGGATGATTGGTTGCCCCAGTACCTTTCTTCCCTGAAGTGCATGAGGAGCTTACTAGGTCGTGGATGGCACCTTTCTCTGCCAGAAACCGCCTAAGTAGTTCCTCCCCCCTCACTTCCCTTGACGGAGGAACGGTGAAGGGTTACGAGGCTATCCCTCCAGTGGAGCAGTCTGTCGCTATGCAACTGTGTCCAGCGACTGCTACCTCATGGAAGAGGGATCCTCGTCTCCCCTCTAGGCCTGTAAGTTCTCATCCGTCCTTACCGTCAAGGCTTACAAAACCTGTGGGCAAGCCACTTCCTCTCTGCATGCCATGGCGCTGCTTCAGGTCCACCAGACCCAGGCACTCATGAACATACACGAGGGTAGCCCAGACCGTGAGCTCATGGGTGAGTTCTGCACTGCAACTGACCTCGCCCTCCGCCGCACGAAGGTTGCAGCTCATGCGATCGGTCTGGCGATGTTCACCTTAATGGTCCAGGAGCACCATCTCTGGCTCAACCTGGCAGACATGAGAGATGCGGACAAGGTTCGGTTCCTGGACTCCCCCATTTCACAGGTTGGGCTATTCGGCGAAGCGGTGGAGAACTTCGCCCATCAGTTCTCTGCCACCCAGAAGCAGACGGAGGCCATCCGCCACATCCTGCCCTGGCGGCCCACTGCTGCCTCCACCCGTCCGCCCGGGGCAGATCCTCCGCCTGCTCGTCACCACTGGGCCACCGCAGCAGCCTCCACCCAGGCCTCAGCGTGGACCCGGCTGCAGACGCTCCAGCGGTTACGCTCCAGCGGTTGCACTCCAGCGTAAGCATTCCTGAGTGGGCCACTCAGTATTTATACCCGCTCTGCGGAGCGTGTGATGCAATTCACGGACGCCAATGTGCATTGGCTCGTTTTAACAATACTCAAAGGTGACAGCACGCTGTCGACTGATGTCACCCTAAGCGTGATCCCAATCAGTCGACTACGTCTCCGTTCTCTCCTTCAGGGAACGAGGGTTACATACGTAACCGAGACTTTCTCTATTCCAATTTTGGTACCACAGCTAAAACTACTTGCCTAACCATAAATTTAAAACATTATTAAAGACATGTAAACAGTCAGTAATAAAATAAGAACAAATAATCAAATTACAAGCAATAGCACAAATAAATACAATAGAACTAAGACAGTGCTTTTCAGGTAGGTCTATAGTATTAGGATACTGTCACTTTAAGACTTAATGCACGGATCCAATATACTGATATACTGTGCACATGCATTTTCTTTCTCTACTGTTTACGTTCACTTAAGACATAACCGACCACGGTTATGGGATACTAGGATACTCGTCGAGACGGGCATTTTTTGACCTTATTTTGTGTGAATTTATCCGTTCAAGTGCAAGAAGATATGAAAGAGAGCTCAATTTAGTATTTGCACACTGTCTCAGACGCGGCTTTCTGGGCGTGTGCTTCGTATGCTTAAACTTCCCACACAGTGTGCGAGTAATGAATTTAGTTCACTTTCGCATCTTTTTGTTCTTGAATATTTAAATAGCCAATGCTTAAGCTTTCATGATGATGCAGTATTACGAATTGCCTATTTAAATATTCAAGCACAAGAAGAGGTGAAAGGGAACTCAATTCATTCCATTTATTTTTAATGAATCTGTGTCATTGATTTACATGAGAATTGAGCACCTACAATTTTTTTCATTTCATTTTGCAGTGAAATATGACCCAGAATGATGTTGTTGGTACAATCCACTCTATTGTTGTGTAAATGTAAGTGAACAAAACATGTTTCACACGACGCCCAGAGTCTTTTCTACTAAATCTCCCCATATTCCTGCTCTGAATTTCACCCTGTAATACAAACACAAGAGAGTATGACAGGATGACCACATGGGGCTTTATTAAAACACTCATACTCAGCATAGTGTTCCTGCAGGCTCATATAACATTCACATTCCTCAGCATGTCACACACACGTTGCGCAATGGTATTTCATGCATCCACACACCCACACACACTCCATTCAGTCTAAATCAACCGGACTCATGGTTTCAATGCGAAAAGTCCCTTTTTTATAAGAAAGGATGGTCTCATGCATTCACATGACACACAAGTTGAGGCGTGTTTCACACAGCAACAATGCTTCTTCTTAAAGGGACATTTTAAATACTAACATTGATACTAAATTACTTTATGTTGAGTGATTTATATAATACTTATTTAATACTACATTTAGGAAAAGTTTTCATTTGATAAACCACACTCATGATTACTGCATTACTTAGACTCCCTAGTGTTAATCGTGCTAATGAATAAGCATCATGACGCAATTACCATTGATCTTAATGTGATAATTGTTGTTTACAGCAGTAATGAGACCATTAAAGATATGATTCCAGTGATTGATGGCAGATCATTAGATGCTTTGACCTCATAAGAGCATCCAGAGACCAAAATATCAACAGTCAGATATCAAACTCAGACTTCACACACATGTGTTTGGGAAAGTTATTTTCTATGTATCATGTACACTACCATTTAAAAGTTTGGGGTAAGTAAGGTTTTGTTTAAAGTAAATCATTTTTGCATGGACTTTTTGTTCAGTAACTCTTGGAACAATCAGGTTTTCACCACTAGAACCAAAGCAAAATATGTTGTACATGTGTTTCTCCAGTCAGGTGCATCTCTTACCACTTTCTGCATGAAGGCGGCGCTGGGCTGAACCTGAAAGCGAAACTTGTTGTGCATGTCCACGATGGTTGATTTCTCCTGCTCGGTCAGTTGTCCAGCAGCTAAACTCAGAATCGCCCAGATCCCGACGCTCCAGAGGGCCACGTCCCAATACATGCTGCCTGTCCGACTGCGAGGACACTAGATCAGCTGGACAAAAACCTCTTCTCTTGTTCTGAGTTGTTCTCCGCTATCTTACCCCGTCACTCGCTGTCCTTAATGCCTTCAGAACCTGTAAAAGTATCTCTCTCAGAGCTGTTAGTGTGTGTAAGTGAGAGAGAAAGTTAGGACAGGACCCCAGAATGAAACTCCCACCCTTTTTATCCTGTACTCAAGCCGCCCCTTAGTCATATTACAGATCTCACATGCACATAAACACACTCCACCGGTTTACTCATAATACTGGAAATATGTGATTCTGTCCGGATGTCCAACTAGAGGCACTAGGTCTCCAAGGCGTTGAGATATAACTGGGTTTTATTCACAGGGCATGTTATAGCAGCTCTGCTTGAGGAATGCCTGAGATAACAGGGAGATGATTTGATTTGTCTTGCCTGTGTTTTCCATGAAAATCTTCTGTATTCATATTACTGAAGGAATTTCTTTTGTAGCTTTTTATTCTCTTGTGCGAGGATTCACCCTTATATTAGTGGGTACCTCTCCGCGGAGGCTTACACAAACCCAGATCTCCTTTACTGTAAGTGACGCCAGTTAAATTCTTTCCCTCTTTATAGCTGAGCTGTTAGCTGAGAGGATTATTGATTTCAAGGATAAGGTCTGAGTTGTTAAAATTGACAGAACAGTTGAGCTGTTCCTTTTGCCCTACAACTTGAGTAACAACAGTTCAAGAACCAGATTTTTTCCTATTCTAGTTTTTTTAAATATATATACATTGTTTTTTATTGCATTATCTTGAACACTTACACAGCAAGGTACATCACATGTCTGTAACAACAAAAATAATGTACAACAACAAAACAAACAAACACTGGGCCTCATATTACATGAAAACTACATGCACAAACCAACATTGGATAATAAAGTATGTAATTTGGACATCAGAGTTAACAATACATTTTAATCAACAATAACCACAGAGCAATAAAACTGGGTTAATATAGTGCAAATTAAAATATATTTTCATTTGAATATAATACCTAATCAAGCATTTTCTTAGGTTTTTACATATTCTGATGAAAATGTGAGTGGTGTTTTTTTTTTTCTTGTGCAAATGCAAAAAATTTAATTGAAAAGCGAGCGTGCATTCAAAAGAGATTTCAATACCCTGCATATTAGGGGTGTATTGGATCACAGAAGTCACGGTTCGGCACGTACTTCGGTTTTGGGGTCAGGGTTAGATACGAGTTCGGTACAACAGGAAAATGCAACAAATTCTGTCGAGGAACATAAGTGAGTCGGCTGCGTAAAGGCCTCCTCTCGTGCTGATTGGATAGACTGGTTGATTGGATAGATTTTGAACTTCTTCCTCCTGAACTCTATGAGGAGTCAGGCACCGTTGTTGGATGAGAAGTCCAGGCTCGCAGTCTCCGCTCTAATTCATCCCAAAGGTGTTCTATCAGTGGCGGTTCTACATTGAATTACATAATTTTTCTTACCCCATTGGCAGATCATCATGGTTTGCTTTAAAAAAACTCAATTTTAAGTGTTTCACTCAATTTTAAGATATTAAGTCTTGTTTTCTGGGGAAATAAAAAAAAATATATTTCCCCAGAAAACAAGACTTAATATCTTATGTCATTTTACCACTTTGTTAACGTTATGCATCTTTATTTAAGAAATGTTTGATATTTGGACTGGAAACAAGACAAAAATACTTATTAAGAAAAGCATTTTTTGCAGTGTAATAACTGAACTTGTCACAGTTTTGTTGCAAACCACAATATTATGGTGAAATTAGATCTCGTGTTTGAGTTAAAACCGAATTATTGTTAAGCATAGCAAGAATCATAGCAAAAAGGATAACAAATAAGAGTTATACCCACCAATTAATATTGCCCCTTCATTCATGACATGGATACCGTAATCATACAGAGAAAACATAGTTGCATACCTTTATCTTTCGCTCGTTTCTAAATTGGACACCTGATGGCTGTGACCTTTCTTGTCCATCTCTTATTTGGCACTCGACATCGACGACAATCAACAGATTTCCCCTGATCCCCCCCATACCAACTGTCACTCACGAGTCACGACCAGAAGTCAAGACTAAACCAATTCACCTTGGTGGTGGTGACCAAGTAATCCTTTTGTATTACCTATTTTTATTCAGACCATTCAGAAAAACAAAAATGTGCAGGAAATATAGAGGCCTGTATTTATAATATTATGAATGAAATGTGCGTTATTTGGAAGAAAGTCGAGGTGTGACTGACTTAGATAACTATATGGATCCCCCCCCCCCCCCCCCCCCTCCTTGTCCGTTCCATTTGGGAGAGACCCAGAGGTGAACTGTCATCCGCGCCCGCGCCTCCGCGCCCCCTCCCCTTTCCCCTTCTCAAACAAACAGCTTCTGTGCACGGCATCTTCTCAGCAAGCAGGGGCGCAAATTTGCCAATTCCCCACACAGTGAAATGATAGATAATAGAAAACCGCTTCGCGGCGCAGATAAATTTTTTTATTTATTTATTTTGCTCGTGCCGGCGGCGCCGCCCCCCCAAAAATGCCGCCCCGGGCGATTGCCCGGTTCGCCCGTGCCTAAAACCGCTACTGTGTTCTATCGGGACCTTGCTTTGTGAACTGGTGCACAGTCATGTTTCAACAGGAAGGGGCCATCCCAAAACTGTTCCCACAAAGTTGGAAGCATGAAATTGTCCAAAATGTCTTGGCATGCTGAAGCATTAAGAGTTCCTTTCAGTGGAACTAAGGGGCCAAACTCATGAAAAACAACCCCACACCATAATCCCCCCTCCACCAAACTTTACACTCGGCACAATGCAGTCAGGTAAGTTCTGTTCTCCTGGTAACCGCCAAACCCAGACTCGTCCATCGGATTGCCAGACAGAGAAGCGTGATTTGTCACTCCAGGGAACACATCTCCACTGCTCTAGAGTCCAGTGCCGGCTTGCTTTACACCACTGCAGCTGCTCAGCCATGGAAACCCATTCCATGAAGCTCTCTACGCACTGTTCTTGAGCTAGTCTGAAGGCCACACAAAGTTTGGAGGTCTGTATTGACTTTGCAGAAAGTTGGCAACTTCTGTGCACCTCAGCATGCTCTGTGATTTTACGTGTGTAATATATTTTGATAAGATGCTGACTCTACTGAGTACTTTAGCCAGCACGGACCACTCATGTACATACCATCGGGCGTGGCTTAACATACACGTCCCTTAGCACATCTATTACACTCCTTCCCCTTTAGATTTGAAACACTTTCTTTAGAAATCAACATGTTAGAAATAAACTTTTTATTTTATTTTATTTTATCTGTGCAACAGAGAAAACACAACAGTTACCAACTTTCAGGTAACAGTATTTCACAACATTACAACACCCTGTTCCTTTAACATCAAATTAATAGCACCAAACTCATAATAGTAAAATACTTACAAATCCAGCAGTACGAACTCTCTGTGGATATCTGCGAACAGCTTCCACTGAGGGAGTTGCACTCACTGAATCTTGTGCAGTGAAGTTCTCTGTGTTTCCAGTGATCTCAGGCTCAATGATTGGCATAGGACTGTCTCTGACCAAAGGAAAGCTCAATGGTCCACTGCAAACATCAGTGACAGCTGGATTCGGGAATGCAAGGAAGATCCTTCTGCAGCGTTTCTTGGTAACATATGGTCCACATGCCCTATTGAGCCTTGTAGCTTTTTAGCTTTTAGCCTTTTAGCTTTTTAAAACTAGCTTTATTAATACATACTTATTAAAACATACTAATACTTAAACATTTAAGTAACAAATGTAACCTTCTAGTTACCAAACAGAATTCCTCTGCAAAATATCTGAATAACAAAAAAGCTTAACTTGAAGGTTAACCTGACATCAAGCTGTAAACATGAAACTTAGTTTCAAAGCAGTGACTATCATCTGTGAATTATGATTTATGGACATGATAAATAACTGTTATTAGTGGTCAGTGATCTGTCGTGTGACTGCATAAAAGTTGTCACATCCAAAATAAGAAACAGTGGACATTTGACCATATGTTAAAGAAAATGACCACCATAGGTCACTTTAAATAGGACAAATCATTAAAAAAATGGAGTAAACAAAATTCTAAATTTATTCAAGTTCATTTAGATTTTTCCATTCCAGTTTTTACCAGCTTTTGATTCTTAACACTATAAATGACGTTTAGCCTATACGTATAAAACATATATAGGCCTACTCTTCATACAATACATGCATACTTGTGCATTGTAATAATTCTCAAATTGTTCATTAAAACTAATACTATACTGTAGATAAAAAGGCTGCACAAATTCAAACCATGAAAATATTTTCCAGCTAAAGTGACACATCTTGCAGTAAACCTAAAGAAATTGAGATGAACAGATGATCTAAATCTTATAGAATCTTGTTTCTGCCATGCAATAAAAAATATTCAGATTTGTATTTTTTTATTTTGATATATTTTTTTCTGAGGGGGTTAAAGTCTGAATTGTGCGACAAAAAGTAGCAATACCTTATTTATTTATTAATCCATATCTTCCATAAAAACGTCTTGCACGAGATTATCTTAAAACATTTGAAAAAAGTTTTTCATTTCACTATATAAAAAGCTGCAATAAAACAAGAGGTTAAATTCAAAGAGTTAGTTTTTAGTTTTCTACCATATATATATATATATATATATATATATATATATATATATATATTCTTTATATATATTCATGTTTTGTGTGTGTCTCGTCAGGTTATGAAGAATCTCATCCACTCCAGACCCTCACAAAACAAGCAGCAGCACAATGAGCATCAGTAGATGAGATGAGACGCTTTCCATCTTGGATCCATGACTCTTGGTAGTTTTTTCCATGCCGGTCTCATCTACTTTAACAGGCACGTGTGTGGACTCTCGGGGAACATCGACGGGCTCCGTGGTCCTGTGGGAACGCTCAGGTAAGACAGTCGGATCTTTAGTGACGTCCGGCTCCTCAGTTGGATGGAAGAGATTCTCACGAACTGTGAGGAAAAGAGAGATTGAGAGGAGGGTGTACAGCAAAAATAGGCATAGTTTAGTTCCCTTTCGAGAACGGTCACTTCGTATTGCGTAGCTAATACGCAGTGGGGAAACTCCTTTCCTCAGATTTATTGAAGATTTTATGTAAAACGCATTGCAGCTGCACAGCAAGCACAGAGAGTGACAGGATCACTCATTGGCTGTGCTGCAGCAACTGCACATCCAATGGCGAAGGCGCCTCTGACGTGTGCGCCAATCAGCTAACAGCGCGCCAACACATGTCAGAGGGGCGTGGCAGAGCCTATAAATGAGCCCGAATTCGCCATTATAGCAGATTTACTCAACTTCAGCGACAACTTACGTCTCTGTGTCCTCCGGAAAACTTTGAAGCTATCACCGTCGAAACAAGCCTTATTCTGATTCTCGCAGGCGGACCAGCACCCCCCATCCACGTGGCGGGCCTGGTCTCATTCGGTACGTCGGATGACGAACACAACGACAGCCTCTGGGTTTTACAGAAAAAAGACGGCGGCATCAGACCCATATTAGATCTAAGGCATATGAACAAAGCTCTCATGAGACGGCCATTCAGAATGCCAACTATCAGACATATCCTCGCGCAGGCTCACCCGAGGGACTGGTTATTTACTGTGGATCTGAAAGACGCATACTTCCACATCCAGATAACCCCCCATCACAGGCCATTCTTGAGATTCGTCTTCGAGGGGCAGGCTTATCAATACACAGTTCTGCCGTTCGTTCTGTCTCTAGCACCCCGTACATTTACGAAGTGCATGGACATGGCATTCCTCTCCCCTGAGATTTCAGGGAGTGCACTGTGTGCTGAATTATCTCGACGACTGGCTTGTGCTGGCACAGTCGAGGACCGAACTTTTGAAACACAGAGATTTGATCCTCGGCCATTTGGAATGCCTAGGGCTCAAAATCAATTTATCCAAGAGCAAACTAAACCCCAGTCAGAGTGTGATCTTTCTGGGCACAGTTATCGACTCTACAACTATGTACAACAGCTGACAGCCTCCTTCAAAGCAGGCGCATGCGCACCCCTCAGGAAGTCTCATGGCAGCCGCATCGCCAGTACTCCGTATGGGATTACTGCGTATGCGTCCGCTCCAGCACTGGCTCAAATGCCGCGTGCCGGCCCATGCATGGCGGTCAGGGAACCTGCGCATTACGATGAATCGCGGCTGTCTACGGACCCTGATTCCCTGGCGGGCTCAGGACTGGTACCACGTGGGCGTGGCCATGGGGTTGGCCTCCAGGAGGAAAGTGGTTTTCACAGACGCCTCCAACCTAGGTTGGGGAGCGTTGCACGAGGGCAACCCTGTCTCCGGCCTCTGGTCGAGCACGGAGAAGAGCTTACATATCAACTGTCTGGAAATGAAAGCAGTTTATTTGGCCCTCAAAGCATTTCTGTCAAACCTCAAAGGACACCACGTCTTAGTCCGCACGAACAACATGTTGGTGGTGTCATATATAAATCGCCAGGGCAGTCTCAGGTTGGGCAACCTGTACTCCATGGCAAGAGACCTCCTTTTCTGGGCTCAAGCCAACCTGAGCTCTCTGAGAGCAGCACATATCCCGGGCATTCAAAATCTGGGTGCGGATATGCTTTCTCGAGACAACACTCCCCTAGGCGAGTGGTCCCTGAACCCTGAAGGAGTGTGTTCGGCGAGGCCGAAGTCGACCTTTTTGCCTCGAAAGAAAACGCTCACTGCGCAGTATTTTTTTCGAAGAACAAGCTGGCCCAGCTGGCCCAGTCACCCCTGTATCCGTTTCCCCCCGTTTCCATGATTCCCCGGGTCATCAAACGGGTCGGGAAGAGCGGATGCCCAGTCTTCCTAGTGGCCCCTCTCTGGAAAACCAGACCTTGGTTCCCAGAACTGGTTCAGATGGTGGATGAAGTTCCATGGCCTGTCCCTCTGAGGAAAGATCTCCTCACACAGGCGAACGGGACGATTTGGCACCCTCGTCCCGACTTATGGGCCCTACATGTGTAGCCCCTCAGCGGGTACCCGGGGACCTTCCTGAAAAGGTCCTTAAAACAATTTCTGAGGCTAGAGCCCCGTCTACCAGACGTCTCTATGCTCTGAAGTGGTCAGTGTTCTCCGGCTGGTGCTCGGAAAGACACTTTGAACCCCGGTCATGCAAGGTATCAGTGATACTCTCCTTCCTACTGGAGCTGTTGGATGCAGGCTGTTCCCTGTCCACGCTCAAAGTGTACGTGGCAGCCATAGCAGCTTATCATGCTCCCGTGGCTGGCCAATTACTAGGAAGGAACGACTTGGTCGTACGGTTCCTAAAGGGAGCCAGGAGGATGAATCCTTCCAGATCCCCTTCTATACCGCCTTGGGACCTCTCCGCGGTCCTTGGGGCCCTGAGGGGTCCGCCATTTGAGCCGCTTCAGTCGGTTGATCTCAAACCACTTTCGATAAAAGACTGCTCTCCTGATGGCACTGGCGTCCATCAAACGAGTGGGAGATCTGCAGGCGCTCTCTGTGAGCCCCTCCTGTTTGGAGTTTGGAATAGGTGACTCCAAAGTCACTCTCAAACCCAGACATGGCTATGTGCCTAAACTGCTCTCTACACCGTTTAGAGCACAAGTTATTACACTGTTGGCTCTTGCCCCTTCTGATGGGGATGGGGAGGCTAATTTAATTTGCCCCGTCAGGGCTCTGAAGGTCTATTTGGAACGTTCCGCGTCCTATAGGCAGTCAGAACAGCTATTTGTCTGCTTTGGTGGCCGAGTCACGAAGCAGAGGCTGTCCAGAAAGATAGTGGATGCCATCACACTGTCATACGCATCTGTGGGTCAGGCTTGCCCCATAGGCACCAGGGCCCATTCGACTAGACTAGAGGCATGGCCTCGTCATGGGCATGGTCCTCTGGTATTCCTATTCAGGACATTTGTGCGGCGACCGGTTGGTCCTCGCCATCCACATTTGTGAGGTTCTATAACAAGGAGGTACCTTCCCTGCAAGCTGGGGTCCTTTCTGTATGATTTGACTCGACTAGATCCGGTCTCATTCATGTGTCATGTCACTGTTTATAAGCACACTGTCCCTTACTATGAACCAGCCTTTGGCTGTTTTTGGTCCCTATGTATAATCAGACCCAGTGGTGTCCGGTCTATTAGCTAATATTGGGCTATGAGCTTAGTGACTTTACTATATATGATTCAGGCCCGATGGTGTCCGGTCTTATCAGTATATATATATATTCATATATGAATTACAGCTTGTTTCTGCGAGCCCAGGGGTGCTGGGTTTTCAGTTGCAGCCAGTTACTTGGTGCAGCGTTTTACATTGCGTCCCCACTGCGTATTAGCTATGCAATACGAAGTGACCGTTCTCGAAAGGGAACGTACTCGGTTACTAACGTAACCTCGGTTCCCTGAGAGTAGGGAACGAGTATTGCGTAGCCTGCCGCACTGTAGTAACATGGTAAGTTTGTCGCTTATAATGGTGAATTCGGGCTCATTTATAGGCTCTGCCACGCCCCTCTGATGTGTGCGCCAATCAGCTAACAGGCGCCTTCGCCATTGGATGTGCAGTTGCTGCAGCACAGCCAATGAGTGATCCTGTCACTCTCTGTGCTCGCTGTGCAGCTGCAATGCGTTTTACATAAAAGCTTCAATAAATCTGAGGAAAGGAGTTTCCCCACTGCGTATTAGCTACGCAATACTCGTTCCCTACTCTCAGGGAACCGAGGTTACGTTACCAAGTACGTTATTCATGGCAATTTCCTCAACGATTTAGTTCATGTTTGCTTTAAGTTGATCTGATAAAGTTTTCACATTACCGCAGATTTTCTCCTCACACACTGGCAGGTTTTCTGGACACTTTGAGCAAGGCTTTCCAGAAATGTATGGATTTCGTCCCTTAAAATTTCCTCTGAAATGAAGGAAAAAATGAAGGAAAAAATGAAGGATGGATTTAATAAATATTTAAATTTATTATGTAAAAGGTATATTAGATCAGTGGTTCTCTACTAAATGGCTTAAATATTTTTATATAAGCTTAAATAGCTAAATATATATATATATATATATACACACACACACACGCGCGCGCACACACACACACACACACACACACACACATATATATATATATATATATATATATATACACATACACACACACATATACATATATATATACACACACACATATATATATATATATATATACCATCTAATATATATATATATATATATATTGTAATTATACAACATTTATATATTTTATTTATTTTATAAAAAATATAATGATTAATATCTGAATATATATCAAATATGACTGAATGAAATAGTTTCTGTAAATAAAAAGTTTGAAAATGAACAGCTTTGACAGTACAGCAGAAATATATTTGGATGCCTTTGAAAATGTACATTTACATTTAATCATTTAGCAGATGCTTTTATCCAAAGCGACTTACAAATGGTCCTTGAGTCATTCGAAAAGGTTGAGAACCATTACTTAAGATAGTTTTCTGTGTCAGTATAGTATAGACTTCTAGACTAAAATATTTGTATATGAACTCATATGATGTTAAGTTGCAACCACAATAAATATTGTAAAACTGTCCATGTTCTAGAATGAACACACTTTCTAGAACACTGAGCTCATGTTCAGTTTGGATTATTGTAACACACTTACTGAGGATAGTAATCACAGACGAGAAGAGTGGCCTTCTTAAAATCTAGACCCTCAAGAGTGTCACAGAAGTGAGTAGCACAGCCAATTTTATTGCTGTTCGCCCACACCATCTGTAAAAACAGAAACACATTGTCACATCTGCATATTCATACTGCGAAAACCAATCAAACGCACAGAATGGAAACGGTGCTTACCTGAGTGTAATGGCCACACATTTTGTTTTTAGGACAGAACTTGTTTTCATAGTCATAATCCACATTTTCTCCAAACCTGTGGTGCAAAGAAATGAGTTGATTTACTGCTTACAGATAATATTTCTGCATATGACAGATCATTGGTATTTATTCTTTTAGTCATCAGCCATTCATTCATTCTCATTTATGTTTTAGTTAAGATAGTTTACATACCAGCTAACCATTGCTTTGGTTGCATTAAAAGGTCCAGTGCTGACAAAGAGATTTTCCCCCAAAGTGAGTTCCTCAAGATCAGGGTTGTGCTCCCAGATGCATTTTGTTGCGTAAGCTTCCGCCACCACACGCAGTGTCTCGTCCCACACCTTAAACGACAGAAACAAGTTTGATGATGTTATTTGACTTTGACATTTTTTAGTTTTGTGACAGCAGAAAAATGTATTTACTTAACTCTTAAATGCTGCTCAGCTACTGTTCGGACGCTTAAATACTGCTCAGCTACTGTTTGGACGCTCTTGCTTACTGCTCCGCGCTTTGCTCTATCGCTTTTACATTTTATCTACTATATTTTTATATTTTATTTCCTTTTATCACCTAATTTTAACTTCAGCAAATCAGCACAGTGCTCATACGACAAAGTTTGAAATACTACAAAAACGCAGAATTCTTTTACCCGACCAGCTTACATTCCGGGAAAGGAAAACACAACTGCCTACAAGGATAAGAGAAAATGCCTCTTCAAGAATCTACTTGCTGCACTAACTGCCACAGACTTTTACAAAGGATTTCAGTTCTTGAAACAAAGTTACTTATGGGACCACCAAACCAGACGGAGCACACAACAGAGCTTCCTCATGGACACCCTCAGCATACAGCCGGTGAGTCCCATGAAACTAGTGCTCCTCGACAGGTAGAGAAACAAGCCAATCGACTTACAAATCGATGGCACAAACAGGGAGCGAGACCCAAAGGCACTCGAGACATCAGATTGTCACGAGCATCACATATTACCGCAGTAGCATCCTCTACCCCAGATACAGCTCTGACAAGGATTGCAAACACTGGTCTGCTACCACCGCCTATACATCTTGAGAACAGGTTTGAAGTACTAATGAATGTAAATGAGGAATCCCCAAATGTGATAAATGTGATCGAACACAGACTGAATGGGCCAGTAGCTAACACTGATGCTAACTGGCGCTCAAGGTCGAGCAGACAGCGGCACTCAGCTCAGAGCGCAGCCGGGCCCAGGACTCTGATAGTGGGGGACTCCATAATCAGAAACATTAGCAGCAGGGATACAACTACGTGCTGCCTTCCACAAGCAACAACTTCTGATATAAACAGGGAACTTCAGAACATTGTGATGAAACATAAGACTGCAAATCGACTCATCATTCATGTGGGGAAAAATGATATTCATAAAGAGCAGTCAGAACTCCTTAAGAAGGATTTCAATGAACTTTTTGAAACATTTAAAAGACTGAAAGTTCAAACATTCATCAGTGGACCACTCCCAGCAAGAGGAACAAACAGGTTTTCACGGTTGCTTGGGCTAAATACATGGCTGCAAAAAAAATGCAATATAAAAGGAGTATACTTCATTGACAATTTCAATCTTTTGTGGAGTCAGAGACAACTATTTCATCGGGATGGCCATCACCCAAACAAACTTGGTTCAAGAGTGTTAAAGGACAATATCTACTTCTCCCTCAATCATCCTTCTGCAGTGTGTGCCAATCCACTCAATCTGAACGGCACACACACACCTGGACACAGTATGAATGACCACGGGACTTCACTTCAGCAGCAAAATGGACATGTGGTTGACATATCACACAAGGACAATGATAACACCACTCCGCCACAACAACCTCTGCTCACAGACACAATCTCAGCTGAACCCTGCCCACAGAGCTCACCACAGACAGACATATCAGAACTGCTCCAAGATTCCAAACACTTCTGTTTAGCTATGCATTTACTGAATGAGCACTGTGCCACTGTTCATCCGACTGTTTGTACTGTATTTTATTTTATTTTTCTAAACTGTTTTAATTATTCTTATTTCTTTTTATTATTTTAATTTCTTCTATGTAAAGCACTCTGAATTGCCAGTGTGTATGAAATGTGCTATATAAATAAACTTGCCTTGCCTTGCCTTAAATAAACCAATGTTGTTTTACATTATTATAACTATGTAATATTATAATTTACGTGATTAACATTGAGTGAATCTTGCAAAGCCTGGTCATTTTTCATGCTAAGATCTATGAATAAGCATCATGACACAATTCCCATGTATATTAATGTGATAATTGTTGTTTACAGCAGTAATAATGGGACTATTATAGATGGGATTCCTGTGATTGATGGCAGATGATTAGATGCTTTGACCTCATAAGAACATCCAGAGACCAAAACATCAACAGTCAGAGATCAAACTCAGACTTCACACACATGTGTTTGGGAAAGTTATTTTCTATGTATCATGTATACTACCATTTAATACATACATATATATATAAATATATAAATACTTTTTGTTCAGTAACTTGGAACAATTAGGTTTTCACCACTAGAACCAAAGTGAAGTATGTTGTACATGTTTCTCCAGTCAGGTCAGGTGCATCTCTTACCACTTTCTGCATGAAGGCGGCGCTGGGCTGAACCTGAGAGCGAAGCTTGTTGTGCATGTCCACGATGGTTGATTTCTCCTGCTCGGTCAGTTGTCCACCAGCTAAACTCAGAATCGCCCAGATCCCGACGCTCCAGAGGGCCACGTCCCAATACATGCTGCCTGTCTGACTGCGAGGACACTAGATCAGCTGGACAAAAACCTCTTCTCTTGTTCTGAGTTGTTCTCCGCTATCTTACTGCGTCACTCACTGTCCTTAATGCCTTCAGAACCTGTAAAAGTATCTCTCTCAGAGCTGTTAGTGTGTGTAAGTGAGAGAGAAAGTTAGTACAGGACCCCAGAATGAAACTTCCACCCTTTTTATCCTGTACTCAAGCCACCCATATTATACATCTCACATGCACATAAACAAACTCCACCGGTTTATTCATAATACTGGGAATACGTGACTCTATCCGACTGTCCAACAAGTCCAACATGAGGAACTAAGTGTCCAAGGCGTTGATAAATAATTGGGTTTTAGTCACAGGGCATGTTATAGCAGCTCTGCTTGAGGAATGCCTGAGATAACAGGTATCTGATTTGATTTATCTTGCCTGTGTTTTCCATGAAAATCTTCTGTACTCATATTATGGAAGTAATTTCCTTTGTACCAGGTTCTGCTCTCTCCGGCGAGGATTCACCCTTATATTAGTGGGTACCTCCCCGCGGAGGGTTACACAAAGCCAGATCTCCTTTACTGTAAGTGACGTCTGTGAAATTATTTCCCTGTTTATAGCTGAGCTGTTAGCTGAGAGGATTATTTGATTTCAAGTATAAGATCTGAATTGTTAAAATTGACAGAACAGTTGAGCTGTTCCTTTTGCCCTAAAACTTTGCCCTACAACGACCTTTGGCCCTACAACATTTCAAGAACTAGATTTTTACGTATTCTGATGAAAATGTGAGTGGTGTTTTTTTTTTTCTTGTGCAAAAATGTAAAAGTGAAAAGCGAGCACGCGTTCGAAAAAGATTTCAATACCATTCATATCAGGAGTGTAATCCTGTACCGTTCATATCCCCATTCTAGGTTTTGTTTAATTTATTTTGAACAGACAGTAGTGCAAATTACAGTTTGTTTCAATAGCACATTTAGTCCCCCCTGAGTTGGTACAGTACAGCCTACTTTCACGAGTTCACACTTAAGCCTGGGACACACTTAGCGACTGTAAGGCCGATTATGAATGCAATCTGATACTTATGACTGATCTTGCCCAAACAAGCAGAGTCAGAGACAGTTGCGTTCAGTCGGTGTTTAGCTCTCTCCCCTCGCATGTTTACCAAATGCATGGATGCTAGCTCCACTTAGGCTTAAGCTCCACAAATTCTAGCTCCACTTAGGCTTCAGAGTATCAGGGTGCTAAATTATATTGACGACTGGCTTATTATGGCCCAGTCAAAAGAGCTGGCAGTTCGGCATCGAGATGTCGTCTTTGCCCACATCCAGAGCCTGGGGCTAAGACTCAACACGAAAAAAAAAAAAGTGTTGGCACCAGCGGTGTGGGACTCAGTCACGATGTGTCTGAAATGTCTCCTGCACGGATCAAGTCCATCCTGGTCACGGTGACCAGGATAAAGCTAGGCCAAGCCATCACTGTAAAACATTTTCAGAGTTTTAGGGTTAATGGCAGCAGCATCCATCGTCATTCCATTTGGCCTGCTGCACATGAGGGCCCAGCAGTGGTGGTTGAAAACCAAGGGGAACCTGTTCCGCATGATCAGGATTACGTACAGCCGATACAGCGGAAAGCCGATTCGACAGATGCCTCCCTCACGGACTGGGGCGCGGTCATGGATGGCAGGGCTCTGAGGAGCTTCCTCCCAGACCTCAGGGGTCACCATGCAGAAATTGTGTTGGTGGTCTCCTACTTGATTCATCAAGGGGTTCTGAGATCCCATTGGGTATGGATGTCATGGTACAGGCGTGGCCGAGGCTACGTCTATATGCTTTTCCCCCAATTGCTCTGCTCCCAGGAGTTCTGGAGAGGGTCCGTCGAGACGGGATCAGCCTACTTCTACTAGCCCTGTACTGGCCGGCCTGAGTATGGTTTTCAGACATCATAGCAATCTGAGGAGGGACCTGCCTCCACAGGCTCGGGGGCTCAATATTCATCCTCGACCAGACCTGTGGAAGCTTTGGGCCTGGCCCCAGAGGGGACTCAGTACCTAGAGGCTGGCCTGTCGGTTGGAGTGGTTGAGACCATACTCAGTTCCAGAGCTCCTTCCACAAGGAGATTGTACGGCCTAAAGTGGAATGTGTTTCCACTTGGTGTAGAGAGCGTGAGGTGGACCCAGTTAACTGCCCGGTTGGCTTTAGTGCTGGAGCTCCTCTAAGATTGCTTCTCGGCTGGTCTTACCCCGTCCACAATCAAGGTGTACGTGACTGCCATTGCGGGTTTCCACGCTCCTCTGGGTTAAAGGGTTACAGTCGTAACCCGAGACGTTTTCTTCCATATTGATTATTGCAATGCTTTGCTTGCAGGGCTCTCGAAAACTACTCTACATTAACTGCAATATGTCCAAAATTCAGCTTCTATTCCGACAGGGACCAGGACTAGAGAGCACATAAGTCCAATTTTAGAATCCCTACACTGGCTCCCTGTTAGGGTTCATATAGATTTTAAAATTCTTATGCTTACTTATAAGGCCTTGCATGGCTCACCCATTATCTATCTGAGCTCTAAACTGTTTACACTCCAAGCGAGGCGTGATCTTCGCTCCTCTGATTCTGGCCTTCTGACTGTTCCCTCAATTCACTTGCGCTCTATGGGTGACCAGGCTTTTTTTTTTTTCCTTACTCCAAAACTCTGGAACTCTCTTACATATGAGAGTTACACTTTATTTTAAGTTGTCATTGTTACAGTGTAATTATATATTTAAGTACTGAGTAATATTAAGCAACTACCGGTACATGTACTAACTATAGGGTTAGAACTTGAGGGTTAGTTGCATGCAATTATGCATAATTTATTGTTAGTACAATGGTAAGTACATGTAACGTCCTGGTTGCATGTAACATCCTGAAGGAGGGAACGGAGGACGTAGTCGACGTCGACTGAATGGGGATCACGCTTAGGGAGCCTGTCTTCTTCGTACTACTACTTAATCAAGCCACGCTTTAAGCGATAACACGCTCCGCCCCGCAGTGGGGGTATAAACACGGAAGTGGATGCACACACCAGTTGCTTTGACCGAAAGTGAGCAAGTCCCTACCCTCTAGTAGAGACCACGCGAGCAGGAGAACTGTTTCTTTAAAAACTACATTTTTAACTCACTGCCTGCAGTGGCTCAGGGGCGGTCTCTGCAGTGCAGTAGCACCAGAGATAAGGCCCAAGAGGATAAAGAGGGGCACAAGGCAGATTCATTTTCCTTGCTCCCTCAGGAACCTTACGATCAGGACATGCTTCTCATGCTACTGCATCATGATGTGCGTCAAAAAATAGAGGCAACATCATTTTGAGAGTGGCGGACTCAGCCCTCCAACCTGACTCCAAGGACTCCAACCCATCATGCAGGAAAGAGAGCACTGAAATGACCGAACGCCATCAGGATCTCCTCACGGAGAGGAGCTCTCGCAGAAGTGATGGTGACTACCACATAATCCTGTGGTAGCTGCCTGAACCTCTGCGTCCATTTTTAGGACCGGCCTAGAATCCCTCCAGGGGTCTGAACGCGGGTGCCATCATGCCCCGTCCCTGAGAATGTATTCAGGGGAAAGTCAGGAAGGTCTGATCACGGGCTGAGGGTTTGGCGGCAGGCCGGGGTGATTTGTTGTCACACAGGGCGTGCCGCTCTGCCACAGTCAACTCGGGACTCGACCATGAAGCCAGTGCTGAAGCGGTCTTCATATGGAGGAAGCCATACGGCTGCGTCTGCCATATGCCCCAGGAGCCTCTGAAAGTTCTTTCAGTGGGACCCTTTCTCATTTCTGTGTAGCACCGACCGGACACACTCTCTTCTTGAAGAGGCGTGTTGGACCGAGTCCACCTCCATACCGGAAAAAGAGATCCTCAGCCCGTGGGCGAGAATACTCTCTCCCAGTTGACCTGAAGACCCAACTGGCTGTGGAGCACTCAAAGGGTAGGACTCTGTACTGATACTTCAAACCCTCAAACACAACACGCAGGATGGCCTGTTGCGTGGAAGGTTAGAGATCTGAAGTACATGTTGTTCAGGTCAAACGCTGCAGATCAGACTTGGGTACGGGGCATTATGAAAATGCCTCTCTGTGTTAGCCACTTCGATGGAGACTTTCGAGAAAGGGCCCGTTTCAAGTGACACAGGTCCAAGATGGTCACGACCCACCACATACTAGGTACCATGAAGAACGAGTTTATAAAAACTGGCCTTCATATCGGCTGGAGGAAGCGGGTATATCGCGTGCTTGACCTGTAGGACAGCGACATGCGCACCCCAAGACAGGAGAACTCCTCGAACCGCACCAAGTTGCCGGCTGGCGAACAAGAGGGGGATGAGGGGTGCAAGGCTGTTCTACAGGTAAATGATCGACTTCGTCTGACGTTCTCGACTGAAAGGGAACATATGTAACAAGGACACTGTAAAATAAAGTGTTACCCATTTGAGATTAGACATGCTGAATCTTTTAGTGCTCTTAACTCACTTTTTTTGAGTTGCTCTTTTGCGATTTTGTAGGTAAAAATATATTGTATTTTGAATATTGAATGTTAAACATACTGCTAGTTTATTGTTTTGATGTTTTTATCTCTCTTGTTATTTATGCATTTACTATTTTACTTAAAGGGGTCATATAATGGTACATGCACTTTTACAAGTTGATTGTACTGAAATGTGTGTTGGCAGTGCCTGTACACAACCATCATAAAATGATTAAAATCCATCCAGTGTTTTTTTTTTAAATCTTCTTATATGTTTTCCCCTCTCTCAAATCAAGCCGTTCGATTTTGTGACGTCACAAAATCGATGCCCCTCCCACGATTGTTGATTGGAAGCAGCGTTTCAACACAGACCCATGTTCGGCGGACCGGCGCGGTCATTGTTGATACGCTGGAGCACTGTCAATGAGCAGAATGGCGTATAAGCGATTGTGGTGTTCTGTTCTTGGGTGTAATAAGGAACACAGCAGTCATTTTGATGTTTCTAAATCCGAACCGCTGAAGACGCAGTGGCTGAGTTTGTTTTCGAAGGGAATATTCCCCACGATCAACGTCAATGCTTTCATGTTTGCGCGAATCATTTCACACACCAGACTGCTTTACAACAAGGGTCAGTATAAAGCTGGTTTTGTTTAGAAGCTGCTCCTGAAAAAAGGATCGGTACCAACTATTCCTGTTCCTGCTGCACCTCCAGAAGTAGAAGTGAGTGTAACGTTTTATTAACCTTTATATTAATCTTTGCAAATCGCTTGCTGCACGGTTCACGATGAATGCGGCTAAGGTTTACACTCAGGGTACATTACGGCAGGTTTTCTATGTACGACGTTCTCAATATAATACATGATCCCACGTTTATAATGAACAACGCGTTATGGTTATTGTGTTACAATCGGTGTAAGCACAGAACAGAGGGGCGGGGTGAGCAAAGCTCATTATCATTTAAAGACACATGCACTTAAACGGCGTGCTGAAAACAGAGCTGTTTTTGACCAGGTAAAATTTGTGTTTTCTTACAATACTAATGAGAATTTTTTATTAAAGCATATTAAAAACTTTTAATTTAGACCCTAAAGAATCATATTAGCTTGTACAAAAATGGCATTAGATGACCCCTTTAACATTGTATCCTTTTCTGTGTAAAGCGCTTTGAGAAGTAACATTTAAAGGCACTATATAAAATAAAGTTTAGCATTATTATTAATGCTAAATGATTTTGTCTCATTATAACAGCGGAAACAACTCAAAATTCTCATCAAACAGTTGACGGTAGCCATTGACTTCCATTGGAAAAAAAAATACTACGGAAGCCAATGGCTACATTTCGGATAACCAACATTTTTCCAAATATCTTATTTTGTGTTCAACAGAAGAATGAAGCTCATACATGTTTGGAACAACATGAGGGTGAGTAAATAATGACAGCATTTTCATTAATTGTGTGAACTATCCCTTTAAGGGTATAGGGTGCGATTTCTTAACCGTTGACGTGCGTCTTTGAGTGATTGGCATCCTCATGTTGGGAACTCATTTTCACACACCTGTCTCTGACTCTGATGTATGATTACATGATGTGTCCCGTTGTCACGCTGAGGCAAGGATGAAGCAGAGAGAGAATCCAAGTGCAAGCATACATTTAATAAAACAAACAGGTAATCCAGGCGGAACACGGAACTCAGGACAAGAACAGGTAACAGTACATTAAACAACGACCGACAACCAACAACTGAAGCACAGAGGTTTAAATACACAGACAAACAAGCTAAACAAGATAACAAGGGGGTGTGGCTAATTAGAAACACCTGGGAGAACTAATAAGCAAGAAAAACTACAAAGGACTACAAAAACATGACACAGAACAGGAAATAACAAAAGTGCACACAAGACAAGGGAAACACAGGACAGGAAACATTACATAGCCCCCCACCTAAGGAGTGGATTCCAGACACTCCTCAGAAAATAAAAGTCCAGGAGGGTGGTGGGTCTGAGGCGGATCCGGGGGCGGGACGGGGGGCCAGGCCCGTGGAGCGGAAGAGGGCCTGAAGACTCCGGCAGGGCAGAAGGCCAGGGCGGAGCAGGCTGTGCAGGTGACCAGGGCGGAGCAGGCTGTGCAGGCGGCCAGGGCGGAGCAGGCTGTGCAGGCGGCCAGGGCGGAGCAGGCTGTGCAGGCGGCCAGGGCGGAGCAGGCTGTGCAGGCGAACAGGGTGGAGGCGACCGTGCAGGCGGCCAGGGAGGAGACGACCCTTCAGGCGACCATGGCACAGGAACAGACACGGGCTCAGAGGAGACCATCTTGTCCGAAGACACAGGCGTGGTTTCGGCCATCTTGTCCGAAGACACAGGCGTGGAGTCGGCCATCTTGTCCAAAGACACAGGCGTGGAGTCGGCCATCTTGTCCAAAGACACAGGCGTGGAGTCGGCCATCTTGTCCGAAGACCTCTCGGGCGGCCACGGCGGTGAAGACCCTTCGGGCGGCCACGGCGGTGAAGACCCTTCGGGCGGCCACGGCGGTGAAGACCCATCGGGCGGCCACGGCGGTGAAGACCCCTTGGGCGACCACGGCGGTGAAGACCCCTCGGGCGGCCACGGCGGTGAAGACCCTTCGGGTGGCCACGGCGGAGAAGACCCTTCGGGTGGCCACGGCGGAGAAGACCCTTCGGGCGACCACGGCGGAGAAGACCCTTCGGGCGGCCACGAACCTTCAGGCGGCCAGGGCGGATCGGACTGGTCCGGAGGTGTTTTGCCCCCCCCCAAAATTTTCTTGGGGAGGCTCCCCGGTAAAGAGTCCTGGACCAGCGATGAAGAGGGCTTTGAACTGGGCAGGACCAACGGTGAAGAAGGTTTTGAGCTGGGCAGATCCAGCGGTGAGGGCTCTGTGCTGGGCAGATCCAGCGGTGAGGGCTCTGTGCTGGGCAGATCCAGCGGTGAGGGCTCTGTGCTGGGCAGATCCAGCGGTGAGGGCTCTGTGCTGGGCAGATCCAGCGGTGAGGGCTCTGTGCTGGGCAGATCCAGCGGTGAGGGCTCTGTGCTGGGCAGATCCAGCGGTGAGGGCTCTGTGCTGGGCAGATCCAGCGGTGAGGGCTCTGTGCTGGGCAGATCCAGCGGTGAGGGCTCTGTGCTGGGCAGATCCAGCGGTGAGGGCTCTGTGCTGGGCAGATCCAGCGGTGAGGGCTTTGTGCTGGGCAGATCCAGCGGCGAAGAAGGCTCTGAGCTGGGCGGAACCAGCGGCGAAGAGGGCTCTGAGCTGGGCGGAACCAGCGGCGAAGAGGGCTCTGAGCTGGGCGGAACCAGCGGCGAAGAGGGCTCTGAGCTGGGCGGAACCAGCGGCGAAGAGGGCTCTGAGCTGGGCGGAACCAGCGGCGAAGAGGGCTCTGAGCTGGGCGGAACCAGCGATGAAGAGGACTCTGAGCTGGGCGGGACCAGCGGCGAAGGAGACTCTGGGCTGGCGTGAAGTGCAGGCTTAGCTGGACTGGCGTGAAGCTCTGGATCAGCAGAAGCGACGTGAACCGTCTCTGGATCAGCAGAAGCGACGTGAACCGTCTCTGGATCAGCAGAAGCGACGTGAACCGTCTCTGGATCAGCAGAAGCGACGTGAACAGTCTCTGGATCAGCCGAAGCGACGTGAACCGTCTCTGGATCAGCAGAAGTGACGTGAACAGTCTCTGGATCAGCAGAAGCGACGTGAACAGTCTCTGGATCAGCAGAAGTGACGTGAACAGTCTCTGGAGCAGCAGAAGCAACGTGAACAGTCTCTGGATCAGCAGAAGTGCGCTCTGAGCTTGACGGAACCAGTGGCGGCGAAGATGCGGCTGAACTGGACGGGACGTGAAGATCAGGTGTTGACCTTGTGTGCCACGGGAGGAAGCTCTTCAGACATCTGGAGAGTGCCTCTCTCCAATCCAGACCGGAGAGATTGGGAAGCTCCCTTGGGTCAACCTCCCTAGCCCCCAGCCGGTAACACACTTTAATTGCCTCGTCACCCAGAGAGCAAGAGGCAGCTAGAGGAATAAATCCCCAGGTGTACTGGATCAGATCGAGGCTATCCAGGGCCAAGGCCGCGATCTGTCCAGCAAACTCCCGGGTCAGGCTGTGAAAATCAGGCATGACGTGAAGAGACTCAGGCTTTGCAGGCATGACACGAAGAGACTCATTTAATGCTGCTGGATTCATCGTTTGGTCGGTCGTTCTGTCACGCTGAGGCAAGGATGAAGCAGAGAGAGAATCCAAGTGCAAGCATACATTTAATAAAACAAACAGGTAATCCAGGCGGAACACGGAACTCAGGACAAGAACAGGTAACAGTACATTAAACAACGACCGACAACCAACAACTGAAGCACAGAGGTTTAAATACACAGACAAACAAGCTAAACAAGATAACAAGGGGGTGTGGCTAATTAGAAACACCTGGGAGAACTAATAAGCAAGAAAAACTACAAAGGACTACAAAAACATGACACAGAACAGGAAATAACAAAAGTGCACACAAGACAAGGGAAACACAGGACAGGAAACATTACACCCGTGTTAATGACCTGATGGATTGTGTCTAAACAACAGATGCCTTCTCTTATCAGTTATTGCATTCGATCATAATTTACTTGCGTGTAGCTCTCCAGTGAAGAGTTGTACTATAAAGTTTTTACTACTGGTTTTGAAAGGGAAGGGTCGATCTTTCTTGTGCTGAACTAGTTTATGTATTTTCTTCCTTCTGTAGGGTGTTGTTCTAGGCGTGGACCATTTTCCTGCTCAGATAATCATTTCCATTTCCAGATGTACAGGCATAGCAACACCAGTCTCCAAGCACCACAACACTGCACACGTCTAATGATGTATTGCAGCACTGTACAAAAATGCACCAAAAACCCACCATATTTTGAACCAGTTTTGTGTTTTAAAAATAATGTCACTTGTCATATACATCATACAGTATATATTAATAGTACATACTCATATTTTTACGTATGCAATAATGGGTAATTTGTTTATTGGACAGAGATGCAGAGATGAGAAAACAAACAGCTCATCTGACCACAAACTCATTCAGACCGCAGCTGAATCTCTGCTTTGTGTTTCCCAGATGTGTATCATATCACTCATCCATGTGTTTGCTCATGAAATGTGGAGTGGATTTTATGCTCACAGGAGTGGAAACTATCTAACCTAGAAATAATAATAATAACAATACTCCTAATAACTATCTCCATTTGTATATTAATTTATATTAAACACAGACACACACACACACACACACACACACACACACATATATACAGTACCAGTCAAAAGTTTGGAAACATTACTATTTTTAATGTTTTTGAAAGAAGTCTCTTATGCTCATCAAGCCTGCAGTTAAAAAAAAAAAAAAAAAAACAGTAATATTATGAAATATTATTACAATTTAAAATAATGGTTCTCTTTTTTAATATACTTTAAAATGTAATTTATTTTTGTGATGCAAAGCTGAATTTTCATCAGCAAGTACTCCAGTCTTTGGTGTCTTATGATCCTTCAGAAATCAGTCTAATATGATGATTTGATACTCAGTTATTATCAATGATGGAAACAGTTGTGCTGTTTAATATATTTTTTTGGAATACTTTTTTCAGGATTCATTGATGAGTAAAACGTTAACAGCATTTATTCATAAAAACAGCATTTATTCAAAATAAAAACATTTCTAACAATATAAATCGTTACCATCACCTTTTATCAATTTAACACATTCTTGTTGAATTAAAGTACTAATTTCTTAAAAAATAAATAGTTATTGTTCCCAAACTTTTGAACGGTAGTGTATATTGTTACAAAAGATTTCTATTCTAAATAAATACAGTTCTTTTTAACTTTTTATTCATCAAATAATCCTGAAAAAAGTATCTCAGGTTATAAAAAAAATATTAAGCAGCACAACTGTTTCCAACATTGATCATAAATCATCATATTAGAATGATTTCTGAAGGATCATAAGACACCAAAGACTGGAGTACTTGCTGATGAAAATTCAGCTTTGCATCACAAAAATAAATTACATTTTAAAGTATATTAAAAAAGAGAACCATTATTTTAAATTGTAATAATATTTCATAATATTACTGTTTTTTTTGTTGTTGTTTTTTTAACTGCAGGCTTGATGAGCATAAGATACTTCTTTCAAAAACATTAAAAATAGTAATGTTTCCAAACTTTTGACTGGTACTGTATATATATATATATATATATATATATATATATATATATATATATATATATATATATATATATATATATATATATATATATATATATATATATATATATATGTATGTATATATACATATAATGGATATGATATTGTGTTTGGTCTTGGCAGAATAGATCTGCTGCAGAGTAAGTACTGGACCTGTTATGCCAATACACACACACACCACGCTGCTGTGAGCAAGTAAGACATACTGCTGCTGTACAATACAGCATACATGAATTACCCGTAGCAGATCTATACAGGTGGAGCTGGGGAAGGTGGAGGGTTTCTGAAAGCACACTGCAAACATTTCACGTCTGTGTATATTGTGTACAAAGTGCAAAACTAGCATTTGTGGTTAAAACGTATATAAATGTTTATTTATTTTTTAGAAAATGACCGATGGTTTGGCTAGGTAAGACCTTTATTCCTCGGCTGGGATCGTGTAGAGACTTTGAAGTTGCACTGAAACTGCAATTTGGACCTTCAACCCATTGGACCCCATTGAAGTCCACTATATAGAGAGAAATCCTGGAATGTTTTCCTCAAAAACCTTAATTTCTTTTCGACTGAAGAAAGAAAGACATGAACATCTTGGATGACGTGGGGAGAGTAAATTATAAGGAAATTTTAATTCTGAAGTGAACTAATCCTTTAATTAAACACACCTGATCCAGCTCATCAAGTCCTTCAGGCTTCTCTGAAAACTACAGGTACGGGTTGAAACTAAACTCTGTCGGGCTGCGGTCCTCCGGGAGTTCTGCACCCCTGATTTATGGTTTCTAGAGCTGATATACGGTCATTTGTTCAGCAGAGTGATGGAAGCGTCATTATGACTGCATCATCCATGACTTCAGGGCCTAAAACCACATTTTTGCCACACCTGCCAATGACCAATGACTTAAGGAAATTTACCGGCCATAAATATTTTTCACCAGCCATGAAACTGTTTTTGCAAAAATGCAATTATGACACCAAACCTTTAGATACCAGTGAAGATTCAAAATTTCACAAATTCACAATAGCGGAATGAATAGCTAATGAAATGCATAACTTGTTATAACTAGAGCCAATCAGCAGTTTTAGGCACAATTTTCATTCTCAGTGACCCAGAATTAATAAAGTTTGACCATGTTTATTTCAGAAGCATTTTGGCTGCAGACCCGTGTTATTTGTGAATGTGTAACATAATGACAGCAATACTAAATTAGCAATTTAAAAAACAAACAAATACAAACTGTTCACGCATATCAAATGAACTGAATTTTATTTTTAATATTAGTAAAGCAAAAAGTGCAATATTGCTTGTCTAAACAGAGATTCTGTCATTTTTTTAAATGAAGAAAAACGAATTATCCTTTAAACATACACACACACACACACACACGTATATAAGTTTTTTTTTCAAGCTAGAAGCAGAATCAGCCATACAGTAGTTATATGTGATTTGTTTTGAACTGAACATGTCAAGATGTCTTTAAATGAAAGTGATTCACATGGGTGGAGAGCATTTTACCCAGCATCCTTCACTCATGAGAAATCACATAGTATATTAAAAAGACTTCACAAATAACATTAGGTGATGTCCTTCACTAATGTACATTTCATGTCAGATGACTTCACAGGTCATTGCCCGCTATTACCAATGTCTGTAACATTATTTAACGTAGTTGATATTCAAATGATGTTACAGTGCTGTTGCTTAGAAGTGCATTTGGGATTGTTATTGTGAATATGGGACTGTTCTGGTCGCCGCTCACCCTGCCTTTGCTTTGGGTGTAGAAACATGGGAGAGCAGTTCCAGATGTGGTGGGAGGGGAGAATCGGGAGAAGGATGTCTCTCTAGGGAACCTTGATTTCTGCAGCTGCCCGTCCCGTCATGATGTCACCATTTAAAAAACACAGAATGTTCTGACCAAGATTTGAGTTGGTAAAAGAATCTGATCAAAACAAGTTCATAATGATTTAATGTCTGGGTTGGAGTGCAACAGTCGCGCTCCAGAAGTAAAAACTCCATAGGGAAAATTATTTTTAACAGTAACTTACTATAAACCTTTAAAGACAGGCCTACTGTCAGCTATATTTTCTTCAGTTTGCTTCGCATTATTTCAACTTTTTGCAATGAACTTAAAATATATAGTTTTTTACATTTATATAATCAACATTTTAAAAGAGTATAGTTTTATTTTTCGTCTTTGGTTTTCGATTATGCTGTTTGCAATGCTTCATGGGATTGTAGTTCTTTCCCTCACTAAAGCCGTTAAGTACATAGTCTTTACCGTTGTATTTTTGTCTGATTTTCAAAAATGTTTTGCTTCAAATCAAAGTTTAGTGTTGTGATTATCCTCATAGCCGGTTGGCTTGGTTCATGGCTAATGGGAGAAATTAATGGGGGAAAAAAATACTTGTTGCAATCTATCCACCTTTTTCCTACGCCCCATGATGCTTTGTGTGAATTCTGGGAGTAACTTCTGTTTAACTGATAATTCAAAGTAATTTCCGTCATTGTGACAGACAATGAATATTGTATTTACCTGCTTTAGAACCATTCCAGTAAACAGTGTTAATAGGGATTAGAAGTGAAAAGGGGAGACAATTAAATTTGAAAGCATGATTTGTTTACAGTAATCTTTGTTTCATTAACCAAACCCAAAGTGCCACCCGTAAACTAAAACGCAATAGGCTCGTTAGGAAAAAGGTGGATAGACCTGAAATGTTTTTTTTTTTTTTTTTACTTGTTAAAAATGTAAATACTGTTTCTAGAATTCACACTGAAGCCCTAATATATTCCAATATTTAAAATGCATTTTGCCTTGTAACTTGGAATATATATATATATATATATATATATATATATATATATATATATATATATATATATATATATATAAGTAAGATTTAAAAAAAAAGAAAGAAGTTAATTGTTTTATTTAGCAAAGGCACATTATGATAAAAAAAAATCAGTAAAGGCTTTATGAAATTAATATATATTACAAAAAGTTATATAAAAAGTTATATATCTTAATACCCTGCCCTTCAAAAATGTGGGGAAAGTAAGATTTTTTTAAAAGAAAGAAGTTAATTATTTTATTTAGCAAAGGCACTTTATGATCAAAAAAGGCAGTAAAGGCATTTATGAAATTAATAAATATTACAAAAGATTATATTTATAATAAGTGCTGTTCTTTTGAACTTTCTATTCATCAAAGAATCCTGAAAAGAAAATTCCTGATCACAGGAATAAATTAGGCCTACATTTTAAAATATATTACAACAGAAACCAGTTTATTTAAATTGTAATAATATTTCACATTTTATATATAAAAAAAGGTTAAATGTTTCTTGATTTATTTTAAAATATTAATATTTTAGAACTATAAATATGTACTTGACATTTACTTTTAAAAAAATATCAAAAGTAAAATATTATTTGTAAAAAAGTTTTAACATGCACCCACTATGCAGCTAATGATCTCCACTGGAAATGAGATGTTAATTGTGTACTTTCATTTCTTCTCCTCTAGATGTCTCTGTTGGACTAACAGACTAAAGGAAAAGGTTTCCAAACCGAGATCTTCCCAGCAAGCAAGCCAATGTTATTTATATAGCACTTTTCCAAACAAATCAATGCAGTTCAAAGTGCTTTACAGGCACAAAAAGAAAAAGAAAAAAGAAACAGTAGATAGCAGACCCAGTAAAATACAAAAATAAGAATAAAGTTTATAAGGATTTTGTTATAACCTGTCAGAAGTTGCTCAGGAACGCCTATGAAAACATGATTTAATATCTGTCGTCCACTCGATTACTTGAGTCGTAATAAAGGCTAATGTTTAAAGGAGCTTAGTGCATTTATAATCTGTATGTAGTTAGTTCTCTTATTACTCACAAGTTAGAAAAAACCCTGATGTAACTAAAGCTAATGCTGATGTTTGTGCTTGTGCTTGTACTTCTGCTTTAGCTGAACGACTGCCGTAGGGCATGACATTCAGGGAAGTATTAAGTTCATGTGTTGATGAAATACCAACACAGTTGTAGTTTTAGCAGGCGGTGTGGGATTAAGTCACAGTTGGTTAAGGTAGATGGAGAGAAGTTAATTCAGGCTAATCCTGACACTGTAAAACAAGAGTGTTAGGGGTTCATCATGTTGGGACGGCTCTGACAAGAGACATACGGATTGTCAAAAAGATCAATGAGCACTGTAAGGACCCCACAAATCAAGTTATTAAACATGATCTTTTTTCCGGTTTGTGATCACATGATGATTCATGCAAGTCATGCTAGCACTTTGATTTTACGTCATTGATAATATTGCGATTCCAGTTCTGGCATCATTTTTCAATAGCACAAAAGAAAGGGAGCCTCCCTTATAATTGCCCGATCTTGTCCTATGCTTTGTATCTGTGATGAAAGCGAAACGTAAAACATATCTTTGATTTAACAAACTGACAAATAACATATGCACCAAATCAATACAGTCAGATCATTGTAAATGCTCTTTAATGGTTATTCCAGCACCTTGACTTTAATAAAGAACCATTTTGTCTGACATAAACCTGATTACACCCTGAACTCAGGCAGGTTTACATTGATCACATACCATAAACTTGAGTAGCCTACGTAACCAGGTAAATGAATGACCAGGTGGAATGTCACTGTTAAACAAAAGACAAGAGCTGATTCCTCAGAGTTAGGCGACTTCTGTTTGCTTTTGCTGATAGGGAAGGCAGTAAAGTATTTCCCCTCAAAGAAAAGAGCATGTGTTCAGTTCCTGGAAAAACAAATGAATGCATCTAAGCCTATCATAATAACAGCATGATAAAACATGAATCTCAAGTCTGACGCTTGAGCGGTTTGGGGAAGGAGTCATCTGGCCTGGAATTAATTACATATTTTAATTATTACATGTCTTTTAAAATGGTTGTGTAAGTGAAATTAATGAGGTATTACAACAACTTTTACAAGTCACTTGGATTTCATTTCCATTTTTAGGCTACATCTCTTCATACTTCAGTTATTAGTGATGGTTATAATGGTCTTCTCATCTATGGCAAAATCATAATACTGAATGTTCTGTTTATTAATTCTGGAATTCCATGCATGGAATTCTACATTTGTCAAGTAAGTGCAGTATAGAACACAATGTGGATAGAGTACTGTAAACATTATCTAAAAATATAACGTTAAACAATAGGCCTATACGGAATGTAACAATAATAACGTTAATTTGTCTTAAAAAAAAAATTTGTTTAAGACAAATTAACGTTTACACTTGCTTATTATTCACTTTGAATGTTAAATTGGATTGGGAATTTTTTTTTGCCTAAACATGAAACGTGACGAGGTTATGTGACAATAATCCATGGGTATTATTGTTACATTCTGTATAGGCCTATTGTTTAACGTTATATTTTTAGATAATGTTTACAGCACAGTACAAGCCGTGTTTACAGTAAACTGTTGTTTACACACTGTCTCAGGCGTTCAGCCAATCAGCTGCGGCTTTGTGTGTGACGCATGCGCAGATGAGCTCAGATGAGCTGCGCTGTTGAAGAGTCTCGCGCTCTGACTGGTTTACTTCAGAACAAGTGAGAGAGACACGCAGGTGAGCGACTGCAATTCCTGACGGACAGGTAAGACTTTAACTGCCTTTTGACGGCTATTTTCAGACTCTTATAATGACAGCGTGTTGCATATGCCTTAATAGTAAAATAAATAGTCTGAAAACTTAACTATCGCAGCGTAAATTTAGGTGACAGGTTACCTGTGTGTCAGTAGCAGTTTTTAATGTCCACTATCATGGCAGTAGTAGTTTGTGTGACAGATGTCAAATCCCTGTTCACATACACTTTAAAGACGCTTATTTATTATAGCTATATATTATATTGTGTTTGTAAGTGAAAGACTTTGTCTCATAATTAAATGTATAGTCAGAACTTGGCATTTTGATTTAATATTGTGTTTAAAAAAATCATAACTGCTTAATCTGTTCATTTGGATATTCTTGATTTTCTTTTTTGTCACACACACACACACACACACACACACACACACACACACACACTCATATATATATTTACAACTAAGTTACTACTAAATATTTGTTAAGTTTCTATTTGCAAGAATAACTGGAAATTACACTGCTATAATGTAAGTCTGCTATAATGAACTCAAACTTTTTCTGGTAAACATTTGCATATTGTAAATCATTTGTGTGATACTTCCAGGATTATCATAAGCCTTTTTTTACAAAAGCTCAATTGTTGAATTCGTCTGATGAGGCCAAAAGCATGTTTTATTTAGTGTTCAGAGCACTAGACAGCTGAACAGTCGAGGGCCAATCATAAATCTTTCCATGGTGTTAAATAGGTGATGTGTATAAATTATGGGGACAGTTTATCTAATTATGCAAACAGAGAGGTCTGCAGCTCTCATGTTTGCTTTGCATGTGTATTCGGACTATGTGTGTTTATTCTAAGTAAATGATTGGCCAGGACCGGCAGATGACTGGCCTTCATGTCATAGTTCATGTCATAGGCCTTAGGGCTGCACGATATTGAAGAAAAATGCATTATGCGATAACTCATTAAATAATGCGATATTCGATGCGATACGATAATGCTCAAAGTGTGTAAAATAAACTTTTAAAATATATTTAAAATGATATAACCTACATACGTGTTTCACATTCTTTAGTGACAAGAAAACATCTCAACAACTTCTGAAAGTGAACAGCAGTGTTTTACTGTAGAGTAAGAAGTGTTATTTTAACATCAGTGTAAACCACAGGGTTTAGGGTTTCAGAAAGGCCTACATTAGGTTTATTTAACAACAGAAACTGAACAATCAAATGCAAAAATAAAACACTGGTTAGTCTTCACTGTATGAATGAAATATATACTGATTCTTATTAAAGCTACAAAAGTTATTCAGCCAAGAGCAGTGAGTGATTTTCTCTTTGTATGTTGTTCATGACCCCAGTTATCGCAAGCTGTTGCGAAATGCATATCGCGATATTTCGATAATTTCAATATATTTTGTGCAGCATTTCTAGCTTGTCACATTTTAAGCTTGTTGAACTTTGTATGATAGTGCAATTAAGTAGAAAATCAGTTGTCTGGGACAACTATCAATTACACAGCTCAGCATCATTATGCTAAAATATACGACTACAGATTGCTGCGACTGGCCAATCAGAATCGATGCACATAAATTCCAAAAATGCACATACCAAACTTATGCACTCCATTGTTATTTTTTTGTCCAATATGAAGACATGCTCATAAACCACGATGGAAACACATTCACGAATAAATCCTTTGACGCGCAACAAAAAAGCTCATGTGACTTTGCCTCAGCAGAGGCTGTGATTGGATAACTGGACTAACCAGCGGACCAATCACATCACAGCATCTCAAATGTTGGTTTTGTTGTTCTGAAATGCCTGATACAAAGTCTTTCATCAGAATGATTTGGTTTAATTTCTCACTTTCTCTCCCAGAAGTGTCTCACACACCAGCATCCGAACACAAGAGATCATGACAGCGTTTATTGCGTTTCGTCTTTCATCATTTATGATGGAGGAAAAAAGAGCCACAGTGTTTCCCAGATTGCAGCGACTTCCATTTTATCACAGATATTTTGCGTCAATTTCCCTGAAAGTGTCGATTTTGTTCTCTTGAACACGAGGGGGAAACGCTGCTTTGATCAAAAATGTTTTATGCGATATTCCAAGTTTGCAAATAAGTTAAATTTGCATCTTTAGATGGAAATGCAGCTATTGACCTTTAATCAGTTTCTCTCATCCACATCACATGCTTATGCTGAAGTTACAATTGGCTGTGAAACGTTCAATTAAATTTAAACAAATGCTGATATTTAGTGGTTCTACTTGGACACTAATGTCTTTGTTCCGGCTCACATTTTATTTTAAGCTGCCACTCCCTGAAATACACACGAACATGTTCATTTTATGAAAACAATAGTGTGTGTGGGCTCAAGGGCAAACCCAACGATACGCTGCAGAACCTGATTACTTCATACTCTTTGAAAGGTTCATTATGCTCAGCTGTCTCATTATAGCTGATTTCACTTGTTTCCATTCTAGTCATTGTCAAAGTCAAACATTCCCAAGCCCAAAAGGCAAGGAGATTTTGTTAATACGTGAATAAATTCGGTGAACATCTGGAATTTGCAGCAGATCCAATCAGGCACAGTGGCATTCCAGTGCGAACGCAGCTTTAGGTGTCGGCCCAAGCCATCGTTGTTTCTCTCACAGAGTCATGGAGATGAAGGTGTGTGTCCTCGTAATTACCTCACCTCAACGGGGCAGAGCGGATTGAAATATGCTGAACAACTTGAAAACTTTCACTGAAACAATGGCTGTTATTCACACTTGTTCACGTTTCTCGAGGCACTGCTGTCATTTGTGTTTTACTGTCTCTCATTTGCGCTAGAGTTTCTCGTCAAGTTAATTTTGTTAGGAATGTATAGAAAAATTAAATGTGGGCTCTGTTTCAAAACCTAGTGATCTGTCTAAAGAGCCATTCACATACAGTATACGCATTTACATGATATACACTACTTTTCAAAAGTCTGGGGTCAGTAAGAAATTAGTACTTTTAATCAGCAAGGATGCATTAAACTGATCAAAAGTGACAGTAAAGACAAGATTTCTGTTTCAAGTAAATGCTGTTCTTTTGAACTTTCTATTCATCAGAGAATCTTGAAATACAATCCATCACGGTTTCCACAAAAATATTGAGCTGTATATAATAATAATAATAATTTCTTGAGCAGCAAATCATCAGAATGATTTCTGAAGGATCATGTGACTCTGAAGACTGGAGTAATGATGCTGAAAGTTCAGCTTTGATCACAGGAATAAATTACATTTTAACATATTTTCATATAGTGCCTATACTGCTATTTTAAATTGTAATAATATTTCACAATATTACAGGTTTTACTGTAGCTTTGATCAAATAAACGCAGCCTTAGTGAGTTTTCGAAAACATTTAAAAATCTTTCCAACCCCAAACTTTTGAACGACAGTGTATTTGAATTGTTGGTCTTTGTAAACATGCAGGCAAAAGTACTTGAACATTGTAATGTGTTATGCTTTAAAAAAAAAAAAAAAAGATAAAAAAAAAGAACCTCTGAAAAAGATTTTGACTTGAACATTGAGAATTGTCTTCAACAGAATATGTTGCTAAACTAGCACTGCATGGTTACTTTGTGGAGAAAGCAGTCCCAGAATGCATGGTGATTAACTCACAAATAACTCACAAATTAAACACAAATATTATGTAAAGGGATTTCAATATTTTATATATATATATATATATATATTAAATATTTACAATATTTAATTGAAAAATAATTTGTGCTATTTATTAGGTATTTTTATATTATGCAATTATTTTTAATTATTTAATTTAATTTTAATAAAAAAAGTTAATTGATTAAATGAATTTTAAGTATACTGTGTGTGTGTGTATATATATATAAAACATTTTTTTTATTATTATTTAATTTAATTTTAATTAAAAAAAAGTTAATTGATTAAATTAATTTTAAGTATACTGTGTATATATATATATATATTTTTTTTTTTTTTTCAGTGAGCTTATCTCAATTATTTCTGGGGTTGCTTTTTAGAATTTGTTGAAAAGGTATCTTAAAATGCTCCATAATTTTGCTGTCTACCTTTTGGAAAAACCTTTTCTTCAGAAGTGCAACTATTTGATGCCTTAAAATGCTTCCTACACAGGCAGCTCACAATATGGTTTTGTGGTGTGTTAACGTCTCCCAAAGACCTTATTAAGATGGAGACAGAAGCTTCGCTGCAGTTTAAAGTGCAGATTTGACCCTAAGAGGTTTCATTGACTGTGCTAAAATCAAATGCTTAAAGGGATAGTTCACCCAAAAATGAAAATCAGCCCATGATTTACTCACCCTCAAGCCATCCTAGGTGTATATGACATTCTTCTTTCAGACGAATACAGTCGGAGTTATATTAAAAAAACGTCCTGGCTCTTCCAAGCTTTATAATGGCAGTGAATGGCCGTTTCTTTTGTGAAGTTCATAAAAGTGCATCTCATAAAAGTGCTCCAAACAGCTCTGGGGGATTAATAAAGGCCTTCTGAAGTGAAGCGATGCGTTCGTGTAAGAAAAATATCCATATTTAAAACTTTATAAAGTAAAATAACTAGCTTCCTGCCAAACGAACATATGGATTTGACTTAAGTCTAAAGCGCAACTTAAACGAGTAATGCAACGTATTGCTGATATTTACGCTACGCCATGACGCACTACGCTACTTCTGACGTCACAAGTTTTGTAAGTTGCGCAAGTACATATGGCCGTTTGGCCGGAAGCTAGAATTTTACTTTGTAACGTGTTAAAAATGAATATTTTTCTTACACAAACTCATTGCTTCAAAAGGTCTTTATTAACCCCCCAGAGCCGTTTCAAGAACTACAGATAAAAAAGTTTGAAGACAAACTTTAAGTTGACATGAAAAAGCCTAGCCAGAAAGTTTGAAGAAAATTTAAAAGCTTGAAGTTTGAAGGTTTTTAGTTTTAATTAGTTTAATTTTAGTTTAGTAGTTTTAAAAGTTTGAATTTTGAAGGTTTTCAGTTTAGAAATATTAGATAGAATGGAAGCTTAAATGAGTCTCAGTGGATTAGAAATAGTAATGGAGTTAGAATGGAGTCTAATTGGACTCTCCATAATATTAGAATTTTGACAGTTGGAGTTTGGAGTTAGAAAGAAAGAAAGAAAGTTTTAAAAGCTTGAAGTTCACCAGCCATTCACTGCCATTTTAATATAACTCGGATTGTATTCGTCTGAAAGAAGAATGTCATATACACCAAGGATGAATTGAGGGTGAGTAAATCATGGGCTAATTTTCATTTTTGGGCGAACTAACCCTTTAAGTAATACTACTATCAACTGCCCGTCTGCAATATGGGCACATTGTGTTCTCTGGGCGTTGGCTTTTAGCTGTTTCATTCAGTGTGGTTTTATTCTGAACAGGTGTGTCAAACATGCTTATATTCTTTCATGTAATAGTGTGCTTGTGTACAGGGTGGATGCAGTTTACCTCCAGATATTTAGTGAACGTCTAGCCATCTGTGCTTAGAGATTCATTGATGAACTAATCGATTCACAGCCTGTGCAAATCATGCAAAATGTGCAAATCGTTGTCAGCAGGGTTCCCAGGTCTGCATAACAAAACGTCTCGGGTTACGACTGTAACCCTTGTTCCCTCAGAAAGGGAACGAGAACTGCGTCGATAAGACATTTTGAGGAACGCCCTTAAGTGTATGAATAAGTGTTGCCTCGGCAAACGCCAGATCCGAGCCACTATAGATTCTGTATTGCAATGCAGACCTTTAATCTACACGCTGCCTCAGCAACGCGAGATCCCAGTCACAGAATCTTTATTGTAGAGTAGACCCATAATCTACGCGCTGCCTCTGCAAACGCGAGATCCGAGCCACTAGATTCTATATTGCAATGCAGACCTTATTTGGGACAATTCTTATGGGACAAACAACACCAAATAGGACAGACAGTTTCACACAGAGCGCTTGCTGAAGAGCAAAAAGCTAACTTTGTTGTGTGCCGGCGTCCCTTTGTAGCTTCCGTGTATGCCGTCACACGTTACGTCATGACGCAACACCAATCAAGATTGGCTTAGTTTCATTCATGCTTCAGAGCCGCTACGCTAAGGGCGTTCTTATCGACGCAGTTTGAGTTCCCTCGAAAGGGAACTATGGACAGCAGGGACAAACAATGCTAAATGCAAACACACAAATGCAACTTACCATATTATCATGCATAGTTAGAAATAGGCTTCCTACATCTGATGTCAAAAGCTGTGTGTCGAGTTAAACTACAGTATTTTGGCATAAATGTATCTTCCATTCAGTATAATTTAGTCAAATTATACAGTTGCAAACATCGATCGAACCATCATTCCGGCATGGGAGGCGGGCACCAGAGCCGGACAGTAATGGAGTACATTTACTTGAGTACAGTACTTAAGAACAATTTTGAGGGATCTGTACTTTACTCGAGTATCATTTTTGGGGAGTACTCATGACTTTACTCAAATATATTTGAGAGGCAAATATTGTACTCTTTACTCCACTACATTTCTATCCATAACCGTGAGTACCTGTTACTACTTATAAAAAATAAAATAAAAAAGGAAAAAAGAAAAATCTCGGAAACCCTCAATTTGTTGTTTCCCTCTCAAACGTGATTGGATTGTGCAGGCGCCACTGATTGGGACAGCCTATCAGCAATCACCTTCAGCTTTCCGCCAAAGTCAACTCCATGGTCAGATTTAGATAAGAGACGAAACAATGGATGAAGACCCAGCAGGTCCATCCCGGGAATGTGCCAACCCGTGGCCCCACCTCGCCAGACTATTTCAATTTTCTGAACAAGTTAATGATAGTTTTTGCTTCAAGTGTTTGCTGTGTTTACCAGTGTAAGCACTGTGGCAGTAGTAATGCAATATTTAGAAAATGTACTCTTGATACTCAAGTACTTTTAAAAACAAGTACTTCAGTACTTTTACTTAAGTAGACATCTGACTGTAGTACTTTTACTTGTACTTGAGTAAAATTTACCAAGGGGTATCTGTACTTTTACTCAAGTAATGAAGCTGTGTACTCTGTCCGCCTCTGGCGGGCACTAAAAAGGACGCTAAAGACCGCCGCCTCTTACATCAGTCACTACTTGCTAACACATCTCTTGAGGCCAGGGGAGTGAGGTTTACTCACACAGCTCTTACTAGCTAACCTCCATTACATATGACATGCCCTCATTCCCAAAAACCATGATCAAAACTATGCAAGACGAAATCAAATTCGACCCAGACTATATTAAGTGTTTGTTTGTGAGCTTGAGTCTGTGCTAAACTCTTGATTGCGTAATTTTAACAGTGTTTATCACTATTCATATCTGTACAGTGTGACGTTTCAGTCAATCAGTCATTTGTACCAAGATAATCCTGATAAGGAGGGACAATCCCCAACAGAAAAATGCTTTGGCGGTAAAGTGATGTTATGAGATGGGGAATGCCACTGATAAACCATGGCACTGCACTGAAGAAAATTTGGTGTAGGATTTACTTTGAAACTATTTTCACTCAGAAATTGGTAGGAAATTTCACAAATAATTACAAAGAAATGGCAAGTAACCCACTGAATTAAACATGAAATTCAGAAGTAGAAAAACTGACGCGTTGCATCTGAAAGCACATACTGTATAGTAGCTACTACATTTGGTTTAAAATTTACTTTGTGACCGTTAAAAAAGTTTATTCTACATAATATGAATGTGTGTAGTATGAATGTAATCCAGATGTACTACATCTGCCATGTTGTCAGTTGCGTCGCTTCACCACCATTCACAAATCCTGGACATACTACTGTTTTCCGCATCCTAGTAGGGAATTATTAAATTTTGGAAGGAAATAAAATTTTACAAGTTTCACAGTTTCTTGTAAAATGTGAAAAGTGAAAAAATAAAATAAAATTACATTCTGTGTGATTTTCATAGTACAATGGTATTTATGTGATATTCAAAAGTACTTCATCATATATCATCATAGTAGTGTCCAAAATACCATGTCTAAAAAAACATATAATTTAATTGTTGTGTATTTTTAGTAGTTCTTGCATTATAAATATTACTATAGTTGTTATTATTTCGTTATCTGATTATTTATGTGTTTATATTTTTATAGATTGGTCCTCTTTTTGCCATCATTAAACAAAGCTCCTTAAAGACCCGTGTCACTACCTGACTCGCACTTTTTGTGCGATGCCAAAAAGTGACACCTGGCCCGGGGACGTTGCCATTGAATCTGTGTCTGGTATGGACAGTGCAGAAAGCTGTGATAGTGTGCTCAGCATCAACTCTGGATTTGTGAGTATCAAGACATTTTTTGATTTCCTAGAATATCTTAAAGTGACAGTTCACCCAAAAAAGAACACTCACTGACTCATTCATTCATTCACTGATCCTTACACAACCTTCCAGGGTCATAGGAATTGAACCTATCCCAGTTTCTACTCACTGACTCACCATCACGTAATTCCAAACCTGCTTTTGCAGTTATTTTATCCACGGAATCTTTGCATAGATCTTTTCCATCCAATAGTGTTCACATCTGTTATGCCCCGAAAAAGACAAAAACACTATAAAAGTACCATAAAAGTACTCTATATGACGGATTGAGTATGATACAAAGGCGAGTAAAATTAGTATTTCTGGGTGAACCATTTGTTTAACTAACATTTGATTTGAATGTTGGCAGTTTTAAAAGTTGAGTTTCTCCTCAACACAGCATTCATTCATTTACAAAAAAATATTTTTTTTTAATCAATTTTTGCTTGTATTAATTTCTTTTAAAAAGCACACTTTTCTTTTCTGATAGAGTGATGACAGTCTGGAGTACCTTTCTGTTGAGGAGAGAGCATGTCTCATGTTTCTTGAGGAGACCATTGAGTCTCTGGATGTAGAGGAGGACAGCGGATTGTCTAACGACGAGCCTGATGGCCTATCTAATGGACTGGAAGGAAAAACTGATCATCGCACACCCATCTACCAGAACAATACTGAGGGTAAGCATTACCACTAGAAATATCTAGAGAATATATCCACACACACGAAGTGGAATAATGTGGTCTGTTTAAACAATGGCTCATACAGTAAATGTTCTTTTTCAGAGCTATCAGCCCATGAGGATCCAAACAAAGTGATCGGAAGAGATCATAAACCTTCTCAGAAGTACCTTGTGCCAACTCCATTGCTCCTTGCCAGTGGGAATGCCAAGACAATCATCAAACCAATGGAGTCATCTCACATAGAAGTACCAGAGGCATTTATTGATGCACCTGATGGGTTCAGATCAAGCCCTAACCATCAACAACCTGGACGGACAGTTTCTGTAAAAGCTGCTTTGGAAGTAGCAACTGCTAGACAAAGAATTGGACAATCAAGTGATGTAGTGGACTTGCCACCTTCTTTCATACCTGAACCTCCCGTTAGAACAAGTTTGCCTAGTGACTCTAAAGCCAAAGATGGCATTCATAAGAGTTTGGATGTGAAGTCTCAGCCGAAGCAGCAGGAAGTTTCCTCAGGGGTGCCGCTGGAATTCATTCCTCCACCCTCAGACTTCATGGATGAACCAATGAAGAAGATAAGCCTCACTCATTCGCCACTACCTCCACCTGCTTACGATGGGCCACCAGAATGGATTCCCGAACTCCCCAAAATCGAGCCGCATGTTTCTGGTGGATCCATCAAACCAACCGAAGTGACCAAATCAAGGAGTGCAGACCCAGAAACGTCAAGAGGGCCATTATCCCACAATGAGATCATAAACCTGCACAAGGAGCCCTCCATGAAGAAAGCATCTCACTTGACACCGATAACGATTGCGCAACATTCTGTGGCAGACAAACCGATGACACCTTCACCATCTTCAGAACATGTTCCTGCTGTGCCAAAAGAGTACAGCGACCCCAAAAGCCCACCAGCTGTGGCGCCCAAACCCAAGAAACTTCCATCTAATATCATCTTCAAAAGCCACAAAGACAGCGGGAGCACGCATTCGTTACTTCTGCAGAGCGAGCGCACTCAGATGGATCCTCAGAAGATCCGAATGGAGGCTTTGAAAAAATTGGGCCTGCTGAAGAACGAAGAGGTTGAAACAGGTCCCAGCGTCTCTCCCTGCCAATCGCCAAAGTTCAAAGCTAAAGCCCGTCCACAGTCTCCAGCACCTGTTGAACCCGTGCAAGAACTACCTAGACTATCTGAAAGTCCTGTACCAGGGGACGTGCAACTACGTGTAGATACTGTAAAGCACCAAGACGCTAAAAGCAGGGAAGGTTCTTTTAAGAAGCAACCAGTAAGGTCCTATGAGATCAAATCGGCATCCCTGGAGCGCACAGGACCTGGAATGGTCATTGAACCTGCGCCACAGATGAAAACCCCTGACAGGACCCACGTTGAGTTGTCGCCAGGTCAGTTACGAAAGACTCAAGCTCGAACTCCTTCTGTATCTAGACTATCTGAAAGTCCTGTACCAGGGGACGTGCAACTTCGTACAGATACTCTAAAGCACCAAGACGCTAAAACCAGGGAAGGTTCTTTGAAGAAGCAACCAGTAAGGACCTACGAGATCAAATCGGCATCCCTGGAGCGCACAGGACCTGGAATGGTCATTGAACCTACGCTACAGATGAAAAACCCTGACAGGACCCATGTTGGGTTGTCGCCAGCTCAGTTACGAAAGACTCAAGGTCGAACTCCTTCTGTAGGGAGCGCAAAGGACTTTGGTATTGGCCATCAGGCTGATGATTCAACCAAATCGATCCACGCTGCTGCGGTTCAGCCAGGCAACGATGCCCAAAAGTTGCCCCGCTCCAATGGAATAAGCGTGATGATCTCCCCGCACGGTCAAAATGGCGAGAACCGGCGGGAAGCCTTGAAGAAACTGGGATTACTGCGGGACTAATGGATGGTGCTAATGGCCTTTCTCTGGGAACTTATTTCACAATTTATTCTGGACCGTTGGACAGTTGGTTTTTGGACCGTTGAAAGCATTGAAAGGAAGAATGCTGAAAATGTCTCGCATGAAATGGACATAATTTGTGATGCTTTTGGTTTCGACTTGGTGGTCGATTTGCTTCCTTAACTACCTGCTTAAGTAATTAACACAGTTTATGCACTTCTGAATTATTTTGTTACGGCTACGTCCGCATGAATCTGGATAAATTTGAATTTTCGTTTCGAAACGCTGTCCATCCATTCAAAAGTTGATCGTCCACTCGGAGACATCTGAAAACACAGGAATGCTAAATGAAGATTGTACAACTTAACATATCTTATCTTGTTACCTGCTTTCATAGTGTTATCTCTTAAGTGCGTCACGACTAAATATGTGTTATTGGTTTCAAATTTTCAACAGCCATACTAAAACTCGAAAATGGCTTTTCAAAAAAAAAAAAACTCTTTTTCTTTTAAAAGCTCAGTTTTTGCTGGACAAAAACATTGTTTCAGTGTGGTCCAAAACGCAGAGATGCCTCAATTTTCCTGATGCGTTTTCAGATTTATCCTGATTAATGTGTATGTAGCCTAAGAAAAGGAAATGTAAATGCAATTTATTTTGGCATAGAATTAAGATAATTATAGTTTCCAGATCACTTTCACCTTTTGTATTATGTAAACTGTAAATGTAGTTTGCAGTATTTTCCGCCTAAAGAATTGAATAGAATATTCAATTATTCTATATTCTGATTATTTGTTTTCCAGTGGCTCAAATCTAATCGTTGGTGTATATATTTCTTTGCCGTTCTCTCTTTTTAAATTAAAATAAAAACTGTTATTCTTGTAAAAGAACACGCTCTTCATAAATATTAACACATTCAATTCATAATAACTCACCTATTTATGAGGGTTTCTTGTTAAATAAAGAATCGAATTACACTGAAGATTTCAGACATCTACATTTTGGAGGATTTATGTAAAATATGTAAATATATGATTCACATTAAAGTCCTAGAAACGTTTGGAGTCAAGAGTTCATTGTCCTTGTTTCTGACGCACACATTCCGATCCATGTTTTTCTTGTCAACAGTTTTGCTGAGGTGAGTTAACATTCTCAGAGTTCCTTTCGTAACATCAGCTGCAACGAGGCTGGAACTCGTCAAACCTGATCCGGTTTTGTGATCTGGGGTTAATGACCTGCTTTTCTTTGTCATCAACCATTTGAGCCTGCAATGCACTGATCAAGTTTTCAGCTCATTTACGTGCTTTGTCAAGCGTAAGAATATCATTGTCGTTTGAACAGGTGCAGCAGTTTGTATGCTGTTTATTTGACAAAATATAATTAAAATGGCACAATAAGAGCAATGGACGAAAGGAATCAAGTTATGTTAGACTCTGTGGGATGACAGACAGCAAATTAAATTCCTTTGAGAGTGAAAACACGTCTTAAATCGCTCACTTAAGTTGATTTTAAATCGCATTTGACAACATGAGAACTTATGAGAGACTAAAACATACCTGAGATATTTCGCGTCTGCACATGTTGTGTATTTGTGTTTTAACTTGTAAGACTAGATCTACTGCAGTTTCTTAAACCTGTGATGCCCTCTAGTGGAAATGTTTATGAAATTACCCATGTGTACAAAAATGTCTTTTAAATGAACTAAAGCAACAGTTCTAGAACTTTTTTTGACACATACATTTGAAAAATAAAAGTAAACTTACATTAATGTTTTTTTATTTTGTTGAAAAAAATATAGATCCCAGCTTGCTTTGCATGGGATTTGATTGTCAGCTTAAATGTCAAAATTAAGCCTCACCAGAAATGTTTTGTGGGCGCAACAACTTCACTGTTTTATAAAATTTTGGTCATGCACCTGCATTTCAGATATTTTATGATGTGCATGCTTTATATGTATATATATATATATATATATATATATATTATATTGAGTAGCCGAATGGAGAGACTTGTTTGTGTCTAATGTTGAGTTAAGTCTCAGGTTTAGAAGACTTTATGTTGGTGTTTTTGTGGTTAGTTTAGGGTGCTTGCTTAACGCATTGATAAATCACTATTATAATCATACCAAAGGACATTGGTACCGTCACATTTATTGTAGCTCGGCGAAATTTCGCGGGCACAATTAATTAATTCCAATCGGAACTCGCGCGATCAAGAGTTTCCCGTGAGGTCGAGACCTCTGCTTGCTGACCAAACGAAAGCTTGTTTTGAAAGTGAATTCTGTGTGAGCTGCACTTTATACATGATCACAATACTTCTCGATCTTTTTTGCCCGTAAAAAATCACTGAAATATCGCTAATGTGACCGAACCTTTGGCCTTTAAATTTTTTTATTTTTAGCTTGCTAGCATGTGACATTGCTAGCTATCAATTAACTGAAAGAATTATTGGATATTATAGTTGTTTTGGGGTTTACTAAATTCAGTTTCCACGACACAAGAACTTTTAAGTTTGTTCAACAAAACTTTATTTGGACTTGCTCTTGCTGTACAAAATTAAATTAATTTTGTGGGAAGGTTTTGGTTACACCTTATTTGATTACACTTTATTTTAAGGTGTCCATGTTACAGTGTAATTATGCATTTAAGTACTGAGTAATAATCAATAACTACACGTAGGCTACTTACTTTAGAGTTAGGATTGGGGTTTGTTTTAGGGTTAGTTGCATGTAATTATGCACAATTTATTGCACAATTATGCACAAACACCACATGGTGTTACCCCTTTATTTTAAGGTGTCCGTGTTACAGTGTAATTATACATTTAAGTACTGTGTAATTATAATGAACTACATGTCCTTGGACACTGTAAAATAAAGATTAGGGTTTGGTTTAGGGTTATTGGTATGTAATTATGCATAAATTATAGTTATTACTACCGTAACTATGTAACGTGTAACAAGGACACTGTAAAATAAAGTGTTACCAAGTTTTTCTTAGTTTAAGTTAAATTAACAAATTATTTTTGTGTGTACTCTCCAAAGTGAAAGATGAAACTCTTAGCTTAGCTAATCGATCTATAAATGAAATCAATCAATCAATCAATCAATCAACGGGCCCCTTCTCTGACCAGGGCCCTTACAATCATCCTAATATCCACACCCCCTGTTATGGCAACTCCTGGTTTTAGTTAACCCCTATGACACCCTTGGTTTTATTTAAAAATGGCAACAGTAAGCTCGGGCTGAATTACTACTTTTATTATATCATTAGAAAATGGTAGTACTCCATTAGAAATTTGCATACAGTGCATAGTAATCATATTTACTGCAGCAATAGACTAGAATGCTAGTTTGATATTCCGAACATAATCATTCTGAATATTCGAATAGCATAACCCTGACAGTGGCGAGAGCACTGCAGACCCTGCAGAGAATGTAAATCCGTGTAAATCACCATAGCGCTGTTGTATCCCGGTGGTTAACAAACATCTGTGGTAAACAAAAGTTTGCAGGTTCAAACCTCCCGAGGACTGGTTCATGAACAACCATCAATTGTGCCCTTGAGAGAGACACCTCAGGTTCCTCCAGGAGGATTGTCCTTGTAAAACTGTAAGTCACTTTGGATAAAAGCCTCAGCTAAATGAGTAGGTAGTAATTAAATATCCCCAGGAGGTCCAGATGGTCGGTTTCTAGGGGTCAGAGCTGTTTCCAGCCTCGTTAATGATAAATGAAGGGAGAGTAAACATGTCTTTTTCGGGTTGCTGGTGTTCTGTTGTTAAACCGTAGAACCGATGCTAGCTGTCCTGCTAACTGTATCTGGAGAAAGCTATTAGCAGTGCCATTCATCTTAGTTCAAGTGAAACATCTACTAATGTATTGAAATGCTATAACTGACTAGCTGTTTGCAACATTTTTATTCAATTTAAAGGGGACTTATGCCCTTTTTCTTGTTGTGTCTTGATTTTGTTTTTGGGCTGTACAAGTTTTAATGCTTTAATGTTCAAAAACACATTATTTTCCCCATATTCTCCATTGTTGCAGCTCCTCCCTTCCCAGTCTGTCAGTAACGCTCTGTTTAGTTCCTGTCTCTATGAAGCCCCTCCTTCTGAAAAGGACACTGTGCTCTGATTGGTCAGCTGGATCAGTGTGTTGTGATTAGTCAAGCGCTTTGAGTGTGTTTGGGAAATGTCCCTCCCCTTACTATAACCGCCAGTTTCAATACACTAACTAACTCAACCAGTCCCCGCCCCTTTATTCTGCGTATGAATTATTAAAATGAGGAATATTGTGACATGTTCGTCCCTGGAAGAAAACTCAAGACTACAATGGAGGCGTTTCAGGGAGTTCAGAAATAGTGACACTGACACAGAGAATAACTTTGAAACTTTGCAGAGCTTTTTCATGCTCAAACCGCAAATTGCACACTAAACAAAGATAAACATGTGAAAAAGCATAATAGGATCCCTTTAAAATATTTTATTAGGTCTAGTTAGCAGAAGAAGAGAGCAATCTGCAAAAGTACGTCTTTAATACGCCCCCCTCCTTCACATCTGAAGAAGAGGAAGCAACACATTTGAAGAGAATGCCTTTATTGCGACATCCTAGAGCGCTTCAACCGCAGAGACTCGCCACACATCTGGATGAGGACGGTGAATCAGACCCACATCAGGATCTCCTCAAACAGAGCTTCTGGAGATCACTGCGGTTTTCAACAGCAAAGTCACCAAACCTCTGCAACGACCCCCCAGAAGAACTTGCACTAATAATCAAACAGATATTTGGACATTTCTGTGAAATGACTGGACTGTTAGATTTAGAGCTGATTTATTTCTTTTTCTGTTTGTTGATATGGTGAGGGAAGAAATGTCCTAGGGAATGATAGTTAAGAGCCATTATAGCCTGCGTCAACAAAATACTTTTCATGTGAGTGAAGGCATTATCTACTAATTGTAATAACAGTGAAATTATTCTCTCTCTCTCTCTCTCTCTCTCTCTCTCTCTCTCTTTCACCGGCCGATATATTAAAGCCAATAAATAATGTATTATTTCCTTCAGATGCGCACTGTTCGCCATGATGGTTTTAAATTGCTTGAAATATGATTGGAATCACTTCAAAAAAGGAAAATACAGTAAAGTGCAACATGTGCAGCGCAATCTGTCATATCGGCGACATAAAATTATAATGAGAACATCATAACTGTGTGCTTGGGACATGGATTTTAATAGTGAGACTTTAGTTTTTTTCAAATATTATAAACAAATTTGGATTTAAATGTATCGGCCAATATATCTGTTAGCAAATATAAATATCGGCCAAAATTTTCATATCTGTGGATTTCAAATATATATATATGAGGGATGCACACATATTTCATAGCATTAAGAGCCTTTCAAAAAATTTGAGCAATGGTAAAACATCTACTGTAACATAATGACAATTTATTTTGCGGATTATATGTTTCTTGCAAAATATTTTTTAAGTATACAGATCATTTTAAATAGTGAAAGGAATTGAGAAGTGTATTGTAGGTGTAATTATTGTCCACAGAATTGTGTAGTTCAACCCCTACTGGTAATCATCTAAATGCTGAAGCTAACCAGTTAAACCCCGGTGGGGAAAAGAGTGTGGTCGAAGGAGCTGGCGGTGGTTTAATTCAGTGGCTTCTTTGGCAAATTAGCAATACGGCTAACCCTTCAAAGCTGCTTTAACTAATAGTTGAAGGCTTGAGGAGACATGTTGTACTAGAAAAACATCAGAGAGGAATGATATCATGGGATTACTTTCCTTGTGCGCCCGTATGATCTTTGCAGGCCCGAGTGCCTCATCCCACAGGTAGGCCGGGTCCTCATGAGAACATGTAGGCCTACTTACAGTAGCTGATTACCAGAGCAATCAACAAAGATAATCTTTTGAGCTCATATCTCCAGCAATTACCCTCACAGCTGAACTCAGATGAAACCCTCCTCCAGGCCTAAGGGTGCAACACAATTACTGCTTACTTTGGTTTATTGGCTCATTAGAGACAAATATAAGCTATATTGGAGCTGCTTCATTGTGTTTCGGTCCCTTCTAAGGGAGTGTCTAATTGAAATGGAAGAAGTGCTACACAGATAAAGTGATGCAGACAAGAGAGACGACTCACATTTGACTTGAGTTTGCCATTAGTTGAGTTTGACATACTTAACACACACACACACACACACACACCAATTGTAGTTTATGTAAATCAAAAAATTGACATGTCACCTGTGGTTTAAAGCTGATTTTAGGGCCTATGATGCCTTAAAATGCTCTTCACTAGGTTTTGGAAAATAGCTTTAATCTTAGTCAGATATTGTTTAATTGTGTCCAGAGGAGTTTCCACCAGAATACCAGACGATGTTGTGACTCGTGACTGTACTCCGGCCAAAACACATCGCATCATCTGATCTAAAACAAACCCACATCTACATTATAGCAGCATCTCCACCATACACTGACTTGTAATTTATTCCATGTAGCTTTAATCCTGTATTTTATATGGACATTTTTAATAATGGTTTGTGTAGGTTTGGAAGCTTTACAGAGGATCACTATGACCTGCCATGCATCAAAACCTTGCCGAACACCTGCACATTTTCACATTTTTTGAAGGTGTATAAATAAGGACTGAATGTTATGTTTAAAGTGTTTTTCTTCACATTTCTATCTTATGCTCATCATCATCAGTTGGATGTTGTGCTGCTCGGTATGACCTCTAGATGTCCCTAGAGCCCACCTGGAGTTTCCATCAGATTACATAAATCCAATTGATGCTTTCCGCAATCTTTCGAATCTGTTTCTCCTTTGGAAAGATTCAAATCAGTTGAGTCAGAATCCCATCAAGCAGATAAAGAGGGAATCGTGTCGGCTTTCTGAGTGTGTCTTTCTGAGATGTAGCGAGACTGCGTTTGGTTTAGTCTAATTGCATGACTCAGACTCCAGTATACTCAGAAACTGTGTGGGCAAATCCAGGTTGATGGAGCTTACAAGACAATCAAAATATCCTGCCTGATGTTGCAAAACATCTGTCCACTGTGTGGTCCATTCGACCGGTGTGACTAATGTGAAAGTATGTGGCAGAGACATACAGCACGTCTCAGACCATGAGTGAAAATGCTTCTAATTTGCATTTTCTCATTTATGTTGAAAACAATATTTATCTCTCCATTTAGCTTTAATGACAAGAGTAGGCTACTGGAGCTAAACAACGTATTATCATGTTCTATAGAATGATTTGAGCTCAAATGGATACGTCTGTAGTCTGTAATATATACATTTCTGTCATGGCACACGAGCACACAAGTCTTTGGCATGGCAATGGATATGACAGTGTTGATATGTTTGGTGTTCGTGGAATAGATCTGCTGCTTTTGATCTTGTTTATCGCTATTGCTACTGTTGATTATGGTGCTGTTGGTTATTGCTGTTATTTCTGCTGTTGGTTATTGCTGTTGCTGATGGTTATATCTGCTGCTGCAGAGCAAGTACGGGACTTGCTACTTCCAATACATACACGTCACGCTGCTGTACAATATTACAATTGTACATGAATTAACCGTAGCAGATCTATACAGGTGGAGCTGGGGAAGGTGGAGGGTTTCTGAAAGCGCACTGCAACTGCTACAGCAAATGCTGACTAGTATTTGAAGGTTGATCAGATCAAACAGCCTGTGCCATCTAGAGTTTCATGAAATAACTTCTTATATATCAAAAGTTTAATAATTTAAAGGGCTATTTCACAGATGGAAAGATGAATGTGTATTTAAATTGTGTCATTTATGTAGTAGAAATGTGAAATTATTTTAGAAGTTGGTGCCTTCTAGACTGAGAAAAGCCAGAAAATGTATTTTTGGCTCATGTGGATGAAAGACAACGACTCCCAGAATGCACTTGCTTCGCTGCCCGACGAGGCCACTCCCAAGCCACGCCTACCGGTTACAGAGGACAGTATCGGGAGAAATGATACAGCTAGGCTACTAGTCGACTCGAAACTGAAAATACGCCGTTTTATCGTGAGATCCCCCTATGGGCGGAACGAAAACATGCGGATCGAGCTCCTCCTGCTGGCTGTAGTCTCTCGCCTCTGGACAAACAAGCCTCCGATGACGCTAAATGACGATTTTTGTGTCACCTGAGTTTTTTTTCCAGACACACAATACAGAAATCAATCACTTTGCATCAAGTTTTATTTAGAGGTTTATATAGGGAAAACGTAAGGTTTTCTCTGATCCAGAGCATCAGATCATCAGTTGTTCAAGAAAGCATGCATAGTAACTAAATTAAGCATGCTTTTACCAAATTTCAAAATAAATATGTCTTTGAGGAATAGATTTGGTGCTGAAGGGATGGTGTTTGAAAGCTTTGTGTTGTGACCCAGTTCTCACATCGTGACAAATGCACGCCACACATCGAGAATATTACAGTGTGCAGAGAGGTGAAGTCATGCGAACCAAGTACGAAGCAGTTCGTTTAAAAAAGGCGAAGCATATAAAAACTAAACAGTAACTTCGGCGAGTGCAGTAATGATGGAGCGGGACAGGCTGAAGCTTGCCTCCCTCTGCCTTTGTTGAACTGTACTGGGGCTTGACAGGACGAGGAAGTTTGGAGAAAGCTGGAGCAGAATGTTTAATGAAAGCAAGGAATCTGTTATTCCACGAACACTACGGAGGAGTGACCCTGTGTTAACGTGAAAGCCAGAGGAATGCAATTATCTGGCAATTTTGAACGCACACCGGTTGTCTTTCCAAAAAAGACTGAGTATCTCATTCACTTTGTTTGGATGTGTGAATAATGACGACTTGTTCTCCAGGACAAAAGCCATGGTAAATTCCCCGTTATGAAACCGGCAGAAATGCCAAAGGTAAAAGCGAGCCGTAATCGCACCAGATGTCTGAAGTCGCGAAGGACCCTTCAGACAAGTTTGGCTAAGTTTGTTTTTTTCCATCTGCTTAATGAGTTTTAGCATGAAGTCACACCTCTGGCATGCCTTTTTTAATTGTTGTAGGGGTTAATTGTCTGCTCTCAAAAACACTGAATCATTTTTGTGTTTGAGCAGGCCTGTTCTGACACGATTATTCTCGCGGCCTACAGTCTTTCAGTACGTGGGATGCGCGAGCAGCTGGAAAGCGAATGCCTTGAGGATGCGAGTCTGGGAGACGGATCGACGCAGCCTTAAAGCCCAAAATATGCTAAATCAGTTGCCCAACATGACTCAAGTGCCCTAGAGTCTGTGAAGAGTCTCTGCTGCGCGTGGTTTCAGAAGTTTGCGGTGAGATGAGAGAGAATCCACGAGTTGCACGTGGATCCCGGAGTGTCTGACCTCCGTTGCCCCCGCGGGAGCCGTTTCCATGGCAACCCCCCACTCACCCGAAGCCCCTCCCTCCGCTGGTTGTGAATTCCTGCAAGGTCAGAAAGAGAGAGACTCGTATGTGCACTTGGAGACATTGATAAAGCAAACTGCACTGGTTTAACGTGACCCAACTCCCCCCTGTCCTAATTTGTCATTGAATGCTTAGGACAGGATGTGCATTTAAAAATATCAATAAACACTTAAATAAACCATTTAGAGACAAGTAAATCAATACGGATATAATATAAATACATTTTTTTGAATTATTGGCACATACTTTTGTAAATGGAGCTGCTTTTGTCTGCTGCCAAATTTGAACTTTTCAAGCCCGAGGGCAACAGCATTTAAAACTTAAAAGAAGTATAATTTGCTGAAGCAATAACTACAATAAGAAAATAGAGTTACACTTTATTTTAAGGTGACGTATTTACATAGGCAACTTACTTATATAAGTACTGAGTAATCTAAATTAACTACATGTACTCACTATGGAGTTACGGTTAGGGTTAGGGTTAGTTAGTTAGTTGTAATTATGCATAATTTACTGTTATTACTATAGTAAGTAGCCTACATGTAGTAAGGTATAACTGCGTCACCTTAAAATAAGGTGTCCTTGTTACAGTGAAATTATACATTTGAGTATTAATTAACTACATCTGTTACATGTAATTATGCATAATTTATAGTAATTACTATAGTTACTACAAGTAACAAGGACACTGTAAAATAAAGTGTTACCAATTAAAGTGACCGAAAATAGCCTTTTAATGCATGTAACATCACATTGAAGCAACATTCACATCACAACCACAATCATGCCCTTTTAAAATCAGCATATAAAATAATAATGCAGTGTTTAATTTTCTCATGTAGCCTCACCAATTAGCAGACAAATGATGTGTTTTACACTGTTGTGTTCTTAGATTTAAATAATTGGCAAAATCATCAAATGGTCTATTAATTAGTTTGCATTCAGTTTTGTGTGTGTGTGTGTGTGTGTGTGGGGATGGAACTTTTCATTTTTATTTATTTTACTTTTACCAATACAAATCCATAGAGAGAGAAAGAGAGCAATGCGCTGTTGTGCATCTCTCCTCCCCCTTCCTCTCTCTCTCTCTCTCTCTCTCTCTCTCTCTCTCTCTCTCTCTCTCTCTCCTGAAGGACTGAAGATCATGAGCGCTCAACTCGACCGTGTTTCTCCTCCTGATCTCCGCGCGCACAGTCTCCACAAGACCGAGAAATAAAACACACACACACACACACACACACACACTCACACACACACTCTCTCTCTCTCTCTCTCTTTCTCATATTCACAGCAGCAGCGCCGGGAATAAAGCTTCATCCACGCTTGGACTCACAGTCTCGCAGCTGTGCGCTTTTATTGAATCAGTCTCTGTGTGAAGGCTCAAGGTGTGTGTGATATGATGTTGATGTATGTTGGATTATTCAGCGTCTCTCTGATCGTCTTTGTCCAGTGGCCAGCCGGAGCTTCTGTCAGCAGAAACCCGCAAGGTAAGTTTCCCTCTCGATCCTCCACATGATCATGATCTCCTTCTGGCTGAGGAATTACTCCTGTTTGATGATTTGTGCTCAGTAACAACAACTTATGGGACACAGTTTCCCCAAACACGGCGCTGAAGTAGACTTAAACGGGTATTTTTAACATCTTTGAACTATACTGTGCAGGTGTGTTTATTATAATGCCTGTGGGGAATTTCATGATGGATTCATTTTCTTCTTGACAGCGATTATGATGCACCAGACTGTAAAAAATAGAGCTTTTTTTGTACGTTTACTAGATGTTGAAGAAACCAATCCTGCTCGCTCTCTTTCTTATGCTCGTTTTTGTACGTTTTTGCTCATTGAATGTTGTCAAATTTTGTTTTGCATGTTTTTTTTTGTTCTGCATTTTGACTGACTTAGCAATTAGGGCTGCTTACACAACTGGATAAAACTCTCTAAATGTGTTCTTGAGTAAAGCAACCTCGAGTCCAGAGGGCACAGCCCAAAATCCCAAAAAGTTATAATTATAAACAAATGATCACAGGGTTTTCTTAACTTGTGGGGTTTGTTGGATTTATCTGCAGATCCGTCTAAAGCACCTGTAGAACAGGGTCATGATTTAAATGATTTATTCACAGTATGACATATTATATGACACACACAGATGAGCTGGAACCATTCCATGCATTTTATTAATATGTTTTCTGTGAATTGTATTAGTTATATATTAAATAATGTCTAACTATTTCATCAAAAGCAGCCTGTGATGGCAAATTACTTCAGATGTTCATAAAACTCAAATTCAGGCACTTTTATGGATTGATATGGATTTCATCATGTTTTTAAACTCAGTGATGCATTATGTTTGTGAGCATGTTAATGAACTTATGTAGTCAGTTTCATCAACATTTGGCTGTAAGAACAGACTAAACTCTTAAAAATAAATGTTATTTGTTGGCTTTGATGGTTACATTAAGAACCTTTAACATCCATGGTATACCTTTCCATTGCACTGAAAGAGCTTTGGAGTTTAAAAAAAATGGTTCTTTAGATTATTAAAATGTTCTTCAGACTATTCTTAAAAATAAAGGTTCCCCAAAGAACCTTTCAGTGTTAAAATAACCATTTTAATAATCTAAAGAACCTTTTGTCCAATGCAAAGATTCCATGGATGTTAAAGGTTCTAAATGGAACCATCGATGCCAATAAAGTAGCTTTATTTTACCTTTACCTTTTTTTTTTTTTTGGTTCTTTTAAGAACTGTTCACTGAAAGGAACCCAAAATGGTTCTTCTATGACATCACTGTGAAAACGTTCTTTTGGAACCCGTGTAGATCTATTGGTGACGAAGGCGATTTTGAGCGTTTTTCAGTGTCTCTAGAACGCTCTCAGAATAAAGACATCTCGACGTCAGATTGAGGAGATCTAGATCCCAGCTGAGCACTCATTCACCTCCATTCCCCATCACTCAGCGACATGCTCTCCGCACAAACGTCAACAAATGGCGACTCCTGGGGCTCCATCCATGCCGACCACATGTTGCGCAGTTCCATATGGAAAACAGTCTCACGGAGGCCATTTAAAGGCATTTAGCACCATAAAGTCAAGTATTTGACGTTCACCTGAGACTTGATCGTGATCTAGAGCCTGAAAGCGCGCAGTAAACCTCTGGGTGTTCACCACGCTTCTGCATGAGGACTGCAGGAATTGCGTTTTGTTTCGTTTGGAGGTCCCGGCTAATGGACTGTTACGCAAGCATGACGCGATGATGTCAGCGAACGCTCGTGTGCATATGTTCATGTCTGGCATGTGTGTATTGCCGATGCTCAGAAGGTTTTCCTGACGGGCCATGCGGACGACAGAGAGAAAGAGAGCGGGAGGGAGGGAGGGAGCTGGGGGTTGTTGTTCATCTTGGGTGGTCTGCTTCCCATTGTGGGAAAACTCAATATTTACATTTTGTAATTAGAACTGCTTTCACTCTTTCATTTTCCACAACAAGGATTTACGCACATCTTCCAGGGGAAGGTGGCAGCGTCGGGCCTAATGTCCTGCACCTGTTCATCACCGCTAGACGCTCAGGTCAGCGCTGCGTGTGTGTGTGTAGAGAGAGAGAGAATTGGAAGTGGTTCTGCTTTTTGTGCTCCAGATGTCATGGCAGAACTGTTGAGTTTGTGATAATGCACTGAAACAACATAATGGAGAGGGAAATTGCACAGTAGTTGCAGAGTTTATATCGATCTTTAAAAAAAAAAAAAATTCTTTCTTAGTTTGCTTTCTGTCATTTTTTTCTGTAACCCTGTTGTATGCCTATTCACTTTTGCTTTGATCTATCTATCTATCTATCTATCTATCTATCTATCTATCTATCTATCTATCTATCTATCTATCTATCTATCATCTGTCTGTCTGTCTCTTTTTTATTTATTGGTTCTTTTTCCTTTGTTCTTTCTTCATTTCTTTAATTTGTTCATTTACTGTTGTGCTTTCATTCTTCCTTCTTTTCATTAATCTGTTTGCTCTATGTTTTCTTTTTTTCCTCTTTATGTTGCTCTGACACTTTTTCATTCACTGGTTGGTTCATTCATTCATTATTTCGGTAACACTAACCGAGTGCTTATTTGTTACAGAATGTATTACCGTTAACTTTAGTTAATCAAATACAACTGTTCCTTGTACGTTCATGTTAGCTCAGGTCCATTTAAGAATATTTATCAGATGTTTAAGTTAACAAACTAAGGTTAAATGAATTTGTTGTTAGTTAACCATTCTTAACAAATTTGTAAAATGTCACGATCTTCTTTCGTCATTCATTGGTTCTTTTTCATTCAGTCTGGATGTGAATGTTTTGATCATCAAACGCATCAGTGGCATATAAAACAGCGAGTGATTAAAGTGTGCCGTTTGTCAGGTCAGTATTTATTAAACGCAGATGTTCGCCAGATCCTTCACCGGTGTCAGCGTAACTGCAGGTTACCAGCACCGTAAGATGATCATAATTCATTGTTACTGGAATAAGGATGCTTTTAAAACCCCATGTGCAGTAAATGACTCGAAGAGAAAGGAATACGAAAAAACGCTGGTTTTCTTGAGGTGCAGAAGGACTTTTTGCCGTCCACCACTTCTGAGTGTTTCTGGCCCGGATCTGCTGGCTAACAGTGCCAAGGCAACCGGCGGTGAGTTTGTGACATGCCACAGCGGTGTGTGTGTTGATGTAACCTCTAGTCCGTCTCCCCGTTCACCCCGAGGCAAAACCCCTGCCAAGCAGACCCTGCTGGACAACTCCAGTGTGGGAAATACACATTTCCCTTGAATAGCAGGAGCCCGAGAAGGAGGCCTGCCGGGGAGGGGTGGCGTGACAGCGGTTTGGGGGTTTGTTTGCTTTGTGTTGCCTTTCACTCAATGAAGTTGGAGTATTCTTTTGTAAGTCTGGAGCAATGGCCTTGTCAGAGGCGGGGACGGATGATCTCTCAGCGCTTCGGTTTAGAGAATATCTGAAACAACCCTGTAGGAGAGAACTAGTGAATGAGATCTCTTTATTATCGCTGGGTTTTGCTTATAGACTGCCAGATTAAATGGAGAAAATGTAGGTTTATGCTTCTCGGATGTTTCTCTTGAGGGAAAAAAGGTGTCTTTTTTTTAAAGATTTCCAAAGAACATCCTAATGCCTCAAACTGTGCTCAGACACCAACATATTATCAAAAGTGATTTTAATGTTTCATTTTAAACTCTCCCAAAAACAAATTATATGAGGATGCATTTGAACAGAACCCAACACTTGACCCATTAATACTAACACTTTATCTTCTATTCTATATCTATTATCTTTAAAAAAATAAAAAAATAAAATAATACACATACCGGGAAGATTAAACCGGGAAGGGTCAAAGCACTTGCATATTGTTGTCCTATTGTTAGTTTAACTGCTTCTATTGTTCTCATTTGTAAGTCGCTTTGGATAAAAGCATCTGCTAAATGAATAAATGAGGTTGAATGGAGAAAATTGCCAAAGTTTTATGCTTCTCAGATGTTTCTCTTGAGTTAAAAGTGTTTCAGTGTCTCCTTAATGGTTTCAGAGGACATTTTAATGTTTCAAACTGTGCTCAGACATCAATCTATAATCAAGAGAATTTCAATATGAAACTTCAAAAGTTTATCATCAAATTCTTCCAAAAACAAATGATCTGAACATGCATTTGTACAACACACACACACTGAGATCTCAGTATTCCCTCAGTTGTTTTTCCTAGACTGAATGGAGAAAATGACTTGCCAAAGTTTCATGCTTCTCAAATGTCTCTCATGAGTTAAGAGCGCGTGTTTGTCTCCTTTAGGGTTTCAGAGGACATTTTAATGTCTCAAACTGTGCTTATTTGCCAAGACACCAAAATCTAGAATCAAAAGTAATTTGGGATCTCTGTAATGTCTCAGTGTTTTCTCCCAGACTGCATGAGATTGAATGGAGGATGATTGACGTCTCTCCTGCTTCTCTTTTTTCTCTTGAGGAAAAAGACCCCAGTATTCTCACACACCTCTCTTCTAGAGTTTCACAGGAGATTTTAATGTCTTAAATTAGGATTTGCTGAGACACAAAAATCTGTAATCAAATGTAATTTCATTGTCATCTTCAAACATTTATCATCAAATCCTTGCAAAAACAACATATCTGAGCCATCAATTGGAAAGAAAAAACACTGAGATCTTTTCTCCTAAACAGTAATATTACATTCACAACATTTGGAAACTTTTTCTGCTTTTCAAATTTTCCTCTTGAGGAAAAAGACTCAACGATCAGAAGTCAGAGATCTCAGGATTTCTCATCAAATCCTATCATCATTCGCATTTATATATCTATATGTGACCCTGGACCACAAAACCAGTCAAATGGGTCAATTTTCTGAAATTGAGATGTATACATCATTTAAAAGCTGAATAAATAAGCTGTCCATTGATGTATGGTTTGTTAGGATAGGACAATATCTGGTCGAGATACGACTATTTGAAAATCTGGAATCTGAGGGTGCAAAGAAATCGAAACACTGAGAAAATCGCCATTAAAGTTGTCCATTTATGTTCACGACTGTGCTGCATTCACTCACAAAAATAAATGTTTTATATATTTACGGTAGGAAATTTACAAAATATCTTCATGGAACATGATCTTTACTTAATATCCTAATGATATAAGAAAAATGGATAATTTTGACCCATGCAATGTATCGTTGGCTATTGCCACAAATATACCCGTGCGACTCGTGACTGGTGACGTGATCCAGGGTCACATATATACAACTATATTTTTATGACACCAATATTTACTTCTTTCTTTCAGGAGAAGCATCTCAGGCAAAGTTAATATAAACAACTATTCCATCCAGAGCAATGACAGAAAAACTGACATTTGCAATATTGTGTCTCTCTGTTTTGGCGAAATGAGACTTTGGTGGTTGTTATATTAAGCTGTTTCATGTATAGTTGTTTTATTGTGGCTTTGGTGAAGTTTTATTGTGGATGTAGATGTTTTTGGGCTTTTCTGTTTAATGCATCTAGCCAGTCTTTTCCCGCCTTGTTGTTTAAAGGTTCTAAAAGTCTATTTTCTTATCTGTCTTTTTCACAAATATCTCGCTTTCTCTCCATTTAACCCACAATCCAGAAAGTCTCCCAGTTTTCCCTTTCAATATTCCATTTTTGTCCCAAAGTGGAGTGTGCATTTTTGAGGCAGCGTTTATAGTTGGCCACATGGCGAAGTATGTTTACTGTTCATGTGTCTTAAGTGTACAAAACCCGAAAAGCACAGACTTTCTGCTACCGTGATCATTTTCAGAGGTTTTTACCGACTGACGACACGCAACAGAATAAGCCCAATTGACAGTGGAAAGCGATAAGCCTTACACTGTAATGCATAATTTTTAGGATGGGTAGAATCTGCGATTTTGGATCCAGTTCATTTGCTCACTTCAATGGCTGCAATACGCTGTGTGTTCCACCAACTGGCGAAATACTATTGGGTAAATTGGCAGTGGGCGGGATCACACAGATCAAAACAAAAACAGACATTCCGACACGGAACTCACATTCTAAAGTAGAATAACTGTTTAACTTAACACTTAACTAAGCACCTTTAAGTAATGCAAAAACAAATGTTGTCATGACTTATTGGTCATATATATTTTTTTACTGTAAATGTACTTTGATATACACCACATTACTGAATGATTACCATTATTCACAACATGGTATAACCATGTTTGCGTCATGCTAACAAACATCTATCAAATATCTCCTATTGTCTTACACAATCTTGCTTCACAAGTAAATGTATCTTGTTTTAAAGTATGTCACGATATTTTTATTGAAAAACAAGACAAATGAATGATTAATAAAATGATTTACCTCAGTGTTAAGACACTATATCACGAAGAGTCAAGCGTATTTCTTCAAATGAAAGGCAGTTGGAGTGGAACAGCTTTTCTCTCTGATATAATGGTTGGTGACTGTTAGCAGTCAGGACGGGTGGTTTTTTCCTCGTCGAAGGCATCGTTAGCAGACAGAAGGAAAGCAAACATGCCTCCGCTAATTAGCGGGTTGGGCTGGAGGTATATACATAGCCTGTGTGCGCTTTACGCTCTAACGTACAATTACTAAGCCAGAAGTGACACTGCTGGGTTTAGATCATTAAGAGTTTACACTGATGGTGCGGTCAGCTTCAGAGGAAGTGTGGAGACCACATCTGTAGGTGTTAGCGAGAGCGCGTGAATGCCTTCCTAGTTAAACGTGTCAATGTCACATGAGGAGGGAGGAAATGCATCTTAATTGAAGCCTTTTATGGTGAAAACAGAGTTGGATTAATGCATTAAACGACCGCGTTTTGTGTTTTTAACACCGTGCGTTCTGTTCCGTTTTAGGAGTTCAGTTAGGATTAGTAAAAAATTAACATATACCCAGCTAACAAAAATATGCTCTAAGTATGTTTTGCTAAGTTATTTCGGAACGTTAACTGACCGTTTAAAACTTCCAGTTTTTTGAACATTCTAAAAACGTTTTTTTAATGGAACGTTCCATTTGTATCATTTTGCAAACATTATAGGAATGTTTCAGAATGTTAAGAGAACATTCAAAAGTAACAAGTATAACATTTAAAAGACAAACATTAGATGAACGTTCCATGAATGGTGTATTTTTATGCTAATGTTTACCCTACTAGATCAAACAAAAAAAAACGTTCCGTTAATGTTACTGGAGGAACGTTTGTTGAGAGATCCTTGCCAGAACGTTCCAAAGAAACGTATGATATTCTGAATGTTTTCAACAAAACTCAGTGTCAGTGTTGCACCTCGTGCTTTGCTGAATCTTCACATGCACGTGTAAAATCCTGAGTGTCTCAGACAGGCGTCTATTTTAAGCGCCTGGCAGGAGAGCAGTTAACACAAGGCTAAGATAAAGACCCCATAAAAATACGGAAAAAGAAATATGTATTTATGCTAAATATTGTACACTTGAAATGAGGTAAATTAAAGATTCCCCTTAGTGTTTTGATGTTTTATAATGTGATGTTTCACTAGTATTGGATTCTTTTTTGCATCTCTGCCATAGGGACTAAATGCTATAATGAAATATTTTCATGACCAGTTATAAGTAGTACCACTAAACTTGCCGACGGCAGGTGTGGAAAAAGTTCATTCTGGACCCTTCCTGTAAGAGTATGACGAGAGAGAGGCTTCACGTCTGTTAAATACGGTGAGCGGGAGGGGACATGTTCGGTTCACTTAGTTTTGAACATATAAACTCGTGGGAACGTGATATTAAGTCGTGGGAACGTCATAATATCTCGTGGGCACGAGATCGTATGTTGAGCGAACGACATCCGTTTCTCGTGGCCACGACTTAATATGTTGAGCGAACGACATCCGTTTCTCGTGGCCACGACTTAATATGTTGAGCGAACGACATCCGTTTCTCGTGGCCACGACTTAATATGTTGAGCGAACGACATCCGTTTCTCGTGGCCACGACTTAATATGTTGAGCGAACGACATCCGTTTCTCGTGGCTACCAGTTTTATAACATGTGGGAACCGAATCTGCACATGCGATACGGGCTCCTCCTTTTACCCCGGTCATAATATACTTAGTTATTTGTTCATTTAAGTTTCTCATAATTTGTTTTTGTTTATTACCTTAAACGGGACTTTATTTGTGATCAAGCAAGCACATTTTCGATGAAAAAGCCCATTCAACTTAAGAATGCGCTTCAGGTGTCTTTCACTTACGTACCCATGTCTTAATGCCAGAGACCGCACTATATCTTTATATGACATTCCTAATTCAAAGTAAAATGTTATTTCATCAGTCATCTCCATCTCCGACTGCTGTATATGGTTTCAGTATTGACCGGTGTGGTAGGCTACCCTCAACATAATATATGATATGATACGAGAAAAATATATCGTTCCCTCAACATATGATCTCGAGGCCACTACTTTACATCGCGTGGCCACGACATAATAATGTCGTTACCTCAACAAAATGATCTCGTGGCCACGATTTATTATCACGTTCCCACAACTTAATATGACATTCCCACGAAATTAATATCTCGTGGCAACAACATATTATCACGTTCCCACGAGTTTATATGTTGTGGCCACGACAAAAACTAAGTGAACCGAACATGTCCCCTCCCGGTCACCGTAGTTAAAACAGATGGCAGGGAGGGAGATATTCAAGAAACCTGATGTTGAGATGAATTGCGTCAATGAAGAGCTTCTAAACCGAAGTAAGAGAACTAAGTGTAGGATGTAGACCTTCACTTTTTTAATGATGATATTCACATAAAGATTTTCACCTTTGAAATGTCTGAAAGACACCTGAGGTCATCCTTCACTCTCTGTTTAAGCTGTTCTCTATTGAGGAAATCAGGCAACATGGAGCCTTTGATAAGACACTTCAAGTGTGAATCTCAGAAACCATCTGTCTGTCATTTTATCTATCTATCCGTCTATCTATCTGTCTATCTATCTATCTATCTATCTATCTATCTATCTATCTATCTATCTATCTTACCATCTATCTATCTATCTATCTATCTATCTTACCGTCTATCTAGCCGTCTATCTATCCATCTATCTATCTATCTATCTATCTTACCGTCTATCTTACCGTCTATCTATCTATCTATCCATCCATCCATCCATCTTACCATCTATCTATCTATCTATCTATCTATCTATCTATCTATCTATCTATCTATCTATCTATCTATCTATCTATCTATCTATCTATCTATCTATCCATCCATCCATCCATCCATCCATCCATCTTACCGTCTATCTATCTATCTATCTATCTATCTATCTATCTATCTATCTATCTATCTATCTATCTATCTATCTATCTATCTATCTATCTATCTATCTATCTATCTATCTATCTATCTATCTATCTATCAAATGTGCGCAGTCTTAAAATAGGTTTAAGTGAATTTTGAGTACATATTGTGGAAAATAAGTAAGTAATCAGTAATTTGTCATCATTAAATTTGCATTTATTATATAATTGAAATGCACTGTTAATATACAAGACTGTGCGTATTAGAACTGGTGCTATAGACAGAAGGACCACTTCAGTTTTTGGGCTGTGTTGATCAATCTCTCAAAAACATAAAATATAATCCAAAAAAATAGCCAAGAATTGGAAGCTAGTTTCCACAGAATGCATAATAAATGCAGATACACAGTGCAAAGAAAGAGAGTGTTTTGGTTGTCAAATTTTTAAGCCGTGAACAGAATTAAGAAGGAAACAGCCTTTCCTCGCTCACCTTGTCTGAACATCCCTTCATTTAGCGGTGTACATAAACTCTCAGCCAGAACTAGTCACAACCCTGAACGGATTTAAGTGAAAGTGGATACGAAATCCAGCCTCGTTCCCTTTAATGAGGCTTTTCTCTCCTGTCACGGATGGCCGTGTCCTCAGACGGGATCTGAATGGGTTGTCCGTCAGCGGCCCTGCAGGTACCGGCGCTGTTTGCACAGGGGTGTTCGTGATAATCCCACTCCTGTTAACAAAACACAAGCAGAGCTGCTGGAGCAAAGCGCAGGCTTATTCACAGTGATGTCAGGCACAGAGTGGGATTATACCACTGGAATGGCAGAAATGAGGAGAATCTATATTTAACAAGAGTTTTATATATATATATTATATATTCAGACCCCAGATATAATTTTTGATATTGTTTTACTAGTGTGTGCAGGACACTATAGTTCATTTATGTAAGTGAGGATAGCAAAATAAAATAATCTGTGACATATTATACCCAAAAATTCTTCATACAGTGACTACCAGTAAAATGTATAAAAATTTGGGATCAAAAATGATTCAGACACTTTGACCTGACATGTTTTGCTTAAGTTTTTGTTTTTCTTTAATTGCTAATGCGACCTTTTTACACCACAGACTGAACAAAATGAAGAATGGCTTGGTAATGGGTTGACCTAAATTGGTATAATCTAATTGTGTACTTAAATTGAACAGCTGACAGCTATTCAACATAATTCATTTGTGAGACAGTCTAACTACTGATTTGATACCTCTGAGTTCTTGTCATATTTTATTACCATTTTCTAAATTATGGTAATAATAAACTGTATAAACTGTGATAATGTGAGAAATGTTGAAGGTATCTGAATACATTTTGGTTTGACTGTATATATATATATATATATATTCCTGTAGAGCCTTTTTGTGATCCCCCGAAACATCAACATTTCTAGAAGCAGCTGCACAATGGCTGCTTGTATTCATTTTAATTCTGTTGTAGGTCTGCAACACATTGTTCCCGCTCAAGGGAATTAGTTCTTTTCATGAGACTTCCTTCCATTTGTTGTGGCGCATTTATCGATATCAGGACTCGGGCGCCGAGGGCTGAGCAGCCGCAATGTCAAAAACCCTCTGACTCACATTTTCCTTCTTGACATCAAATTAATGCCGTCTCGATTCCCAAGAACACGCAAACCGTGCACACGTCGTCCTGCATTTACCTCGATATGATTGTGAGTACTCTTTTGCATTACTTATAACTAATATGAATGAACACGGTCTGTTGAGTTGTCAATCATCTATCTCTAAAAATGTGGGTTGTTTCAACCCATGTTTGGGTCAAATATGGACAAACACATCCATTGGGTTTAAAATGTATTAAAAAATTTACCAACGCTTGGGTTTGTCCATATTTGACCCAAACATGGGTTGAAACAACCCAGCATTATTTAGGATGTAGATGGTAAGAAATAACAATCTTTTTTATTCTTTCGTAAATCAAAACCCCTGATGAGTGTCATATAATATCTCTTGGTCAAACATTTGGGCACAGCTGACTGAATGCATGTTTATCATGATCTAAAGACTTTTTTAAATGCGTATGCTTAAATAGGTTTACCATTTTTAGGGCCCTAAGCAAAGCCAGGACTTTGAATTGCACAACAGTAATGGGCTATTGAAAATAACTAAGTGAGACATTTAAAAACTGGATTTATTTTGACTTTGAACTGCATATAGCAGCCAAAAATGTGTCTACAGTTTAGCTCTTGCTCCTTTCAGCTTTAAGATATAGGCCAAGTAAACTTTCAGAAGTCATAATTTTAGCTGTAATCAATTAACACTGGTTTTTGCTTGAGCAAAAGTCTTCTTAAAGTCAAACATTTAGATATTTAACATTTATACTGTCTTTTTGCAAAACATTTTGTTACAGCTGAAACTCGTACATCAAACGAGAGTACTGCGTAGCAAAATAAAATCTAAATTCTTCTGTCATTATATATCTTGACACTGCAATATTATATATTATCTTAGCTTGTGTTTCCATGAACAGTATTGAAGCTTTTGTGAAGGTGGTACATCTAAAGTCAAAATATTCACCTACAATGGCCCCAAAGCTCAATATTTCTTCATCTTCCTTTCTTTTTCACCTCATTTGTACTGTAAGCGTCAGTGAATGCAAACAAGCATCCGGATTCTCCCTGCTGACCTCGGCCTCTCCAAAAGCACACTTATTTATTGCGTCGTAATATAAACAGCATGCCTCAGATTACGTCTGCAATGTTACTCTTCTGGGATTCAAAGTTTTTTGAGTGTACCCTCTTTTTTTTTTCTTTTTTTTTTTTGACCAGATGGAGCTGAAACATGAGACTTTTGGATTTTAGGAAACAGATTCAGGCGCAAAGCATTCTGGGAAGGCATATTGATGCCCAGGTGATGGTCAGTGTTTAAAGCAACCTAGGTTATAGAAGCTCGCGGCTTGTTTAGCTCTTTCGATCCGGGACTGTGTGAACGATGTGACGAGTATTCGATGGTAATACAATGGCAATGGTAGTACAATGATTTAAATAAGGTGTTTAAATCGTAATGGAAGGTATTCTGAACAGTACTTTGTATTACAATGCTTCAAAAACCATCATACGGCATTGGTCAAAAAATATAGGCTAATCTTTTAGTTAGTGGATCTCCATAGAGAGGAAATGTTGATTTAACTAGTTTTCATGAGTTCCAAGGAACTTTATGTCCAAGGAAATAGATTAAAGCTTAATTTTGGTTGTTTGCATTATATAGTTGTTCAAGTCAATATGAGTTATACAAACATTTAGGCCTACATTTAAGACAGCGTTTATATCAACTTGATGTAATTGTTTCTACATCGAAATTTACAGTGACTAGAAACAACTTTTCATAATAGATTTATTTTGACATGCCATAAATGTGACATACATCAAAATACTCCTACCTAGAGTTAATTTTCTAGCTAACTATCGAGTTTCTGTTCATTGAGTAGCGTTTCTGAGGTAATGTATCGTCACGTGACATTGGCCTGTTGTGTACGCTGTTTTACTAACGTCTTTTCGCGGTCGAAACGCAGCTACTGATTGAGTGATTATTACATGAGACCTGATACATTACGGTAAGTTATACTGTATCTTTCAACATACCTTTTAATGCTCATTCTTGTTTATTTCGTGATCTAACAAGTAGCAAAGACTTGCCAGTAGCCTAGTTAAACGGAAGAGTTGTTCACGTTGACATCACGTGCGCCTGAACTGAGGCGCTACTACAGCGATCTGTCGCCACATTATAAAGCGACAAAACGGTATTGTTTGAATTTCATAATAAAAAGTGACAGAATTTGAAAGCTAGCTGGGACTTTGTTTCATAACATACCTAACAAAGAAAAAAACGTATTGCGACTTATTGGATGGGAGCTGCAATACAATGTTTAGTGAAGTTTTGTTATGTTCATCAAAATGAAAATCGATTAAAATGTATTCATCCATATTGTCAATGTCAACGCAGCTCTAATTTGAATCTCTGTACAAAACATGGATATTTTTGCATATTCATCATCATTTACTGGTTTATCAGAATATAAAACTTTTTTTTGTTGCTTTTATTATTTATTGGGTTATAAAGAAAGGACAGAAAGTGATGCATGAGGATTTGACATGAGCCAGATTCAAACTGGCATCAACTTTATAATATGCACTTCTTGCAGACCTAATTTGTACAAGATCAGCATAATTAATAATTATTTAAAACCACTACATATCGACCAAATTATGCACAATGTCTTATTAATTCATCAGTGTTGTTAGGGTAATTCAGATGGCGAACACAAAACAGCATAATGCAGACAATGTTGTTGTAGGACAGCGAGATGGATGTGTGTTTGTGTGTGTATCTGAGCGAGTGTGTGTTTGTGTGAGTCTGTTTACAGACTGCATGTGTTTACATTCCGGGGAGCCGGTCCAAGCTTCAGAGACTGCAGTAAATGAATGAAAGGAAATGCTTTATTCTGCTCGGTAATGGAAAAACACTCCACGAATTCAGCTGTGGTGAAAATGAAGCTGCCGGCTGCCAGCTCGCACCAAGACGGCACGATGTTCCCCCGACGCCATAAGAGGAGACCCTGGGAAAGACCGGGAAACTCTTACTAATGCAGTGAAACGTCACCTGTGTACCAATTCCTAGTCATAGGCGTTTAAAGGCTTTAAAGGTAGGCCGTGTCATTATGCTGCCTCCGAAGATACCTTATTTCATCCCAATTGTTGGGAAGCATTGCAGGTTTCCGTCCTGGAAATGAGCTCATTAGAGTACTACAGTATTAGCTTAGAAACATGTTTAAAATATGAACAAACATTTTTTAAGTGCATATTTTGCCCTATATTTGTGTGTTCTGCAGTATATATTGGTATGCTTATTAGAGTACTGATTTTAGCTTAGCAAATGTCGGGTCAATTTGGGTGCTGCTTATATATATATATATATATATATATATATATATATACATTACAGATACACAGTATTTACATTCATTTAAATAAATTAATGATTCTAATGCAAATGTTAATGAGTTGAATACATTAGTCTGCATATCAGCAGAAACTGTGAAATTGTACGATGCTCACATCTCACCTGCCAAAATATTATGTAATGAGCCAAACATTCATTACGAATATATAACTTACATTTCATTTGCATTCTCTTTAATCAAATGAGAATATCTGTAGTGCATGCAAGCATTTGTGTGTGTGAGCATACAATTTGTTACAGAAAACGTAAATAATTTTGTTCATCTAAGGAGTAACATGAATTAAAAAATTATTGTCAAGGCAATCACGATTGTTTTGCATTAAGCAATTGAAGAACCGTGATCTTTCATAACTTTTTTTTTAAAAGCCCACTACATGATATGGGTATTATTTGCCTCTTAAAATCTAATAAACCTATCTTAAAATCTAGGTAAACAAATGACCCTGTTAGGGAAATATATTAAACCCACCAGTTGCAATGACATGCACATTCACATATTGGATGATTTAGATGCTCATCTTTTTAAATGAGGCTCCTGGTTTTATTGTGCATGACCCAATAAATTCCAGAGTGCAGGCTATTTTTCTTATTGCATATCATGTTTCACTCTGAAACATGTCAGATACGGAAGTAAAATAGTGTGCCTGAAACAACTGAGAACTGTTGACGCCTCGTCACTGTATTCGGTGACATTATCGCTCTATGATCCGCTCAGTTTGTCTGGATGTAGTACTTCACCTCTGATGGAAACATCCTCTGGCTCTTTCAGACATGGACTCTTTTCATGTCTGGGTTTTGGCTTCGCTCGTCGTTGTCTGTCGGATGTGCCTCGAGGGCCGTGAGATAGCGATCAGTGATTTTGTCAAAGATAACCTTCTTACACTTGGAGATTGTCGAAAGAAAGTCAGACTTTTGTTGCCTGAGCACGCATTAAACATCAAAGTTATGATGAAGTGCTAAATACTGGCAGTTTATGTTATTAGTATGATGATACGGCTTATGAATGAACTGAAGAGACCAACACTGGAATGGTGAGTTTGTTCTAGAACAGTGGCATGCAGCTTTACATTATTAAAAAATAAAGAAATTTGCATTTAAAGTGCTATTTCTTAGCAATATAAATAACTTTCAATCTATATACATTTTTACTTATTTGTGCATCTAAGACTTTAATGCATAACCTAAATGCATCTGCAATGCAGGATGCAAACTGTGCAAAATGTAAAATTTTACCCAATATTTGTGTGTGTAATATTATGCTTATTAGAGTATAGCGATATGATCTTAGCAACGATAATGTAATGGAATCAATTGTTGGGTCAGTTTGGAATGCTGCTTTAGAAAGCCTGCATTTAAATATAGTAAATGAATGAATCTAATGTTAATTATAAAAATTAATCACTGAGTAGGTTAATGAGATTTAGAAGATTAATCTGTATTTATTAAGAAATGTGCATTTGTTCTAAAATAGGGTTTGGCACTTTGTTAAAAAATTGCTATTGCTGATTTAGATTGATAACTTCCATTTTATATAACGTTTTAAAATAGATTTATGGATCTAAGGCTTCAATGCACAACCTAAATGCTTCTGCAATCTTATGCAAATCGAAATATGGCCTCATATGAAGCTCTCAGTCAGCTTGCACTCAAAAAGAGGAGAAAAACTACACTTGAATGGCTTTAAGAGTCTGAGAACAACTGTTCTAGAACAAAATATCACCTTGATTAACTCGCTGATTTCAGCTGGCCTTGAAGCCATTGAAGTTGCTTTTAAGAAAAATTGATGTTATCTATAGATTGAAAAGATGACTTCTTTATGACCCTTTGAAATCGAAATTGGTGTTAAATTGGCCTGTTAGCTTTGAGGTCATCTATGTAGGGTACGCCTAAAAAATAGGCTTTTAGCAAATGTGCACTTTTAAAATTGATCACTGGCTCTGGACTGACTATCAATAGCAAGTGATGTAGCAAAAAAAAAGCTTTTACCCACAGCCTTAAGGCAGGGTTATAATAGTTAAAGATGTAGCTTTTTTAAAAAAAATTTATTATTAACAAAATGTAAATAATGAGTCAATACATCATCAATCCTTGTCTTACCCTGATTCACTATGGTAAACCTAGTATATGTGTTTATATTGACTTCCATAGTATGGGAAAAAAAAATATATGGAAGTCAATGGGGTCCATGACCTATAAAAAAGAATTGGAAAAAATCCAGGTCCAGGCACTCAGTGGAATGCAAAAGTTAAAAAGCCTTTATTGTTTTTGAGGGCTAAAACATTAAAACACCAACGCGTATCGGCCCACTGGCCTTCATCAGGGTGTTGGTAACAAATAGACAGAATCAAGCCATACTTATAGTTGCATTGATTTCAAGTGTGCCACTCTGGCACTTGCAACACAATTTCGTGGCCACTAGAGGCAATAGTTCAGGTCATGACTAATGCCAGAGGTCAAACCATACAAATACAAGACCGAATGAGAGATCTCCAAGTGGAGAAATAGGAGTGACAGCACTACAAACATCTAGTGTACGCCACACAATATGCACCAAAAGTCAATAAATATGAATAAGCTAGTTACACATCATAATTCTTAATTCATAGTCAAGATGGTTCTAAAACAACATGAATAGTGTACGACAATGGCAATTGGGTCTATTGCATTCAAAGACTAGTCATCATTTACGAACAGCAATGCACGGTCCATCAACTGTTTGGTTATGAACATTCATCAAAATATCATCTTTTGTGTTCAGAAGAAGAAAGAAATTCATACAGGTTTAGAACAACTTGAGGGTGAGAAAATGATGACAGAATTTTCATTTTTGGGTGAACTATCCCTTTAACAACAAGTTGAGCTCCGTTTGGATCGGTCTGAGTTATTCCAAACCGGGCCAGTGGCACTGAGTGCAGTTTTATGAACTGGTGAAAAGATGACAACCTTTAGCAGGTCCTCTGCCAACCCTGAACCTCCCCCCCCCCGACCGACACGTCTGGTAATCCGTCTGTTAACAGGCTGCCTTCATTCTGACTGAGAAAACCTTGATCACGAGCCGTACTGGAACTTTCCCTGTCTGTGATGAAAGGTTATGAACTGCCATATCAGCATCACGTCATTTAGGTTTTGCCTGCACTGCAAAACTTTCTCTGTGTAATTTCAATCGTACCAGTTTCCCATTGGCTGGTTTTTCATACAACAGCAGTATATTAAATGCAAGCAGTCTATTTATTCTGTCTAGACTAGTCTTAGATGACTGAACAAAATGTGCGGGTTTCACATTTTGAGTTAACTGCATTGAGCCTTCGTTGGGTGTTAGTGTTGCAAACTCAGACGAGCTTTACGGAACATCTAAATTTCTGTGATTTTCCAGTAAAATGTGCTCATAAAGTGGTACATTTTTTATTGGATATTACTGGCTGGAATGAACTATGACATTTTTATCCCCCATTTTACTTTAGAGAAATAATGGTGACACTTTACAATAAAGTTCCTAATGAATCTTGTTTTCCGCCACAGAATAAAAAAGCCAAAAAGGTAATTGCGACTTTTTATCTCACAATTCTGACTCTTTTTCTCAGAATTGCTTGTTATAAAGTCAGAATTGCAAGATATAAAAAAATTCAGTCTTAAATCTCAAAATTCATACTTTTTTATTGCAATTGCGAGTTTATATCTCTCAATTCTGACTTTTTTTCTTGCAATTCTGACTTTATCGCAATTCTGACTTCATATCTCGTTAATACAATTTTTTTGTTGCCATTGCAAGTTTATATCTTGCAATTCTGACTTTATATCGCAATTCAGAATTTTTTCCTGCAATTCTGAATTTTTTTCTCACACTTGCAAGTTTATCTCACAATTCTGACTTTATATCTCGCTATTTTGACTTCATATTTCGCAATTGCACGTTTAAATCTCGCAATTCTGACTTTTGTCTTGCAGTTCTGACACTATATCTTGCATCTGACTTTATATCTCGCAATTCTGACTTTTTTCTCGCAATTCTGACTTTTTTCTCGCAATTCTGACTTTTTCTCGCAATTCTGACACTATATCTCGCATCTGACTTTATATCTCGCAATTCTGACTTTATATCTTGCAATTCTGACTTTTTTCACAGTTGCAAGCTTATATCGCAATTGCAAGTTTATATCTCACAATTCTGACTAATTCGCAATTACGAGTTTATATCTCGCAATTCTGAGAAAAAAGTCAGAATTTCAAGATAAAAAGTTGCAATTATCTTTTAAATTGTGTTATTCTGTAGCGGAAACTACATTTGTTAACTTGCTTAAACTAAGAATTAAAAAAAATAAGCATTTATTAGTTAAACATGAACTAACATGAGCAGTTATTTTCATTCACAGCATGAACTTCAAGATTCATTTAATTTAAGATGATGATATTTCAAACAGTTGCTGAAGTATGATCAAGTAATGTTTTTAAAGGGATAGTTCGCCCAAAAAACAAAAACAACAAAAAAAATTGTTCCAAACCTATACATTGTAAAAAAAATATTTTTCAAAGTTGTAAATAAAACAAAGATTGGAAAGAAAATACTATTTCAGATTTTCTACTGCAAAATTCCACATTTAATTCAATGTGTTACTTGCCGTTTCCTTGTAATTTTTGGTGAAATTTACTAGCAATTTGTAAAAATTGTTTCAAAACATAAAACCTACACCAATTTTTTTTTTTTTGAATATAAAAGTAGATATTTTAAAAGAATATCGGGGTCCAAATAAAATTGGACCCCATTGACTTTCCCTGTACTTACAAAGAAGAATGAAAGAATAGATGAAGTCACACAGGTTTGGAAGGACATTTTCAAATTGTTATATTTGGCTGAACTATCCCTTTAATACAAGGCTTAAAGGGATAGTTCACCCAAAAATGAAAATTCTGTCAGTAATTACTCACCCTCATGTTGTTCCAACCCCGTAAGACTTTCGTTCATCTTCAGAACACAAATTAAGATATTTTTGATGAAATCTGAGAGCTGTCTCACTCCTCCATAGGCTTCTAGGTAATTGAAACTTGCCGGACCAGAAAGTTAGTAAAGACAATGTTTAAAATAGTCCAAGTGACTGCAGTGGCTCAACCTTAAGTTTATCAAGCGACTAGAATACTTTTTGTGTGCAAAACCCCCCCCAAAAAATAACGACTTTATTCAACTCTTCTGTGTGGGTCTGAGTGAGTTGACGTAGTGTAACAGCGCAGCGCTTCTGGGTTGTACGTCAGAACGTAGGCTCACTATTGGCCAGCATCACACGCATCACACACATGACCAGCGTCGGCCAATAGTGAGCCTACGTTCTGACGTACAACCCAGAAGCGATGCGCTGTTACACTACGTGAACTCAAGTTTTTGCGGACAAAAGTATTCTCTTCGCTTGATAAACTTAAGGTTGAGCCACTGCAGTCACTTGGACTATTTTAACGATGTCTTTACTAACTTTTCTGGTCCGGCAAGTTTCAGTTACAGAGAAGCCTATGGAGGAGTGAGACAGCTCTCAGATTTCATCAAAAATATCTTAATTTGTGTTCTGAAGATGAACGAAAGTCTTACGTGGTTGGATCAACATGAGGGTGAGTGATTACAGACAGAATTTTCATTTCTGGGTGAACTAACCCTTTAAGCGACGGGTCAACTGCACTGCAATTTCAGCAGTTCATAAACTCTGAGCTTTAAATGACCGCTGTTGTTGTTTGAAGACAGCCACCATCACTCAGCGCTTACAGTAACACACACGGCTTTTCCAGCGCGCCGAGGACGCCGGGCACAAATAGAAGCAGGCGATATTTCTTTTACGAGCTGTTCGGAGGACAAACAGTGAGTTCCTTCATTAGATGAAGGCGATCTGGGAAGAGACGGCGGGGGGAGGATGCTAAATTCTGCTCTAATGTTGACGTCTGCATTTCATCAACACCCTTTTTTCTTTCGTCCCGTCTGTGCGTCGCCTAATAGCCCATGAGATGAAGACTTTGTGCTGGCTTCGCATGTGACGGCCTGCCAGCTCACACAACCAACACCTCTCTCGCTCAAACATCGCTCCGCCACATGCTAACGGATGCTTGGCCAGAAGCGAGAGGCTGTCTCGGCGCTACTGTATCTGGCTTTACACCAGCTCGGAGGGTTGGCTGCCAAACTTGTGAGGGCAAAGTTAGATCCACTTGCTAAAATAATATTGATTTAGTTGGTGGAACCACCTGAGAGTGAGTGTGAAGTGGTCGGGATGCTTTTGGATTTAACTCTGAATTTGGATCACTTAACTGAAGACATAACTTCATACACTAGTACAGTATTACTGACATATTTTAATTTGGTTGTACTGCACTGACCAGGACAGCTGTTGATGCAGTTATTTATTTTATTTGGTTATTTAATTTTATATTTTTTAATATTTTATTTTAAATATTTGTATTTGTATTATATTTTATGTTCTTATTTTATTTTAGTTATGTTTTTTTATTAAAATTTTATTTTATTATATTTTACGTTGCTTTACAATATTTTATTTTCAAATATTTAGTTTTTTATTTTATTACATTTTATATTGTTTTTTTCATATATTTTTTATTTGGTTATTTCATTTTATATTTTAAAAAATATTAGTATATATTTTTTAATTATTTAATTTTATTCTAATTTCTGTTGCATTCAAATTTTATTGTATTTTAATTTTAATTTATTTAGTTATATTTTATCTTGCTTTTTAATATTTTATTTAATTAAAAAATATATAGTAAAAAAAAAAAAAAAAAAGATTTTGTCCAATGTTCCAGCTCAATTTAAATGTATAACTATTTGCGGTAGTAATTTACATGTGATCAGATAATGCTTAGGTATATTAACTCTTGTGTATTGTGTATTAGGTATATTAACTATTTTGACTATATTCTGCCTCCAAATAATCACCTAACAACCACCTAGAACACCCTAGCAACCAGCCACAATATTGTGTTGACGATATTGCACATGCAAGCAACACTTGTGTTTCTTCATAAAACGTACATTCAAGTTTATCCTTATTCTTTAAAACAATTTCATAAAGTTTAGGCTACCTACTAACAATGATATCTTAGTAAATGGAAAACTATATTATTAATTATTAATGTAGAATTAGTGCTGTGTGCTTCTGAGATTATTTCTGTAGCGTGTGTAAAGCAGGGCTTGGGCAAACACTGAGGATCTGACTGGGACCAAACATCGCCATGTGTTTGAACTACACACCTTCAGTGAGTCCGTACGTCTAAATAAACTGCCCAGTGAGCACAACATCCAGAAAAAACTTCATACACAAACCACACTTTTAAGGAAAGCTTAAAACTTCAAGGAGTCAAGATTAGTCTCGGTAGCATGACCTCACTATCCCCCACTGGCAGATGGCAGTACTACACGATCTTTCTCTGTTGACAAACTGAATTGCAATCATATGATACAACTAATGCATAAGAATATATAGGCTTCCTGTAGCTAAAGTTCTTGAGCATTCTGCTTGCAACGCAAAAATCATGGATTCAATTCCCAGGGAATGCATGAACTGAAACAATGTATACTGTAGCTTCAGTGCAATGTAAGTTACTTTGGGTAAAAGCATTTGCCAAATGCAAAATGTATAAATTGCATTATTAGTATATGTTTTAAGTATATTTAAGTAGTTTTTAGTATAAGGCCCTTAAACCAGTGAAATACAGCGCAAGACTTACTTTATGATACATGTATGGTGCTTTTATATAGTTTGCAAACACCATTCACTTTCATTAAACAACTGTTAATTTAGTATTTATAATTTAGTATTATTTATATGCTATTATAGTGGCTTTATTTTTTATATTTTCAGTTTTCATATTAATTTTAGTCATTTTGTTTTGTGCTTTTGTAATTTTTATTAGTTTTTAAATATTTTATTTTTATTTTAATATATTTTATATTGCTTTTCTAATTAGATTTGAATTATTTAATTTTATTATATTTTATGTTGCTTTGTAATATTTAATTTAATTGTATATATTTTTTTTTCATTTTTTTATATTTTATTTTATTATATTCTATGTTGATTTTTTTATATTTTATGTTATTTGGCTATTTGGTTATATTAGCCTATATTTTTAACCATTTTATTTAAAAATATATATATATTTTTAACCATTTTATTTAAAAATATATATATATTTTTCTTTTATTCTAATTTATGTTGCTTTCTGATTTATTTTATTTTATTGTATTTTTATTTTGTTTTACATTTTTTTACAGCTTTTTTTTGTAATTTTACTACTTCAGCTTCAACTTATTTTGTTTCAGTTAGTCTGCAAAGGAACATTTCTAATTAGTTTTCCATCAAATACGTCTGAATTGAACTTTTTCTTCTGTCTTTGACATCTCAGCTCAAGACTGTCTGAATTCGGGATAACATGCTTGCACACTACTCGTACTGTTTATGCCATAAATAAACATAATTTAAAAGAGAAATAATACGAGTAGTATGCTATTTAAAATTCTTTCTGCTTAAAAATGTGTTGTTGAGGTGTTGTCAGTTTTGTCATGACATCATGTTCCTGCGCTCTGAGTCTTAAGTGATTAGTCACATGGTATTTACAGCTCATGTTTTTGACTTGCGAGAAAGCTATAGCTGAGAAGCTGCCATTGAGATGAATGGTAATGCTAACGGCTGGCTCTCGGTTAATACAAAGAAAGAAATGCAAGTCTCAAGCTCTCGAGTCGAATCCTCAGATGTGTTGCTAGTGGAAACAAAATCTCATAAACAGAGTTCAGTTTCATAGAAAGATTACAGCAGCCGTGAACACTTTATTGAGGATTCTTAAAGGTTTATGTTTCTAGGTCAACGGAGGAAAGTATTCAAGTCACTTTCATGTTAGCCAAAGTAATAAAGACATTTTATGTTCTGGTGGAGCACATAAATCTCTCTGAAGCATGGGGAAATAATGTGGATCTTCACAACATTTGACACATTTGGAAAAGTTTTTGACTTGGTTTGGTTTTCTTGTGATAGAGAAGCTGAATTTGAATCTGCAATCTACAAAATATTGTTCAAACATGTTCGTCAGCAGTTTGAGCTCTTTAAAGGGATAGTTCACCCCAAAATGAGCATTTACTCACCCTCGTGTTGTTTCATATCCGTATGACTTTCATTCTTCAATATAGCCGTAAAGGAAAAATCTCAAGCTTCAAAAATGAGTCTTCTGAAGTCGTGGAAATGCAACTAAACCATTGAGTTGGTGGACGATCATTAACAAATCACTCAGATATGAACCAGATTAACTGATTCTTATAAAAGATCAAACTCAAAATTATTATTCGTTGATGAATCTGACTTCTCTCATTTATATGGAAGCTTGTTTCCACCACAGAATAGAATATTTTAAAAGATAATTGCGACTTTTTATCTCAGAATTGCGAGATATAAACTCACAATTGCGTGTTATAAAGTCAGAATTGTTAGATATAAACTCGCAATTACCTTTTTTTTGTTTTTATTCTGTGGCGGAAACAATCTTCCATACATTTACTCCCATGAACGTGTCAAGGAGAAACATTCATGCAGGTTTGAAACCAACACAAAGGTGAATAAATGAAGGCAGAATTCTCATTTTTGTGTGAACTATCCCTTTAAAAACCTTCCCAGACCACATATTTTCTTTATTTTTGATCAATGTAATCAGCGTCTCTTTCCTAAATCTCAGCCTTGGTGTTGTTTCCAGTTTGAAACGCACAAAAGAAAGAACAAAACAGCCAGAAAAATAGTTTGGCATCATGCATTTCTTAAAATTCGCCTCCCTTCTCTACTAGAGCGCCGTGAAAGCTTCTCTAAACTCATGAACAGATTAACAGTGACATGTTTATTTTCTCTTTAAAACAGCATTTGGGTTTACAACCACTAGAGCACTTTGTGATTGATTTAGCAGTAATAAGGAGTCTGTTTCATCCATTTTATTACATGAAAAACTGTTTTCTTCTGGGACTGAATGGAGACGCTGATTGATTTTGCCGTGCGAGCGTGATTGCAGCTAATTGGTCTCATTGGATCTGCTGTGTGACCGTGATTGTGGGTAATGGATCTGATTGGCTCTGTTGAGGACGTGTGATTGTGGTCAGTGAATCTGATTGATTATGATTGGCTAGAGTTTTCACTGGCGGAATCAAGGGGTCAGGGTTTGACTGGTTCAGTTTGCCCCTGCTGGTAGATTTTGTAACTACACCATGCTGGACTAACTAGATCAAGCTAACCAGCCACACAATGACCATGATCTCATCAGTTCTGTTGTATAAAATATGATTTTGACTAATTATATTATTGTATAAGCATGATTATGACTGATGAATCTGTGTTCTGTGGGGATTAGATCATGTGTGGTTAATTAATTCGCAAGTGAAATGAGGTTGTAATCACTTAATTTTTCTTTGAAAACATTTAGGAGTTTCGAAGCTCCCTCCACTTAACAAATGACTTTCATTTTCCAGCTATTGGAAGGTTGAATTGGTCTGACCTTGACGTTATAGTCTGTTTTCTCATTTGCTAACGTGTAAAAACTCATTGTTCTTTCACACTGACCATTAGCCGTGGCTAAATTGCCATTCCCCCGTAAAAGAGCTTTTATTGGTATTCGTTTTATATCCAACCAAGCAATATTGTTGAGCTGCATGTTTTTTAAATTATGTGCATTTTAAGATTGGGTGAACGATATGATATCAGTCCTCTGCTTTGGTGTCTGCTGAGTACATTTTACCTTTCAGTAGGAATAGTTCACCTAAAAATGAAACACAGTCTATTTGACTCCATTTGCACTTTTCCAAGCATGCACGATAGCTTTGTGTGATGAGAAGACTGAAATTTAAAGCGTTATTCAATGAAAACCTCCTGCAAAACGTTGTATTTGCATCAGTGTTGAATTGCAAAAAATGGTGTGTTGAAGCTCCATGGCATATTTGATGCACCAATGGCATTGGTGCTTGCATGTCATGTCAAGTCAAGTCATATTTATTTATATAGTGCTTTTTATAATACGGATTGTTTCAAAGCAGCTTTACAGAGATAACAGGAAAATAATGCAACAAAGTTTGTTTCCAGAAGAAAATAGCATCACGGTCCAGCTTAAGTAAGTTCTGTGATGTTTCATTTTTGTTGTAAAAAAGTTATTAATTTAGTTAATTTATATATATATAGCCACTCTTGAGAAAACCGTGATGTCGTCGTCCAGCTCAGTTCAGTTGTAATATAATGGTGTCAATGCAGGCAGATCAATATTATTGTTGAAAATTAAATTAAATTAACGGGTTTGATGAGGATCAGTGCCGATGGCTGTCGTGCCGATGAAGCTTTCACAGGGGAGAGTCTAGTTGACACAATCTCTGCTGACACTTCAGGGATGCGTTGTGGTCGTGTCTAGGCACAAGTCCTCCATCTGATCTGGATACGGCCCGAATCCGGCTGACTACATCGTGCGTTGTGGTCGTGTCTAGGCGCAGGTCCTCCATCTGATCTGGATACGGCCCGGATCCGGCTGACTTCATCGTGCGTTGTGTTCGTGTCTAGGCGCAGGTCCTCCATCTGATCTGGATACGGCCCGGATCCAGCTGACTACATTGTGCGTTGTGGTCGTGTCTAGGCGCAGGTCCTCCATCTGATCTGGATACGGCCCGAATCCGGCTGACTACATCGTGCGTTGTGTTCGTGTCTAGGCGCAGGTTCTCCATCTGATCTGGATACGGCCCGGATCCGGCTGACTTCATCGTGCGTTGTGTTCGTGTCTAGGCGCAGGTTCTCCATCTGATCTGGATACGGCCCGGATCCAGCTGACTACATCGTGCGTTGTGGTCGTGTCTAGGTGCAGGTTCTCCATCTGATCTGGATACGGCCCGAATCCGGCTGACTACATTGTGCGTTGTGTTCGTGTCTAGGCGCAGGTTCTCCATCTGATCTGGATACGGCCCGGATCCGGCTGACTTCATCGTGCGTTGTGTTCGTGTCTAGGCGCAGGTTCTCCATCTGATCTGGATACGGCCCGGATCCAGCTGACTACATTGTGCGTTGTGGTCGTGTCTAGGCGCAGGTCCTCCATCTGATCTGGATACGGCCCGAATCCGGCTGACTACATCGTGCGTTGTGTTCGTGTCTAGGCGCAGGTTCTCCATCTGATCTGGATACGGCCCGGATCCGGCTGACTTCATCGTGCGTTGTGTTCGTGTCTAGGCGCAGGTTCTCCATCTGATCTGGATACGGCCCGGATCCAGCTGACTACATTGTGCGTTGTGGTCGTGTCTAGGCGCAGGTCCTCCATCTGATCTGGATACGGCCCGAATCCGGCTGACTACATTGTGCGTTGTGTTCGTGTCTAGGCGCAGGTTCTCCATCTGATCTGGATACGGCCCGGATCCGGCTGACTTCATCGTGCGTTGTGTTCGTGTCTAGGCGCAGGTTCTCCATCTGATCTGGATACGGCCCGGATCCAGCTGACTACATCGTGCGTTGTGGTCGTGTCTAGGTGCAGGTTCTCCATCTGATCTGGATACGGCCCGGATCCAGCTGACTACATTGTGCGTTGTGTTCGTGTCTAGGCGCAGGTTCTCCATCTGATCTGGATACGGCCCGGATCCGGCCGACTACATTGTGCGTTGTGTTCGTGTCTAGGCGCAGGTTCTCCATCTGATCTGGATACGGCCCGGATCCGGCTGACTTCATCGTGCGTTGTGTTCGTGTCTAGGCGCAGGTTCTCCATCTGATCTGGATACGGCCCGGATCCAGCTGACTACATCGTGCGTTGTGGTCGTGTCTAGGTGCAGGTTCTCCATCTGATCTGGATACGGCCCGGATCCAGCTGACTACATTGTGCGTTGTGTTCGTGTCTAGGCGCAGGTTCTCCATCTGATCTGGATACGGCCCGGATCCGGCCGACTACATCGTGCGTTGTGTTCGTGTCTAGGCGCAGGTCCCGCATCTGATCTGGATACGGCCCGGATCCGGCATGTGTCGTTACTGAACTGAATTGGGAAAAAAATACTTTGAATAATGGCTTTTATTTTAGTCTGTTCCTCACACAAAGCACTTATATGAATAAAAAAAAAAACGACTTGACATTGTGCGTAAGTCATATAGACTACTTTCATTGTGCATTTTGTTCTTTTTTAAAACTTGACAGACGTGGCCAACATGAGCTGTTGTTGAACTGTATGTAAAAAGCTGTGAGGATTCTTCTAAATTTCTCTTTTTGTGATGCATGGAAATTAGAAAGTCATAAGGAACGACATGAGCGTACGATGATCGTAGGTCATGGTCTCCAGGATTGGGCATTTGGACTCATGTGTTTCTGAATTTAAATGTTGTTGAATGCATCATTTTCCTTATTTTCCTTATTTTCCCTGGCCTCAGCATGGGAGCTGACAAATGGTATGTTTTATAGTATTAGGGCTCTTAAGAAAAAACACCAATTTTCCTGCAGCGTAAAGACACTTTAGTAATGAACAAGCACTCTGAGTGCTGTACTAAACCCCTAAAAGCTTTGTACTGTAAACAGCATGTGAGTAATTCAATGACTTATGCCACCACAAGGAACATCCACCGCTTTCCTGCAGCCTCCGCAAAGAGATTTTCTCATTTGTAATGAATTCTTTAAAAGAAGTGAGAGACATCTGTGGATTCTAGAGTGAAAACTGTGGATGGGTTAGAGGTTTCAGCTTGATGAGATATCAATACTGTTGGCCGGCAAGTGTTCAAATTAAACGGTTGTCGTTTCTTACCAGCAGCTTCGAGAAGACTCTGTGGAAACTGGTTCAAGATTGTTGGACCTCTAACCCTGTAATAAGCAGTCTCCTGCTTTGATGGGCATCTGTTTTTTGTGAACTGCATTCACAGAAGACAAGAGCAATGAGACAGAACTGTTTTGTGATAGACTCCAGAAGGAGAAAGACAGATTTGACTGTTGAAGCCATGTGAAATCACTTTGTTTTCCAGCCAGTGCCTAACAGTTTTGTAGTTTAGTTTAATTTTGCACAACACCCCCTCGTGTTCAATGCATATTTGCCAAAGAGCTATTAGAATTTACTGCATAATTCGATTTATGGCAGGGTGGTATGACTTGGGCCAGACAGAAATCACACAGAACATCCTGGAAACTAGAAAGACAGCAATGCCCTGCAACCATCCAAAACATTTTAGGAACTGCATAGCAACGCCCTGGCAACAACACACAAATGCTTAGCAAATGCATAGCAACATCCTGGCAACCACCCAGAACACCCTAGAAACTCCATAGCAACTCTCTGGCAACCCCTCAAAGCACCTTAGCAACTACTGTACATAGCAATGTACCGGCAACCACTAAAAACATCATAGTAACTGCATAGCAACGTCTTGGCAACCACCCAGAACACCCTAGAAACTCCCTGGCATCCACTCAAAACACCCTAGCAACTTTATAGCAAGTCCCTGGCAACCATTCAAAGTACCTTAACTACTTCATAGCAATGCAGTGGCAATCCCCCAAAAACACCATAGTAACTGCATAGCAACATACTGACGACAACCCAGAACACCCTAGCAACTGCATAGCAACTCCCTGGCAACTACTCAAAGCACCTTAGCAACTACTGTACATAGCAATGCATTGGCAACCACAAAACTTTACCTTAGTAACTGCATAGCAGCGTCCTGGCAAGTACACAAAACACCTTAGCAACTGCATAGCGATGCCCTGGCAACCACCCTAAGCACCTTAGCAACTGCATAGTAACACCCTGGCAACAAAAACTGCATAGCAACGCTCTTGGAACCACCTAAAACACCTTAGTACCTGCATAACAACACCCTGGAAACCACCCAGAACACCTTAGCAACTGCGAAGCAATGCCTTGCCAACCACCCACAGCGCCCTAGCATCATCCTATTGAATTTTACATGAAGAAAAACACTCTTTTTGTTCGGACAACATAAAGATCTAGTTTTAACTCTGTCATGGTAGTTGTCAAATTAGATTTGTATATTTTCTGAAGAAACAGAGTATTAGAAGACTGTCTTTTGTTAGGGTAACCATGACAATGTTATTGACCTTTGATGAGGACAGAATGTATTTTTGTTGTTACGGTTTAGTCAAAGCGATGCGTAGCACCAACTCAACTGCAGGAAATGCCAGTGCGCTGGTGAAGTATCCCTGTGCGGGAAATGTTGGGTTTGGCTTTAATCCCAGAGGTCACAGGAATATGAGATGCTGAAGTCCTCAGAATTACGTCTCAACTGGGAACAGCTCGGTTTTGTGCTCAGATCTGGTTTGGAGAGGCTGGATTGCTGTCTCTTCACCTCTGGACATGGTTTTTGGTGGAATTGTAAAATTAATTTGTTGTCACATTACTGTTCTTGCATGCTGGATCATCAAGTTTTCGCTTGAGTGTTTCTATGTACCTGCCTGGGGCAAAAACATGTGTCGGTATTTCTCAAAATAGAGCGTGCCCAAGCTCTTCTAAGCCTCTTGATTTCCTTTTCTCTCAGCAGATGTGGACGAGTGCGCCGAGGCCCTGGACAGCTGCAGTATAGATGCCATCTGTCAGAACACCCTCAAGTCATACAAATGCATCTGCAAATCAGGATACAAAGGTGATGGGAAACACTGCGAAGGTAAGAAACATTAAAGATACAAAAACATGAGGACTTAACAACACTTGATTCTGTATATTTAGAATATACTTCAAAAACATTTTTCATCTGTATTTTTGTCTTATTTTAGAGTAAAACTATTAAGTATACAGTGCTGATGAAGTTCTACTGTATGTTAAAAGGCTTTCTTGTATCCCAGCTTAATATGTAGAAACAACCCGATTAAACATAGACATTATTATTTGTGACAATTAATTTATTCAATTAATTCAAATAAAAATAAAATAAAAAATAACATTTCCAAGCTTCACACTTTGAAGTTACATTTAAAACAAGATCAACTTATTTGAGATCAAAGTGCATAAGAGAATATACTTATGGCTGTTGATTTAAGAAGTTAATTTAGTGCAATTAATCATAAAAAATAATGCAATAAAATAATTAATCACAAGGTCTACTTTAGACAGATCTCAGTTGCCACAATAATGTCTTGAACTCTTTAATTCCCACCCAAAATAACTTAGCAACTGTATAGCAACACAAAAATGCTTAGCAAATGCATATCAACGTCCTGGCAACCACCTACAACACCTTAGCAACTCCATAGCAACGCCCTGACAACCATGCAAAGCACCTTAGCCACTACATAACAATGGACTCAACTGGCAACTACCCAAAAACACCATAGCAACATCCAGGCAACCACTCAAAAATGCTTAGAAAATGTATAGCAACGCCCTGTCAACCACCCAGAACACCCTAGCAACTCCATAGGAACTCCCTGGCAACGACTCAAAACACCTAGGGTGGCAACTCCCTGGCAACCATTCAAAGCACCATTGCATTGCTACTACATAGCAATGCACTGGCAACCACCCAAAACACCTTAGTAACTGAATAGAAGCGTCCTGGCAACCACCCATAACACCCTAGCAACTGCATAGCAATGACCTGGCAACTACTCAAAACACTTTAGTAACTGCATAGCGACGCCCTGGCAACCACCCAAAGCACCTTAGCAACTGCACAGCAACACCCTGGGAACCACCCAGAACACCTTAGCAAAAAAGCAATGCCTTGGCAACCACCCACAGCACCCTAGCATCATACTATTGAATTATATAGAATATAGAATATAGAAATATAGAAATATTTCTATAAAAATATAGAAACCTATTCTACCAACCCTAACCCTATAAACCCTATAAACCCTGATCCCTATTAACCCTAACCTAACAGTCTACTAATACTCTAGTGAGAGTTAGTTGACATGTAGTTGCAAAGTTAATTATAGTTAATAGAATGTCGAAAGTGGACAATAGAAATAGTGTAACCTACTGTTCTCTTGTTTTAAGTACAAATTTACCCATACTTGAGGTTTAAAACATCAGAAAACAATTTGGCTGTGGGGAAAGAAAAATAAACCTAATTCTAATCTTAATATCATATGCTTCTCAAAAACAATTATCTTGTTTAAGGAGAGTGAGATATTTTTTTACTTGGAATGAAGACAAAATTACTCATAAAATCTGTTGTTTTTGCTGTGTAGTCTATAATAAGATCACTTTGGCTGAGTGTGTGTGCGTGTGTGTGTGAACAGTGTTCAGACACTTCAAGGTCTACGTCTCCATGTCTCATTTCTGCAGTTCCTTGGCTTCATTTTCAGACTATCCTGAGGGAAGGGAAATAGGTGTTCAAATACAAGATTAAAAAGATGACAGACTCAATTCTTTACACTTTGGACGTGAAATAGAGCATGAAATATCTTACACGTTACCGATAATGACTTGGCCTGGTAATTACACAGAGATGTTTCCACCACCACAAAACGGTTTGCATTTCCAATCACGTTAATGTGAGTTAACAGCACTAAATTGCACAATGATATAGCCATGTCTTTGGAAATATTGTTTTCTTGAGGCCGTTTGCCTTTATGCGGGAAGTTTTTAAAGCTCAGTTGTATTTGGAGAGGTGTATGCTGCTTTTAGACCCACTTAGCCAATGCGATCCTTTCTGGATACAAACATCCCTAAGCCCAGGCAAAACACTGGAAAGCGAAGGGGTTCGGTAATGTTTTTGCTGTGTTAAAACGCCACTCCTGACTAAACTGGGATAAGCGCGTGAAACCATTGATATGGTGTGGAAACACAAATGTGTGCCGGGGAGATATGAACATCGTTGTTCAAATATACTTCTCCACGCGCTGAATTTCTGCACACACAAAAAAGACAAGAACCAGAACTGGATCCTAATCCTCTGAAAGCTATTGCAAAACTCTTGATAGCTATTTGCTACAAATAACGTGGGTTATGAGTAAATAACAGTCCTTAGCTTTGAGAAAGCTGCACTCGCCTATTGAAAAGAACGGCATGGCTGGTCACACTTCTTCCCAACTAGCTTAACCAGCAAGATTTGAATGTCTTTACATCTCTTTATATTTAAATTTAGGCACAATTTATACACAATTTATGCACAATTATAGCTACAAAACTAATATCATGCTTTTTAAGCATAAAGCTTTAGATCAATAGGTTTTTAAGATCATAAGAAAGTTTAAGTGCTATATATATATATATATATATATATATATATATATATATATATATATATATTGGCCACCATATCGGTATCGGCCGATAAATGTTCATTTTTAATGTTATCGTTATCGACCCGAAAAGAAAATTTGGCCGATATATTAAAGCCGATAAATAATGGATTATTTCCTTCAGTTGAGACACTTCAGATGTGCACTGTTCACCATGATGATTTTAAATTGCTTAAAATATGATTGGAATCACTTCAAAAAAGAAAAATACGTTTAAGTGCAACATGTGCAATGCAAGTCTGTCATTTAGGCTACATAAAATTATAATGAGAACATCATAATTGTGTGCTTGGGACATGGATTTTAATGGTGAGACTTTTGTTTTTGTAATCAGGCTCTAAAAAAAAATGGTCATCTGGTCCTTAGCAAGTATTAAAATTAGGTAAATACATTCACAAAAAATGCATAAATATATTATACAAGATCATAAAGTTGTTTTTTTTCCTGTTTTCTGTCACTGCTGGAATTGTCATTTTAACTATAAACCAGCTTTAACCTTTAAAATGTTGGTTATTCGGCAGGCCTATCCATGCAGACATTTCTAGATGTTTTTCAGGTTAATTTTGCATTGTTTAATCTACACTGTATACTCCATCATCTGAGTCTTAATAGGCTATTTATTATTTTTCTTGGATACAGAAAGAACATTTATTCCACATCTGCAATCATCTCAGCATGACACTTATGACCCGTAAACAATACGATTGTAATGAATAGTGCAAAATGCTTTTTTTTCTTCCACTTCTCCGAACTGCTCGTCCCATAGATTGCTTGGCCTCACACAGAGACGCATTACTGGAGGTAAAATAGCTTGTAGTTCGATAGAGTGAAGGTGTTGCTTTTGTGCAAAACCGAAATAAAATTGAAAATTGAAAAGACTTTGTACTGTGTTGGAGGTGGAATAAACCGCATTCAGGAATAAAGAAAAATAAAGCATTGTACTCCAGGCTGTGAGTGCCTCTCCATACTCACTGAGCCCAGACGACTACAAAGCAGAGCAGAGGAGTCTGGGTAATTAGTGCTCAATTGGGCGTCAAATGAGTGGGGATGTCCCCCCCCCCCCCCCCCCCCCCCCCCCCCCCCCATGAAAAGGGGACGGTCATATGTTAATGAGCTTATTGTTGTGACATCATAACTGTGACAATTTATTAAGTTTTTTTTAAAGCTGGTTTCTGTAAATGTTCTGTGTAAACTAGGGAGGAATCTGCAACCATATATATATACCGGTATATATATATATACTGCCACTTTATTAGGTACACATGTTCAACTGCTGGTTAATGCAAATATCTAATCAGCCAATTACATGGCAACAACTTAATGCATTTAGGCATGTAGACATGATCAAGACGATCTGCTGAAGTTCAAACTGAGCATCAGTATGAGGAAGAAAGGTGATTTAAGTGACTTTGAACGTGTCATGGTTGTTGGTGCCAGACGGGCTGGTCTGAGTATTTCAGAAACTGTTGATCTAATGGGATTTTCACGCACAATCATCTCTAGGGTTTACAGAGAATGGTCTGAAAAGAGAAAATATCCAGAGAACGTCAGTTCTGTGGGTGAAAATGCCTGGTTGATATCAGAGGTCAGAGGAGAATGACCAGACTGGTTCAGCTGATAGAAAGGCAACATTAACTCAAATAAGCACTCGATACAACCCGAGGTCTGTAGAAGAGCATCTCTGAACACTCAACACACCAAACCTTGAAGGAGAAGAGCATCTCTGGACACTCAACACACCAAACCTTGAAGGAGAAGAGCATCTCTGAACACTCAACACATCAAACCTTGAAGCAGAAGAGCATCTCTGGACACACAACACATCAAACCTTGAAGGAGAAGAGCATCTCTGAACACACAACACACCAAACCTTGAAGGAGAAGAGCATCTCTGAACACACAACACATCAAACCTTGAAGGAGAAGAGCATCTCTGAACACACAACACACCAAACCCTGAAGGAGAAGAGCATCTCTGAACACACAACACATCAAACCTTGAAGCAGAAGAGCATCTCTGAACACTCAACACACCAAACCTTGAAGCAGAAGAGCATCTCTGAACACACAACACATCAAACCTTGAAGGAGAAGAGCATCTCTGAACACACAACACATCAAACCTTGAAGGAGAAGAGCATCTCTGAACACACAACACACCAAACCCTGAAGGAGAAGAGCATCTCTGAACACACAACACATCAAACCTTGAAGGAGAAGAGCATCTCTGAACACACAACACACCAAACCCTGAAGGAGAAGAGCATCTCTGAACACACAACACATCAAACCTTGAAGCAGAAGAGCATCTCTGAACACACAACACATCAAACCTTGAAGCAGAAGAGCATCTCTGAACACACAACACACCAAACCCTGAAGGAGAAGAGCATCTCTGAACACACAACACACCAAACCCTGAAGGAGAAGAGCATCTCTGAACACACAACACATCAAACCTTGAAGCAGAAGAGCATCTCTGAACACACAACACATCAAACCTTGAAGCAGAAGAGCATCTCTGAACACACAACACACCAAACCCTGAAGGAGAAGAGCATCTCTGAACACACAACACATCAAACCTTGAAGCAGAAGAGCATCTCTGAACACACAACACACCAAACCCTGAAGGAGAAGAGCATCTCTGAACACTCAACACATCAAACCTTGAAGGAGAAGAGCATCTCTGAACACACAACACATCAAACCTTGAAGGAGAAGAGCATCTCTGAACACACAACACATCAAACCTTGAAGCAGAAGAGCATCTCTGAACACACAACACATCAAACCTTGAAGGAGAAGAGCATCTCTGAACACTCAACACATCAAACCTTGAAGCAGAAGAGCATCACTGAACACTCAACACACCAAACCCTGAAGCAGAAGAGCTGAAGCAGAAGAAGACACACACCGGTGAAACTCCTGTCAGATGAGAACAGAAACTGAGGCTACAATTCACACTGATTTACCAAAACTGGACAATAGAAGATTGGAAAAACTTTGCCTGGTCTGATGAGTCTCTATTTCTGCTGCAACAGTCAGATAATAGAGTCAGAATTTGGCGTAAACAACATGAAAGCAACGATCCGTCCTGCCTTGTATCAGCGGTTCAGGCTGCTGGTGGTTTAATGGTGTGAGGATATTTTCTTGGGTCTCTTAGTACCAACTGAGCTTTGTTTAAACAGCAAAGTCTACCTGAGTATTGTTGCTGATCATGTCCATCCCTTTATGACCACAGTGTATCATCTTCTACTTCCAGTAGGATAACACACACGTCATAAAGCTCAAATCATCTCAGACTGGTTTCTTGAACATGATAGTGAGTTCACTGAACTCAAACGGCCTCCAGTCTCCAGATCTCAATCCAATAGAGCAGATTTGGGATGTGGAGGAACGGGAGATTCGCATTATGGATTTTACATCTTTTGATCTTTCTATGCATCAAAGAGTTTATATAGAATTGATATAGCACATATAAAACCAAAATACTTTAAAAAGCCTTTAAAAAAATCCTGAAAAAAAAAGTCACTCATATATATTATACTGTATATAATATAATATAATATTCATATATATATATATATATATATATGACCCCTTTATCTTTTAATTTGTCCTACAGATATCGATGAGTGTGCCAGTGAATATAATGGAGGATGCGTTCACGACTGTATCAACATCCCTGGAAACTACAGATGCACGTGTTACGACGGCTTCCGTTTGGCCCACGATGGACACAACTGTCTGGGTAAGATATCGCTTCTTTTCCTAAGCCAAAATCTCTGGAAAATATCCATAGATGTTCAGACAACACCTTTTGCTAGTGGATTGGATTTTAAGTTGGAAAGAAGAGTTTACTGAAATGCAATTCAAAGACATTTATTAGACCAACACGTTTTGTGATAATTGCATCGATTTTGACTGACAATTTATTCTCAAAACACAAGAAGTCAAAAGTAGTCTAATAAAATGTAAAATGGCCTAATAAAGTTTCATCTGTTCACTGTATAAAAAAAATGTAATCATTAAGTTATGACACCGTGTGTTTTACATTGCTTTCAAATTAAGTTAAGCAATTTTCAACTTTTTTTATGTTATACCAGATTCAACTCATTTTTCAAGTCGGTTTAATGTAATTTAAGATGAAATGACTTAAGGCGAGACACGGCAGGCAAAAACATTGTGTTTTTTTTACTGGTCAATTTTGAGATTTGGGGATATTTGTCTTCAATAACATGTCTTCTTTCAGACTTGTGGTGAAAAAAAGTCAGAAATACACATTTAGGTCTTTATTTTATTACACTTTGTCTGTAGATTTCTCATAAATTCAACAAAAGTTGGCGTTCTTAATCAACACAATGCTCCGCGATCTCTGTCTTCTTCCTGTCATCACACGCACCATTAGGAAGCTCTCTCTCTTCTGTACAATCCTGTCGGATCCAAATATGGTCATTTCCTTTTTATCAGCAACCAATCGAGAAAGTAAAAGGACTGAATGCGCAATCTCATTGGCTGATGATAAATCTTTAAAGCCCGTTTTCTCAAAATGACTCATGCTCCAAGTCCGAAATCTCCACTTCAGTAGCACATATATACACCAAACTTTCCAGTCTTGTACCTAGTTATATTATGAAGACATTTACAGAGGGATTTGTAAATATATTATTCCTAGCCTGATTTATATAACATTTTATTCCAAAAAAACATGGTGAAAATCATTTTTTTAAGGCTATTGACAGTATTTTCTGATTTACAGGATAACAAAAGTAGATATCCATAAATCCCTCTGTAATTTTTTTTTCCCATCCAAAATCATTTTTAACCTGGCTTTATCCAATACTCAGATTTCGTTTTTTTATATGCAAATTAGCGCATATTTAATTAGATATTGCCTAATTTGCATATTTAAACATTAAATTACAGAAAACTTGTAATACATTTTTTTCTCATCTTAATGTAGGTAATCAACTGGGAAAGTTTCATGGTGATATCTGCTAGATAAATATTTTACCCTATTCACCTGTAGTGTCTCGCCTTAAACATCTAAATTGATTGTACTTAAAAATTGAAGGCAGCAACTTTTTTAATGCAGTGTTTTTTGTTCAATAAGTTGGGAATAAATTGGCTTGATTGTTTTGTAGAATATTGTTTGAGCAAATTTTTCTAAACATTCTCATTTAACAGTGTCACCGCAAGTTTAGATTTCATGTTTTTAGATCACTTTTATAGACATAAATATGAATATTTAATTAATATTTGGGACAAATATTAAATCTACTGTAATAAAATATAATTTGGGATAAATATTCAGAGTGGGTCGTTCCTCACCACCGCAAATCTCCGTCCTCTCAGGACTTCATCCCACACAACACAAACACACAGAAGCTTGTGGGTCTCGCCATCATACGTATAATGGCTGATGTCTAATCAAACTCTTCACCGACCGCCAGAACGCAGTCACTCTATCCTCCGTGTCAAAATGAAGTGGGTTATGCGGTTAACCAATAGGAGAGGACAGTAAATCTGTCAGATTTGTGCGCCGACTTCCACGCGGTTCTGTGGTATTAATTGTATTTTCAGACCGTTTTTGACATTCGGTGGCTCGTATGCCCAGTCGTTTCCAGGTCAGTTAAATCAGTCTAAGGGAAATGTGTGTGTTTGTCTGGGAGATTTACATGGGGTTACAGTCTTATACTGACCCCGACTCTTTAACTCAAAACAGATGTCCGGTGCGTCGAACAATCGGCCCAATGAAGATGTGCTTTTTTCCAATGGGTGGTTTTGAGTGAGTGTTTGTGTGGGTTATGTGGGTTTACTCGCACTGCGTGGTGCTGAACTGCACATCTGAACCCTGGGATTTCAGCCCTTCGCAGACTTTTAAAGGTCCCGTCTGCAGTTTTTAGGAGCACATTTTGAAGTATTGAGGTTTTCTCTGGCAGCTTTAGCTCTGCTGGAGTAACCGGATCGTCCCGTCACCTGCGGTTCTTCTGAAGAGCTCGAAACAGCCTGATTTTTATCAGAACGAGAGTTAGCTGCATTTGAGAACCGAATCCCATTTGATTCACACCTTTTTGAATCAAATTTAAATTCAGCTGATCATCATTTTGCATTGGGTTTTAAGTTGGAATGACAGGAAGAAGAGTTTACTGACCAACACGTTTTGTGATAATTGCATCGATTTTGACTGACAATTTATTCTCAAAACACAGTAAAAAATATATAATCATTAAGTTATGACAACATGAGTTTTTATAAGTTATACAAGATTCAACAAATTTTTTGAGTCGGTTTAATGTAATGACTTAAACATCCGTAGCAACAGTAACTAAGGAGGGCGGTTAACAGTGCCACCACAATTTTAGATTTCATATTTTTAGATCACTTTTATAGAAATAAATATTAATATTAAATGAATATTTGGTACCCATATTAAATCTTCTGTAATAAAGTATAATTTGGGATAAATATTCAGAGTACTCAGGATCAATAAAGACCTTTAGTAACCTTTTTTTTTTTATCTGATGTATATCGTAGTTTCTGAAAACACAACAAACACTATATGTTGTGTATGATAACGGTGATTAATATTTGAAATATTCGGAGAGAATATTAAAATAAAATATATTAAAATGAATCGATTTGACTGCACTAATTAAAATGAGAGCATTCATATCGGTCAATAAAATCTAAATATATATATATGTATATTCTCAAATTGTTCTGTAACCGCTCTTGCCACACACACACACACACCAATGATTTGTTCCAATCTATTTAGCGTCAGCCGCATGTTTTACTGTGGATCATTTGTAAAACTGTATGGATGAGCTCTGCTCATGTATGCGGGTCTGAAATTATCTATATCTGCTGTCCCGCGGCCCACCAGCAGCCGCTTTTGATATCCGAGCCGGTCTGTTATCTTTCATACACCCTTCACTAACTCTTTTGTAACTCTGCGTTCTGTTCTTCACAAATGAATGATTTACACCAATGAACTGTGGGTAAAATAAACAACCCACTTCTAAAGTATCTGTATTCTGTTGACTACGAGTCTGTCCCATCCCCAAGGTTTCTTTAGCATACCAAATAACTTTTGCTCTAAGGTTAGTGTGTTCTCGTTTTGACTCTGATATCAGACGGAGAATAACAACTCGTTTTGTTTCTGTGGTATTTTTAGTGGGAAGGAAAGTCAAAACTCTTGTAATCTATGCAGGAAAGACTCTTTTGTGTGGATTTGCTCTTAATGTTATCTTTGCCTACCTTCATAGTTAAGGCAAAATAAAGTTGGCTTTGCTCATTAATCAAATTTCTTATTACTATTCAATGAACCACGATGTAGAACCAAAGTGCTGTACAAAAGAAGATACAAACCGACATAAAAACTCGAACGAGTTTTTAGCGCGCGCTGAAATAAACACTAGTTGTAGGCGATGTTTTTAAGGACAGAGGAAGGAGTGGCTACAGAAAAGGCCCGGCCACCTTTGCATTTTTAAGAAGATCGAGGAACCGTAAGATGTAGCCGATTATTTAAGCAAAGAGACCTATTAGATGATTCATAGAGACTGATTAAATCAGAAACATACTCTGGTGCTAAGCCATGCAAAGCTTTGAAAACACATTGCAGCACTTTCCCAGCAAGCAATAGCCGTCATTTCACCCTCTAGGTTAACTATAGACCCGATATAGTCCGGCTATGAGTAACCCACTGCTAGCCAAAATAACCTTGAATTTGGTTACATGTCGTTTTTGCCAAAATAACTTGTGAGATGTATGCTATTCCATCATGTAAGCAAAGTCTACAGTGATTACATGGTGTTTGGTTTCATTTCTTTGACATGTTAATGTTCTAGATGACTAGTCTATTCTTGGGCTATGGTTAGACGTCTATACAATTTTCACTGACAGACCAAATTTTGCCTTGTTTTAGAAATAAAATGACTTGCCTAGACGTCAGGGCTGTGTTTGGACGGCTATTAGACATCTTTTAAACGCAAAATTGCTTACTGGGTTGTAATGAATTCTGTATTGTATAGACCCCTTTTCAGTTGGTAAACATGGTGACGTTTTTTTGTGGGCGGAGCTTAGGTGGTGGCAGAACGATCCACTTCACTAACGTTAGTTTGCAAGTTTTGTTAGCTTGTTTTTTAATAATGACTGGAGAAAATCCGATTTTATCTTAATGTGCAAGGTCACTCACTGTCCAGGACCAGATTGGCTGACCCGTACACGCTCAGTCAATGGATGGACGATCTGACAGGATTAACGTTAACGCTACCTCCGGTTGAGTGGCCTGACTTCGACACCTACCTGATAGAGAAACTGAGCGTAAAGAGAAACTCAGGGCATTTAAATCTTTAGATGCCTATAACTGTACTAAATGGTCACGTACAAGACTTGTGTGGTAGCCTACGATCCGCAGTTCTGCCTAGCCAGCGCCAAGGCCAGACAGAAGAGGTGAAGAGTGACATTACAGTGCAATTTTAATGATCAGAATATTTTCTAGAAATAAAAATTCCAGATACAGCATATACATTTTTTAACTATGTATTTGATTACCCTTTCTTACCAGGTTCTTCAAAAAGTCTAGTCACAATCAATCAAAACAATGTATACAATCATAGATGATTCACAAATAATCACAATCATTTAGAAAACATTATGCGATAAAATAAAAAATTGGATCCTGTACTCCGTCGATTCTTGCACCCAACAACACAACAAGATGACATTTAATAACAATAATAATAATTTAAGCTCATTATGTAGCCGAATCTGTGCTGGTTTATGTTGGCCGCCTCCAGTTTTCCCTTTGTTTTGCCTCCAGCTAACGCTGTGACGTAACTGTGACGTCGGCTCGAAATTGGTCTATAGGTAACCAGTTTCATTTGATTAGACCAGGAGTAATGTGCTCTCGCTTCTTAATACCAGTTAGAGGCCTATAGCAGCTGAATTTTAAACAAGATGTAGGCGAGAGAGAACGAGAGGCCTGACTCACACACAGATACAATGCATTACAATCATCCAAGCGGGATGAAAAATCCTGCTTGATGCCCAATGATGATTTTCCTCTGTTTATTTCATGCAATCAATGTGCAGGTTGTGCTGTATGAAGCATTTAACGGATTGATTTGCAGATCGATTTGCTCACAGATGCATCTTTGAGAAACTGCAAGAAGCGGTAGTCTGATTGCAGCGCTTGTGTTGTATTGATGTCCCTCATCCTCCAGTTTTTTCTTCTTCTCTACAATTTTCATCAATTAATTCAGCTCGAACAGCCCTCCTTTTCAAGCTTTTTGTGGATCATTTCAGCCATAGTTGTGCCATCTCTATTTTGTGGTACTTTTTAAAAAGACATTCTATGGTTAAAGTTGGAAAATCTCTCAATATATATATTTTTTAAATTCACCATTCAAAATGTAACCATCATTGATGACAACAGCATAATATTTGCATATTGAATATTGCATCTATTTTATCTAGCCTATTTTCTGTTTCAGTTGACATAGCCAAAAATATCAATATCAATTTAATTTATATTTATTTTACATAACTAATATAAAATAAATTGATATTGCCATAAAAAGCCATTAATTATAATGGACGATATTCCCATCGGCTGTCAGTTGAAACAAAAAATAGGCTAGATAAAATAGATGAAAATATGAAATATTCAATTTGCTAAATATATTGTTTAGCCAATGTTCTTGCCGAAGCTCAAACGTGCTGCGTAACATGAGAATGAACCTCATTGGTTCTTGCAGAAGCTCAAACGTGATGCGTAACACGAGAATGAACCTCATTGGTTCTTGCTGAAGCTCAAACGTGCTGCATAACACAAGAATGAACCTCATTGGTTCATGCTGAAGCTCAAACGTGATGCGTAACACAAGAATGAACCTCATTGGTTCATGCTGAAGCTCAAACGTGCTGCGTAACATGAGAATGAACCTCATTGGTTCTTGCAGAAGCCCAAACGTGCTGCGTAACACGAGAATGAACCTCATTGGTTCTTGCAGAAGCTCAAATGTGCTGCGTAACATGAGAATGAACCTCATTGGTTCTTGCAGAAGCTCAAACGTGATGCGTAACATGAGAATGAACCTCATTGGTTCTTGCTGAAGCTCAAACGTGCTGCGTAACACGAGAATGAACCTCATTGGTTCTTGCTGAAGCTCAAACGTGCTGCGTAACATGAGAATGAACCTCATTGGTTCTTGCAGAAGTTCAAACGTGCTGCGTAACACGAGAATGAACCTCATTGGTTCTTGCTGAAGCTCAAACGTGCTGCGTAACACGAGAATGAACCTCATTGGTTCTTGCTGAAGCTCAAACGTGCTGCGTAACACGAGAATGAACCTCATTGGTTCTTGCAGAAGCCCAAACGTGTTGCGTAACACGAGAATGAACCTCATTGGTTCTTGCAGAAGCCCAAACGTGCTGCGTAACACGAGAATGAACCTCATTGGTTCTTGCAGAAGCCCAAACGTGCTGCGTAACACGAGAATGAACCTCATTGGTTCTTGCAGAAGCCCAAACGTGATGCGTAACACGAGAATGAACCTCATTGGTTCTTGCTGAAGCTCAAACGTGCTGCGTAACACGAGAATGAACCTCATTGGTTCTTGCTGAAGCTCAAACGTGCTGCGTAACATGAGAATGAACCTCATTGGTTCTTGCAGAAGCCCAAACGTGCTGCGTAACACGAGAATGAACCTCATTGGTTCTTGCAGAAGCCCAAACGTGCTGCGTAACACGAGAATGAACCTCATTGGTTCTTGCAGAAGCCCAAACGTGCTGCGTAACACGAGAATGAACCTCATTGGTTCTTGCAGAAGCCCAAACGTGATGCGTAACACGAGAATGAACCTCATTGGTTCTTGCTGAAGCTCAAACGTGCTGCGTAACACGAGAATGAACCTCATTGGTTCTTGCTGAAGCTCAAACGTGCTGCGTAACATGAGAATGAACCTCATTGGTTCTTGCAGAAGCCCAAACGTGCTGCGTAACACGAGAATGAACCTCATTGGTTCACCCCCTATACCCTTATTCACTATTCCCTATTAGTTCACTTGAAGGAGTGAATGAGAATGAGTGAGTGAATTCAACCACTGAGTGCCAGAAGGGCTGCCACTTTTGCATAGTTTGTGCTTGCTGTTTAATAATTATTTAAAACTGGCAGCTCCAGTAGTAATGAAAAGATTTATCTTGAACTCTGTCATGGAAACTATGTATAAACCTTAATTTAACTATTTAATAATTAAAATGGAATTTAAACTTGTATGATATTATGCTGTACCCACATTGGACCAGCGGTTTGGAAAATGAATAGATAGCCATCTTCTGGTCAGACGATTCTCAAAGTGCATTATGGGCAGTGGTTAAATTGGGCCGGGGCTTTCCGGGGTTCAGCCCCGGCACAAAAGCCTGCTCGTTTGTGCCCTGATGTGCCTGTTTGCAGTCAGTTGCCTACTGGAAATTATGTCACATAAAATTTGATGAAAGTGATGCCTTTGAAAACATATTTCTGATTATAAATGAAAGGTTTTTACCCCCGGACCCCCCTAGGGAGAGCCCCCCCACATAATAAATCCCAATTTAACCCATGATTATGGGTATTCTCTAGCCGTTGAGTGTGCATCAGTTGTACACTCATTATTGCAGTGCATTGTGGGATTGAATGAGTGCACTCAATAACGTCCACCATGGTTGCATACATAGACATTTGTTAAGCAAATTATCCAAATGATCTTAAATTAAAAGCCATAAAAATACGAAGTACTGTTTGAACATTAGGAAGAAATTTAACCTCATAATCTCCTCCTGATTTTGAGTGATAGATTGTCATTCAGCGAGGCACAGAGGAAGGAATGGTGTGAGGAAAAGGTAAAGAGGGACTGACTGGGGAAAGGACCGGAACGAGGTATGAGAGAAAGAAAAAGAGAGGGAATTTTTCAACACTGATGAATCCTCTCAGGAGAATTTTTAAGAAATGTTTTAAGTGCAAATAGCATGAGCACTGCTCCGGGTTTCACCAGAATCCGGTTCCTTTTCCAAATATTTGCTTTGGACGCCGGCCGCGGCCTGCACATAACACATGTCCCTAATGCAGGAGAGCTTCGCAAAACTCAACGCGGCAGGAAATCTTTGGTTTGTTTATGCTGCGGGAGCAAGGTGTTTGGGGTTTGAAGCGTCAGGGTCTCGTGGTGAAGTTCTGCACTTGCAAATATACTAATGCAAGTTCTGTGGAAACGTTTAGCAGTCCTTATGGGTGTCGCCATACGTTAAATGGTTTCCAAATGCTTGGCGGGCCGACAGATAAGTTAGCAGTAAACGTAGACGCTCAGCGTCTCACACCTGATTGCCGTCAGTAGTAACACTTGAATGCAAATCTGTAAATATTCCCTGCTAGAAAATCAAGTTTAAAGGCTTCCTGAAATCAAAACGTACGTTTTTTTAGCTGGTGTGTTCCAAAACAATGACAAAATTCGCATTTAGGAGATATAAGCATTCAAAACTTCCAGTCTCAAACTTCAAGCAAGTCTCTCACTTCCGCTAAAATGGATCACAGGTTTTTATGACATCACCGCGGACTTCAGCTTCTCATCACATCTTCTGTCCAATCAAATGCTCTCTAGAATCTAAGGCTCCGCCCCCTATGCTATAAACACCACCTGGCCAAAGCGACCGGAGCAATATAGGTTTGAGATGTGTTGAGACGTTTTTTTCCATTTTTCAACTGTAAGTTGAAATTCTAGATGAAATGGCTAGAATTTATTCACACCTCTACTATTGAATCCAGCGTATCATCAGTGCTCAAATTCGCTTCCATGGTGCTGTCAAATACGTCTTGGCTATTGGCTATGTGAAAAGGGGGAGGAGCCATTCAATATGTCCCGCCTTAGCTTCATGTTTCAGTGGAAATTACGTCAACGCATCATTGTTGTCCTATTGTTAGTTTAACTGCTTCTATTGTTCTAATTTGTAAGTCGCTTTGGATAAAAACATCTGCTGAAATGAATAAATGTAAATGTAAAATGTACAAAGCTACGCGTTCCAAGGCACTTCAGTGGGCCTTTAAGCTCCTAGCTGTTTTGTAGCTGCTTGGTTTCACTCGTGGTGCTCTGAAATGTGTCAATACGCAATTTATAATGCAACACAAGAACGCATTTCATTCAGTATTTCTACACTGGCGTAAAATTGTCCCCTTTATTCTGTCAGTTTTCTCATTGAGAGCATGGTAGTCGCCTGCTGACAAAAACAACAGATGAGATTTCATGACTCATACATTTAAAGGAAACTAGTGCCCTGATTTACACTGCTTCAATAATACAAATGCATGCTAAGACAATACGTTGACTTTATGCATAGAGTAAGTTTCTGGCCTTTCTAATTCTGATACGTTCAATAGCCACGCCCACAATGACATCCGATTGGTTCCTGCTCCACGCATATTAAACATCCAGTATGTTCTGATTAACTATTTTTGTCATCTCAGGATTTTTAGTTCCAAAAAATGTAATCTAGGTAACTTTGTGTCACAATTGTCCAGTGATGGGAATGTTTGTGTGTGTGTGTGTGTGTGTGTAATGAGAGCGCTGGGAAATGGTTATATTCCCCCCTCGGCTCTGCTGAAAATGGCCTAGATTGGAAACTCTATCCCAAGGCCTCAGTAACATTGGACAAATAGACAGAAAATTAGTTTCGCATGAGGGTTTATTAAGAGCAAGCTTGTGTATACAGACTGACACTGATGCGACGTATCTAAGGGAGAGATCAGGTTGCGGTCTCATCCTCAGAGAGGCAGACGACACACAGAAACATCTGGAATGAGAACAAACACACACACACAGTTGTCAGTTTGACGGGAGCCGAACCTCGCTGTGAACACAGTTGAGTTTTAGTAGTAAGCGAGTTGAACTTGACGCACCTGATGTCACTGTCAGAGGTACTAGAGTCTCTCATCATGCGTTAGACAGAGTGTGTGCGCGTCTCATCGACTTGAACCTTGAAATCAGGCCACATTTTTAGCCTGTTTCCTCTCAGCCAAATTTGATGGCAGTATATCAATATATTTGTATATCTATCTATTTATGGCTTTTTGTATTTATTGCTTATTGTTTTATTTTTTTATTTTTTATTTTTTATTATTTTATTTTTTGCAAATTATTTATTTACATTTTTGTTTATTATTTTATTTATTTTATATTTATATGAAAATTATGAAGAAAGTAAAAAAAAAAGAAATGAATACTTTACTATTTGCGCATTAAAATTGATCAAAAGTGACAGTAAACTCAGTTATAATGTTACAAAAATATTTTTTATTTTAAAATAAATGCTGTTATTTTGAACTTTCTATTCATCAAAGAATCCTGAAAAATGCATCACGGTTTCCACAAAAAATATGAAGCAGCTCAACTGTTTTCAACGTTGATAATAATACGAATGTTTCTCATCACATTAGAATGATTTCTGAAGGATCATGTGACACTGAAGACTGGAGTAATGATGCTGAAAATTCAGCTTTGATCACAGGAATAAATTACATTTTACAATATAATCACATAGAAAACAGTTATTTTGTATTATAATAATATATCACAATATTAGTGATTTTACTGTATTTTTACATATTGTATATTTGGTGAGCATAAGACATCCCACCCTAAACGTTTGAATGATGGTGTATATTTTTATAAATGAATAGGCACAGTTATAATCACACAGTTGAGGTGATCTGACTGTTTTCACGTGTTGTCTCCCGTCAGATGTGGACGAGTGCTCGGAAGGAAACGGTGGTTGCCAGCAGATCTGTGTCAACATGATGGGGAGTTATGAATGCCGGTGCCGCGACGGGTTCCTGCTGTCCGACAACCAGCACACCTGCATCCAGAGGCCCAAAGGTGAGAGCGCATATCAGCATGAGTTAACATCTGAGCTCACTGGAAAAAGTGATCAGTTAACTTCACTTCAAAAAAATTTAGGAAACTCGTTATTAAGTAAATATACTTCACGCTTAATCGAAAAAATTAAGTAATGTGGATTTGTCAAGTTCACATAACTTAATTTTTTCAATTAAGCATGGTGTATTTACTTATTTTTAAGGCAACAGGTTTACTAAATTTTAGTAAGTAAACTGAACACTTTTTACAGTGCAGTGTATAGTACTGTATACTGTGCACAGCATGTCTTTTTTCTCTTGTCATTAAATATTTGGATGACCTACTAGATTTGTTTAACAGTGCATTATACAACAGAGCAAACTGCACCGAACACGACTGTGTCTCATAATGCAATTGATGAATCTCTTTTTGAGTATTAAATCAAAGATTTATGCAATGGTCATGTGACAGCCAGTGTTATTTTAGTATTATTTATTGATTTGGCATTTATTTTTATGTTCATTTTTTATTTCAGTTTTAGTTTAGGTTTTAGTAGGTGTCTGTGCTTTTGACATTTTTATTATATTTATTTTATTATTTATTATATATATATATATATACACTCACCTAAAGGATTATTAGGAACACCTGTTCAATTTCTCATTAATGCAATTATCTAATCAACCAATCACATGGCAGTTGCTTCAATGCATTTAGGGGTGTGGTCCTGGTCAAGACAATCTCCTGAACTCCAAACTGAATGTCAGAATGGGAAAGAAAGGGGATTTAAGCAATTTTGAGCGTGGCATGGTTGTTGGTGCCAGACGGGCCGGTCTGAGTATTTCACAATCTGCTCAGTTACTGGGATTTTCACGCACAACCATTTCTAGGGTTTACAAAGAATGGTGTGAAAAGGGAAAAACATCCAGTATGCGGCAGTCCTGTGGGCGAAAATGCCTTGTTGATGCTAGAGGTCAGAGGAGAATGGGCCGACTGATTCAAGCTGATAGAAGAGCAACTTTGACTGAAATAACCACTCGTTACAACCGAGGTATGCAGCAAAGCATTTATGAAGCCACAACACACACAACCTTGAGGCGGATGGGCTACAACAGCAGAAGACCCCACCGGGTACCACTCATCTCCACTACAAATAGGAAAAAGAGGCTACAATTTGCACGAGCTCACCAAAATTGGACAGTTGAAGACTGGAAAAATGTTGCCTGGTCTGATGAGTCTCGATTTCTGTTGAGACATTCAGATGGTAGAGTCAGAATTTGGCGTAAACAGAATGAGAACATGGATCCATCATGCCTTGTTACCACTGTGCAGTCTGGTGGTGGTGGTGTAATGGTGTGGGGGATGTTTTCTTGGCACACTTTAGGCCCCTTAGTGCCAATTGGGCATCGTTTAAATGCCACGGCCTACCTGAGCATTGTTTCTGACCATGTCCATCCCTTTATGACCACCATGTACCCATCCTCTGATGGCTACTTCCAGCAGGATAATGCACCATGTCACAAAGCTCGAATCATTTCAAATTGGTTTCTTGAACATGACAATGAGTTCACTGTACTAAAATGGCCCCCACAGTCACCAGATCTCAACCCAATAGAGCATCTTTGGGATGTGGTGGAACGGGAGCTTCGTGCCCTGGATGTGCATCCCACAAATCTCCATCAACTGCAAGATGCTATCCTATCAATATGGGCCAACATTTCTAAAGAATGCTTTCAGCACCTTGTTGAATCAATGCCACGTAGAATTAAGGCAGTTCTGAAGGCGAAAGGGGGTCAAACACAGTATTAGTATGGTGTTCCTAATAATCCTTTAGGTGAGTGTATATATATATATATATATATTTTTTTTTTTTTTCTAATAAAACATTCATTCAACATTCAACATTTCTAATATTCATATACGTGTTTTTTTTAAGTGTAGGTTTTTCATCTTTTATTTGTTTATTTGTTTGTTTGTTTGTTTGATTCTGGGTTATGTTATGTTATGTTATGTTATGTTATGTTATGTTATTTAAGTTTGTTTTATTTTAATTTTATGATTTTGGTTTATATTATATTATAGTATATTATATTATAGTTTAGTTTTATTATTTTGGTTTGGGTTATGTTATGTTATGTTATGTTATGTTATGTTATGTTATGTTATGTTATGTTATGTTATGTTGTGATTTTGGTTTATTTTTATTTTATTTTATGATTTTGGTTTATATTATATTATATTTTAGTTTGGTTTATTTTTTTATTTGATCAAAAACTGAAAATGGGTTTTAATAGTTTCATTTTAGGTAAAAGTACAACACTGGTGACAGCACGCTTTTGTTTCACTCGCTTTTTTTTAAACAATAGTAGTGTGTATACATCACATACTGCATAGTATTGAGTAAGTAGTAAGCATGTATTTGATTCTGAACACGTTTACGTTGAGATTTAACAATGTCAGTGTAAACCCGCTGCTCTCTTCAAAGCCGAATCTCAGGAGAAGCTTTTGGCCCGATGAACTTGTCAATGTTTGCGTTTCATAAGCACACTGTTATTTGAGTCTTGGATCGTATGTTTCAAGGCCTTTATTGTCTATATTCTGTCGGGTTTTTTCCCTGTTGGAATGAGGTCGATAAATACCGTTGTTAATCCCTCATATTTCATGTTAATATTAGTTTTATTGCTCCCAGATTAAAACCTCTTGGAGGAGAGGTTATGGCACCATAAATCCACAAACGCTTCGATTGGGAAAAGCCGGATACTTCTGTTGTGATCAGAACGAAGGGATCTTCGTTTGCTATTACAGTTCTTGTTGCAGCACAATGTGCTTCAGATACTGGAGTGCGACAACTCGACAGAGTGACGTAATTCTTCATCCGGTGTGCTGACGGATTGACGGATGATAGTCAAACAGAAAAATCACACAATCAGCACTTACGTGCACTGTAAAAAATGATCGTGTCAAAGTTATCAAAATGATCGTGTTAACGGTCAAAGACTGTAAAAATGCTACAGTGAAAAACTGTTAATTGGTTAATAGAAAGTTTCCTTACTGTATACGGTAAACAACTGTGATAGATCTAACGGTACATTTAATGTAATTTTACTGTAAAATACCGTTAAATGTACAGTTTTTGGAAGTGAAAAAGAACAAGTCGTATAATTTACAGTGAAAAAAACGTAAATTGACATTCCCACAATTCCCTGCGTGACACTTCACATTTGATGTATTTTTGTTGAAATAACTATGTTTCTTCATAGTTTTCTTAGTTTTATCTAATCAGTTATGACATTAGGGTTTTATGTTACATTTAATGTTGTTAAATTAATGTTTATTGGATTTTTAAAATTTCATGTGTGTTACCATGATGGTGTTTAATGTCTGTGTGAATGACACTGTGCAGCTTCTATATATAAGTATGCTTGTGATGAGCTTTAATTCATCATGTGATTTTCATCTCCACTGTGATTGGTGGTTGTCAGTGTATTACTATGGTACAAAACAGATATAAATACTGCAATAGGTAAGTAAATTAACATTATATCAGATAATTAAATACGGTTTATTAATGTTAATTTAAGTAAAGTCTGTAAAATCTAAAATGTTGCTACCGTATTTTTTACGGTAAATTTCTGGCAGCCGCAGCTGCCGGTATTTTAGCGTAAATGTAACTTTTTTTTTGTTTACAGTGTGAACGTTGTACACCACTGGTTTATTTTCTTTTAAAGCAGGGATTCTCAAACCGGGGTTCATGAGTTGGTGAATAATTATAAAAAAATGAAAAAATGTCAAATCAAAATGAAGAAATAATTAGAAAATAAAAACAATTTTAAAATGTTAGAAACAATTTAAAAAGCGATGTTAAAATATTTTCATTTAAAGATAAAAAAAATGATGCTTTAATTGTTTACCTGTATGTAATGTGACCATTAACCAGCATTACAGAACCATGAACCATTCCACAATTATTGAAATATTAATATTATTGATTTTTTTTTTTTAAATATTAATTTTACTCAATATTAGTTTTATATTAATTTGTATAATATTAATTAAACAATTCATTTATTTTTTATTTAAATATGAATACTATTAAAAAGTTGTAACTTTTTAATAGTAATAATATTACTTTTTAAGTATTAATATGAAACATTTTAAATATTTATTAATATTAAAACTTTTAACAAAATTTTTAAATTTTATTTAAATATTAATATTAGTTAAAACTTTTAAACTTTTAATATAAATATTTGTAAAATATGATTATAATCATCATTAAAATAATTCTAATAAAAAAATTCAACCTCAGCTGTTGCAAATAGGAGATTTATTGGTTGATATAAATTCACATGTCGAGTTTTCCCCGGTCTCCTCATGTCAACAAACTTTGCTTCACAGATGAATTCCAGACATATAGATGTATTTTTTGTCATTGCAGCTGAGTTGGCACCTGTGGTGGTGTGCGCTGTCTGGTTGTCTTCACAAACACTTTCTTAAATCACGGATAAAGTCTCTCAGATGGACGCAGAGCGGAGTGGAGAATAAAACCGTAGGAAATGAAGGCCTGTGTCTGCTCGAGGCAGTGCAGGAATGTCACGCGAACAACCTGCTAATCAAACACACCGGCGCTCACTGGCTGGCGAATGCAGAATTGGGGTCTGTTCTGTCACTGACCGCTGGGAAAATGCGTCCTATAGCTTTTGTTGTTCATGTCAAAGGTCGTGCGTCCAATCAGACTCTACGGCACAAATTCATCGTGTCTCGGAGATGCACTGGAGGGTGAGCTTGACCTTCAGCCTATACGTCTTGAGCCCTATTCGGACGGGATTAGCTTTACAAGGGTAGATGGAGTAATGTACACTGTAAAAAAAAACCCGTAAAAAAACGGTAATTTTCTGGCAGCTGGGGCGCCAGAAAATTCCTGTTAAAAAACGGAAAAATACTGTAAAAAAATGGTCTTTCTTCCCGTTGTTTTTACGGAAAAAAACTGTATATTTAACATTGGATTTCGGTAATATGATACAATGTTAATTTACTGTCCTATTGAAGTATTAATATCTGTTTTTTACACTGATAACCACCAATCACAGCAGTGATGAGAGTCACATGATCAATCAAAGCTCAACATAAGCAGTTCTTCCACAAGAGAGTTAATACTAATATATATAGAAGCTGCACAGTGTCGTTCACACAAACATTAAACACCATCATGGTAACACATGAAATTTTAAAAATGCAATAAACATTAATTTAACAACATTAAATGTAACATAAACCCCTAATGTACATAACTGATTAGAAAAAAACGAAGAAAACTATGAAGAAACAAACATAGTTATTTCAACAAAAATACATCAAATGTGAAGTGTCACAGGGAATTGTGGGAATGTCAATTTACGGTTTTTCACTGTAAATGATACAATGAAAAGTTTTTTTCACTTTTAAAAACTGTAAATTTAACGGTATGTTACAGTAAAATTACATTAAATGTACCGTTAGATCTATCACAGTTATTTACCGTATATAGTACGGAAACTTTCTGTTAACCAATTAACAGTTTTTCACTGTAGCATTTTTACAGTCTTTTACCGTTAAAATTACGATAATTTTTTACAGTGTAATTTTACCACAGGACGTCTTTAATAGTAATGGCCAATTCTCAGGGGATAAGAGATCTCAGTAAAACTAGCAGAAGTGGGAGAATAACTCGATTTACACACCGCCGTCACTCCTGTCGTCATGTGTGTGTTACGTTGCTTCCTGATATATATATATATAAAACAGTTATGTCTGGTCGTACAATGTATTAATTAACTTCAGATTGGATTGTGTTGGCAATAGGCTCTTACCTAACGCTAAAAGATGTTTCGATGTTTCATATAATATTTATATTGAGCACTAGCCTGGCTAACGTCAGACCAAGTCTCATTTGAGACTCGTATTTGAGGCGTGGTTTACGAATGCCCAGAGCCGTTTATTGGGCGCTATGAATGTCTATCAAATGCGCCTGTACGTAGCTCATAACCAATCGCTTCAATTATACCAGATGACGTATGTAGAGTGACAGAAATTCAACGAGGAAAAAGACGATGGGTCAAAGATTTATTAGTGCACTGCACGATGGCGTTTAGCGAATATTACCGTTTGTGCAAGATAAACATGAGGGTAGAAGGTAACGTCGAGTCTGATGCCATGTTGGATTCATAGATATAAACAAACTGCTTCGGTGTCGTCATCCCCGCTGCTCCCTCCCCGTTCTGTGATTGGTTCCCTTTTTCAGGGGAAAATCTGGTCCATGGTGTCCAGACTGCCTAGCAGCGTGAATAAAATCGCGCTGCGAGCAAGGCAGCATGGGGAAACCCAGGCTAATTGAGCACTTGTCATAAAAATCGTACCTAGATTTTGATCCTAATACAATAATTGCACTGAAGAGTTTCTCCAGTCATGGTCTATCAGCTCTGATTGGTTTAGTTGATACTGCATCTCAAGTTTTACTGTAGTTCCCCGTTTTGTTGCTTTTTTCCCCGGTTTCTCACACCTGCACAACACAAATAGCTTTTAAAGTTCATGAATGTCAGCCCATGTGTTTTTTTTTTTTTTTTTTTTTTGTTGCAGTGGTCTGGGAAATGTTTGCTTAGTAATAAAAAACTGCTTCCTTCGTCTTAAAGTCTCGTTTGTTTCAGAGGGTCTCTCTGGACATATGGCTTACATGAGTATTCACACACACACAGTCGCTCACATAATAAACACACACACGTGTAGTTCTGTTTAGTGGATGCATTTCCATCATCTTAAAGTAATTGAGAGACTTTTTGAGCTCAATTTTTGTGATTTCATGTTGACGTTAAGTTGCATATTAACACACTGATTAAAAATGATGTGCATTTACACAACGTGAAACTGCATTTGCAACATATTTAACTTCTGTAATGTGATGTTTTGTTGCGTACAAAGTGATATTCGTTGTTTTTTTCAATATGTTTGGCTATGATATAGCGGTGTTGATAGTCCTATAGTATTATAATTTGGCACGTAATTTGTCTTGCATCGTTTCAGATCCACATATGATTCTTCAAACCATGCGTCTTGTTGATCAGTCTCAAAGACTTTCGCTCTTATTAGCAGTATGACTTGGTGGACGTCTAACCAACAGAAGGGACCTGAGCCATAACATATTTCGATTTTGCCAAATGAAAAACGTCTGGTCTTATTGTGTGTGAATAATGCAACGTGAACCATTGGATTTCATGTTGAAAGTAAAGGTGTTTGTTGTTACTGAAATTTTCTGCACCAGTCATATGAATATAATATAGCAAATGGAAAGCGTCTAATGTTCCTGCTGTAATATTGTGAAATATCATTACAGTTAATAATAAATACAAAGTTCTGTCCTGAAACTCTAGATCGCTGATAGGTCTTTAACTCAGTCATTCTCTATAGGGCACAGCTGATTGGTTCCTGCTGTATCAGTAGCCAATGAGCTCGCAGCTCAGCTGTAGCAGTTGCAGTGCGCTTTCAGAAACCCTCCTCCTTCCCCAGCTCCACCTGTATAGATCTGCTACCGTACGCTATATTGTACAGCAGCAGCAACAGTGTAGCAGATCTTTCCCACCAAGACCAAGCATATCAACATACCAAAAGTTGTCATGACAAAACTGTTTTAAAAGTGAACGTACAGTAAAATGTAATTTATTCATGTGATCAAAGCTGAATATTCAGCATCATTACTCAAGTATTTAGTGTCACATGATCCTTCAGAAATGCTTCAAATATGCTAATTTGCTCAAAAAAACATATTATTATAAAAAAAATTTCAGGATTCTACTGACCCCCGAACTTTTAAATGGTATAAATGATGCGTTTATTTATCTAATTGTATAACTTTTTATAACAATACATGTACAATATGAAAATCGAGCGATCATGGTGAATAATTTTGATCTCACTATTGACCAAAATAATTGTGAGTGTAATTTTTAAATTCTTCTGCACATTGCTTATTTGAGGAAAACCCCAGGGAGCGTTTCCGAGGAAAACATGTCTAATCTGGCCATTCCAATCGCAAGTATTCCAGCGACGCAGGCTGGAGTTCACATCATTACGAAACCATGCGAGGACTGTTTTTGGAACGCATTCTGTATATAAATAAGTTCATAATTGCCAGGCATCAAAGGTGCTTGTCACATGTAATCACAGAATTTCCAGGATTCCTGCTAAACTGCGCCTGCAGGGCTCCAATGACCTAACCATTAGTCCAACTCCACTGCGTGCTGGAAATCTAAGAGTATAAGTTTACCTCCATCCCTGAGGTGTCAAACATAAGCCTAGTCATTTTTTTTCTTCTTCAGATTTACAACTTCATCAAACTGAAAAATCCCTTTGCTTCGGGCTAGAAAGAAGAGGAGATACAGCTCTGCCAAGCCTGAATGGTTTTCGATTAAATGCCATTCTGGAACTTAGTGTAATCAAACCCAAATCCAAATCAGTTATGTTATTTCCTTCTTGGCCTTGTAGAATCAGATCTGCTGGTGTGTTTGTTCAACAAACATAATTTAGGCTGGTTAAATGGTGGAGAGGCTTTTCTGTTGTACTTTTTTTTCTCTGTCCTGATAGATTACACTCATCTAAATGTTGTTTTGCTCCTTGCTTTCTGTGGGATGGCTTGTAGACAGCAGCCATCCAATAACCGTCGCTTCGTCTCCATGTTTCCACTCATTGGCGTTTATATCAACTTGTTAAATGTTTAATGGTCCATTAGAATTGTTTAATTGTCCTATATTCATGTGCAAGATGCTTTTCCCCTGCGTGCAGTGAGCAAATTTTGACCTTTACAGCTACATTAACCTTTTCTGTTTATGACTGTCGTCAGCTAATAAATGTGTTTTCCAAACGAACATGTTTGGGAAACAAATGAATTCATCATTTAGCCTAAAATACATGTCATTCACCATTCACGAAAGTTATGGACTTTTCTTTTTCAGCAGGTCTGAAAATAACAGGTATTATAACTTTTTTATTTTAGTTTTATCTTAATTTAGTCATTTTTACAATCCTATTATTATTATTGAAATTATATATATATATATATATATATATATAATAGTAATATAAATATGTACAATAAGAAAATTATATATAATATTTTGTATTGTATTTGAATATTTATATTAGTATTACAGATATTATAGTATAGTACAATACAGTAGTTTATAATGTTTTTTCAGCAGGTCAAACTATATATTATAACTTTTTTATAATTTATAATAAATAATAAATAATAAAAAATAATAATAGTAATATCAATATTTAAAAGAAATTCTAAAACAAAATGTATATTTTATAATATTTTTGTGTTCTTTTAAATACTTATATATATAATATATATAATATAATATAGTACAGTATATAGTGTGTTATAGTATTTTATATAATACACTCCAAAAAAAAAATTCAACCTGTTTTTAAGATTTACGAATTTCAATTATATAGTAAAATTCCATCAACATGAATTGAATAATCCTTACATATTATTCATATTATGAATTAAGAATTTTAACTGAGTAAAAAAAAAAAAAAAAAATGGAGCTTAATAAAACATTTTGTATAAATCTTAAAGGAGAACTCCGGTCAATTTTAACATTGAGCTCATTTTTTTGTACATTTGGAGTGCTGTCAGTACAGAGAACAACGACAAAAATCGGTGTTGCCTACACCGTGTTATCCTCTTTTTAAAATTTGCACCCTGTTGACTTCAATGGGGCAAGTTTTAAACCTGCTTTTAGCCTCTTAACATCCTTGGTGTGTCATTACAAGTGCACAGGTCATGTGAGTGATTCCTTCTGAGTGAACGCGGGTGAATCTGACTGCAGTAGATGTGAAAGATATTAATAAAAAAGATGTTTATTCAGCCAGCGCACATACCTGTATTTACATCCTGTTTTCGGTCGAAGTCCACAGTAGTCGATTGTCGAGTTCACGCGCGTGATCATAGGTACTAAACCTATGCTCGTGAAATCGACAATCGATTACTGTGGACTTCGACCGAAAACAAATAAAATAAAATAAAAACGCTGAATGAGCATTTGAATTATTCATTTTGAGATCTTATGTCAGATAGTTTATCTAACATAAAAAAATAAAAATAAAAAATCCATAAAGTCACAGGTTAACACAGTGTTCTCTATTCTTGGCAATTCCAGCCCACTGGCCTCAGTATAGTTGACGTTTTACAGTATAAACCCCATAAATAAAATGTTATATGCTTCAGGAGCAAGTGTTGGGGTTTAATTGTTCTAATTAAGAGTTAAGAGTGTTAATTATTTCATCTGTTAAACTGTGAAGTTTAACACAGGTGACTATATTTGTTTCAAACCTGCTAATATGTTATATTTATTTGCTCTTTTCTTTGTGTTCTAGCTGCATATAATAGGACAATCGGAGCATGAAACCATTTCTGAGCTGTTGGGTGTACTTCGATATGGCATTCGATTCATGTTTGTTTGGAAACAACTTTGTATTACACAACGCACACAAAACACTCCATAGGTCTGCTGTTTGTCTTGTGGGAGAAAGCATGTCTATGTGGTTCAGGAGACGTGAGAAGAGTCGTGTTTACACATCAGCCGACAGCCAATCAGTGCAGCTTTTCACTGCGCCAACTCTTCCAGAGAGGTGCTAAAAACCTGCCGCTTACTCAAGAGAACAGAGACGTCAGAGCGCGTCCTTCATGTCAGACCGCTGTTAGTGTTGGCAAGCCGATCTGAGACCTGGATCCGACAATTCCTTAAGAAATAGCTTTGATATTACAGTGGAATTTTTACCCTTTTCTTTGCATGAAGCCTTAGGCTCCTGGTAATATATTGCAGTTTCCAAAGGGAAGAACAGAGCAGTTTAGAGAACAGTTTAAGGAAGAGACAGTATTTGTTAGTATGTTGAATGTTTTGGCTAATTTGATTGTTTTCAACTACTGTGAAATTTCACGGCAACACTTAACAATAAGGTTTCATTTGCCGCGTTTCCATTACCTTTCAAATTGCACAAATACGGCCAATGGAAACACATAAATTTGGCAAAAACTCCCATTAATCGCAAAAACGTTTTTGCGCTCGCATGAAGTGGTTTTTCAGGCAATTCGAAAAAGAAATATTTCGCAAAACTGCATTGGAAACAGTTTTTGCGCATTTACAGGTCACCTGACGTAGATGACGCGGTGTGTTTGGACAGAATACGAGACAGTTCTTTATTCAATTCATAAAAGACAGAAGAATTACAGGAATAATGGATTCTAAAACCTCAAAGAAATGCCACAATCAAGAGCCTGAAGCAGATATGATGGAGAAACACCCAGAAAGCCGCTCTCAAGTATAGGCTATGGGTCTTTCCTTGCCATTAATGATTGGATAACACACATACGTCTCCTTTGATTAATAATAATGGCCAGGGGTGCGTTTCCCGAAAGCATCGTTGGCCAACTATGGTCGCAAGTACATCGCAATGTCCATTGAACTCTATTGGTAACGACGGAACTTGCGACCATAGTTGGCCAACGATGCTTTCGGGAAACGCACCCCAGTGCGGTAGCTGAGATATACATAAACCTACCAACGTTCGTTGCCATGATTTTTGGAATGACTTATCGCCAGAGGAAAAAATGAAGTTTTAACATCGGTTAATGGAAACGCCGTCATTTCGCAATAGTTTTTTGGCAACATTTAGAAAAAATCGGAAAAGTTTGCGCAAATCTGTAATGGAAACGTGCCTAGTGTTGTTAAGATTAGTTAACTATATAGCAAACAATACTTAAATTACATTTGTTAAAGGGTTAGTTCACCCAAAAATGTAAATTATCCCATGATTTACTCATCCTCAAGCCATCCTAGGTGTATATGACCTTCATCTTTCAGCCAAACACAATCTGAGTTACAGTAAAACATATCCTGGCTCTTCCGCCGGCACTCGACTTGTGTACAGCCATTACCGGAAGCCAGTGATTATAGTTTATAAAGTTATAAATATGGATATTTTTCTTACAAAAACACATAATTTCACTTCAGAAGGCGTTTATTAACCCCCTGGAGTCAAATGGATTACTTTTGGATGGATGAGCTTTTTTTGGGCTTCAAAATCTCAGTTACCATTCACACCCATTATAAAGCTGGGAAGAGCCAGGATATTTTTTATTATATAACTCAGATTGTGTTCGGCTGAAAGAAGAAAGTCATATACACCTATAAATCATGGGGTAATTTAAATGTTTAAAGTAACCCTTTAATCTTAGTCAATGGAAATTTCAACACTTACTAATACACTGTTAAAATATAAATTTGTATTTGTTAACATTAGTTAATGCATTGTGAACTAACATTCATTTTTACCAACTAACGTTAACAAAGATTAATAAATGCTTTTCAAAATTAATTGCTCGTGGCTAGTTCATGTTCTCTAATGCATTAACCAATGTTTACAAGTGAAACCTCATTGTAAAGTTACCAAATAAAGAAATGTAAAAGTAACATAATTTTCTTTTAAAACATACTCAAATCATCTCCAATAAAAATGTTGTTTTTTTACCAATCTAACAAGTTACAAAGTTTAAATTCATTCTGTAGTTTTCCCTCCAAATTTATGTGGAAAATGTAAACAAAAAGATTCCATCATAAATGACTCTGAACCATTGAATCATTGATCATTTGAATAATTTCCAGTAACTGAACAGTACAGAGTCAATCTTAATAAGTACTCTTAGTATTTTCTTCTAAAATAAACTCCAGTAATCTTTGCTTTATTTACACCTTCGAAAAATCTTTTATCACAGTGCTTACACTTTGTATAATTGTATGAAATGCATTCCCATTATCATGTCAAAAATAGCAGCCAGCGCCTTCAACAGTTGAAGTTTGATGTGTCATTTCATTATCTGTTGCACTTTCTTTGTTCTTCAAGTCTTTGCAAAGTCTCATAATTACGGTAATTCTATCAATGACGCAAGATGAATCATCCTAGAGTCTTTGATGTTCTATAATCATCTGTGAAAAGCCTTTCGAGTGAGTGCATTATGATCGTTTGATCTCGAAAATTGAATGAAATGCAGTTTCTCGGTGCTCTGCCGTGAAATCCTGGTGATTTCGCCTCAAACTCTTGTCCCTGGCCGTCACTCAATGAAGTGTCTGTGCATATTTCGCCGTCCTCCACGTATGGACGCGTTTAACAGGCTTGTATTTGTTTTAACAGGCTGCAGACCCTAATCGACCACGTTTTATTCCCTTCAAATGGCTTTCCCATCGTTTTTTCCGAGCGCTTGTGTGAATTTCTCCCTATTTCCGATCATTCGACTCCATTTTTCTTAAGCCGGGAGTCTCGGGAGAGATTAGAATAACGCTCGTAATGATAAAAACGGCAGGAATTCGGCAGGGAGTTACGGGTGGGCTCGTTGTATCAGCACTTGAGCGTTTTACTGCTCTTCTGAGAGTCTTCGGGTCTCTCTGACCCGGCTGTGATGAATGGGTCTGTAGATGTAGAGGTCCTAGACCCTCGGTAAGTGATATGACTCTCTCTCTCTCTGGACTGTTTTTGAACTTGCGTGATTTACGTCTCATTTTTTAGGTCTACGTAAAGTGACCTGCACACCTTCTTCTAATGTTAAAAGCGTGTAATGTGACTTTGAATATCATTTAGTGCTCCAGCTTTGTAGCTGTAAAAGCAGCAATGGATAATTCACCTCAGATCATGAAATTAAACTAATGGAAACAAGAACGTTCAAACTGTGAACAAACAAGTGTATTATTTGACAAAGATTGTTTTAGTAACTCAGTAGCCTATGTATTTGAAGAATGTTTAAATGGTGTAATATTTGTGAATTTGATTATGTAGCTACTTATCCATTTTCTTGCGATTGCCGTCAAGATTACTCTCTGGTGCCGTGCACTTGCCGCGAGACTCCGCCCACACGCTGTTCTGATTGGCTGACTCTGCCCACACGCTGTTCTGATTGGCTGACTCTGCCCACACGGTGTTCTATTTGGCTGATTAAAACATATATGAAGTAGATATAGTCCATCAACACCTCCAAAGTTTCACAAGTCGTTCGTCTTTGGTCGACATTTTATTCAGTAACATTAGGTAATGATATAGTAAACATAGTTTAATGTTGATGATCACGTTATTTTACATATGCATACATATGATCTCGCTTGTTTCTTCTTCTTCTTCGCCTGTGTATTGATCCAGATATTTAATACTCTTTCAGAAGATGTGTAACAGCGCCCCCTACCGTATAACAGTGAAACCATGGAAAGCCGGAAAATTCCATCATTGGCGGGGAAAGAGTTAATATTTAAGAGCAAAACTTATGAGCAAAAGTTGTACATTGTAATGCAAACAAAAAATGCATGTCATTCGAATTGTCCCATTAATTGATTGTGCTCTGAAAGGTAACAAAGGGTCTTAAGGCGCAATTATTTGAATTCTGACGCGTTTATGCTTTGTTTAGAGTTTAATGTGTTGGCATAAACTTGGCAACATTAATGCTGAGTCACGTGAAATTACCTTAAGTATGGAGTCGGTGGTTTACCAACAACAGAAGTTCCTCCATCTGTCTGTTTTCCAGGGAATTGTGCAAATATGCGGCACGACGAGCCGTTTATTCTCATAGCTCAAGTTTTGTAGGGCGATGAGGTTGAAGCGCTCAGCAAAACATTATCATTCACGGCTGCAGAACGGGGGAGATTTAGACCCAGAGAATGAATTAGAGAAATTGGAAAGTTCCTCAGACATCAGTTCCCAGGAGCAGCAAGAATAAAAAATGGTCCGATTTTGTTTTCTGGCAGAAGAAATGGAAAACAAAAGGTTCTAATTAATCAAAGTGATGCCGGCAGATGTGAAAGGTTGTGAATTACCAATTGAAAGCAAAACATTCGGTCCTGTCGCCCCTCTGTCCACATTTGTCAGCGCTTTTCATGTGTGGAGGGGAAAGGTTTCCTGTAAAGCTGCTAAAATACTGGCCTCGGGGTCTACGTGTGTGTGTGTGTGTGTGTGTGTGTCTTTAAAAGTGTATTTCTGCTCTCAGTGTTGTTATTTGAGGCCTAAACTGCTAGATTTTATTACAAGCATTTTGACTGACCAAACCTGTTAAGAGATGAGCTGTGTTTGGAGGTTGACAGAATAAGCATTTAGCAGATATGCGCATTTAAATTGTGCAGTCAATGACTATGTTGGGAATTGCATGCTACCGTATTATTTCTGCAATATGCATTATGTGTAATTTTCTGTATGCATGGAATATAGGCTGAAATGTGAAGTATACAACAGTCATGCGACGAAATGAACTAAAATGAAAAAATATGTTTTTTTAAAAATGCTAAATTATTTAATTGAATTGCCGTTTTTAAAGAATTAAAAATGCACTAAGTGTTTTTATTTCTGAGAGGTGTTATTTTAGTATTATTTATATATACTATTATAGTATAGCATTTTTGACATTTTCAGTGTTCATTTTAGTTTTAGTCCAATTTTTAGTGATACTGTAATGTGCTTTTGTCTTTATGACTAGTTTTTTTTAAATATTACCATTTAGCTTTAATAAATTTTTTCTATTTTTCATCTAATATTTATTGTGTAATTTTATTTCAGCTTCATTTCAGTTAAGGAAAACGATTTTTAAAAACGACTTTTTTAGTTTTAGTTAACAGGAACAACACTGAATTGGATGCCATTCACATGCGCATGATGAGGTCATGTGCCAACAATGTATCATACTACTGTTTAAAATATCATCATTGCATAATGTATTTTGTTTCACATACTTTTACGAAAAAGTAGTATGCAGTTGCAAGGCATTTAGAATATTACTGGTATATTTGCCTGTTGTCGGATAAATGTGATATAAGCTGTTTTCTCATATAACCTTGGGTATAGATGTTCCCTTCTGTGTGCTGCTTTCCCAGGGTGCCGCGGGTCTGTTGACACAGATGCGTCCTGGGGTCTGAAGTCAGAGGGGTGCTTTCATTCTCCTCTTACTGTTCAAACACTGGTGCACATGAGTCTGATCTGGGGTCAGTCAAAGAAAAGCAACACTCACCCAGTTCCTCTGGTTCTGAACGGCTGATACTTTTCTCACCGAGCCGAACCAGACGTCCAAACGCTCTTAAAGTCACCGTGAAATCAAAAATGATTGACAATTCTTATTTATTATGGATGAATTGCTCGTGATCTTGAATTAAAATAACTTCCCCTCCCTCTTGCAGTGACATCTCTTCTCTTCTCTGATTTTGAGGGCGGGGCAACCTGTCACTCACATGAGATCAACCAATAGCAAATCACAACCATCCAGTCAGTTCCACAAGCCCCGCCCTACATTTGTTCTTGTTCGAGAAGCTGTTTCACTCAGATATACCTCACAATAGAGAAGAAAAGACGATCGCAACTTCTGTTTCATGATGACTTTGAACTGAGCCGGGGATCTTGTATATGCTTGAAGGTGTATAGTGATACAATAGTGAAACAATGGAGTAATGTATGCACATTTTTGGAATACATTGATAAATGAGATGACAAACTTTTTATTTCCATAGGTCTGTTGGTATGTGTTTGTGCTCAGACTTGTGGTATAAACTGAAGGAAATCCCAAAGCTTCTGTTCCTGAGAGAAATTGAACTGTTTGTCATGCATCAGTAATCAAACTGTTTCTTAACCAGAAGTGATAAAAGTTTCCAATGTGTTTTTTTAGTATTTTTTTCTGAAATTGAAAATGATGAGCAAAGCAACAAAATCATAGCCAGTCAAAATATATTTGATTGTTGATATACATATACGCTATCGTTCAACAGTTTGAGGTAAAGACTTCTTCAGTGTTACAAAAAGATTTTAAATAAATGCTTTATATGCCTAGAAACAAATAAATATGAAGTGATTTATTGCATGGCATTTGTAAACAATTCAGACATCTCTGTTTTGTAAAGGAATCATAATTTCTGCCCCCCCCCCCTCTTAACTTTCTACAGTGCGTTTTAATGGAACTAAAGACGTGCCCACCTGCATGGATAAAAATCACGGCTGTGCCCACATTTGCAGAGAGACGCCCAAAGGATCCATCGCCTGTGAATGCAGACCGGGATTTCAGCTCACCAAGAACAACCGAGACTGTAAATGTGAGTAGATGGATAGATAGATAGATAGATAGATAGATAGATAGATAGATAGATAGATAGATAGATAGATAGATAGATAGATAGATAGATAGATAGATAGTGTGGAAGAAATAAAAAAAGTAACGGCCCTAAAATAGAGCCCTGAGGTACCTCATAAGTTACAGGAGCAGCAGATGAAAAATAATTCCCAATCTTTACCGCAAATGTCATAGATAGATAGATAGATAGATAGATAGCACGATCACCTCTACACTTAAGACGTGTGCACTGAATCTTAAGCAAAATCTGGGAGTTTGATCTTAGCGATCTTGCGGAGAACTGATTTTGTTTAAAAGATCCCTGAGGTACTCTGGAGTCAAACCATGGATGGCTTTAAAAGCAAATAACTAAATTTTGAACTTAATCCGTTGTTTTATCGGCAGCCAGTGAAAAGAGGACAAAATTTGAGTTATATGGTCTCTCTTCTAAGTATTTGTCAGCAGTCTGGCCACTGCATTTTGAACAAGTTGTTACCTCGACAAGGATGACTGACAACCCCCTGCATGTAATGCTTTACAATAATCCAGCCGCGAAGATATAAAAGCATGTATAGCTTTTTCAAGATCATTCTTTGATAAAACTGATTTCAATTTCGCAATCTTTTTTAATTGAAAGAAACTAAGTTAGTGGCATGACCTTTTATGGTTGAAAACTGGCCCATACTCTATATATGAAGAGTTTCGTTGCAAAACGAGATATATCCATTTTGAGAAATGTTGGTTATTTGACATTATTATTTAAGACATCAACAGTCAAGTTCATTCACAATTTTTTGTACATTAAACTATTACTTGAGCTCAGTGAAGGCCAGGGACACAATATTCTTCAAATCCAGGATATTTATTATTTTATTTTATGTCCATAAATAGATCATAAATAAGTCAAAAACCATGCCAAAATGCAACATATTTATCTTAACATTGTCAAACATCTTAAATTGGTTAAAAAAAATACATCATAAATATATGGAATAGTATATACAAAGATTGATTAATAATAATAAGATTCTGAGTTAGTTTTGGCCAGAACATACACAACATAATTTTTTTTTTTTTTTTTTTTTTTTTTTGCAAAAAGCTATATATCCACCATAGGCTATATTCTACTACTGTAATAAGAAATCTTTTGGATCATCAGTGGGAAAATTAACAATAATTTATCAATTAATCGTAAATATTCATAATATTCAAAAACATAATGCAATAATAAACATAATGTGAGTGACTATGGCGTGTGCCAGTAATCCAGGGCAGTCCCTGAATGAAAAGGTCGGATAACAACGTACGGACGTCTGTGTGCTTGTGCTTCACATAGGGACAGTGGGCATAAAAAATAAAATAAAATAAAAACACCGTTGCGCTGCCTGGCTAGCTGAGCTGTCAGAGCAAACAAACTGCAGGATGTTGATCGTTTCAACCATCCTTAAACAGCTTCGTGATTAGTTACAATTTAGATAAGTAAGATTAAGTTAGTTATAGATAAACGACTTGTAGCTTGTTACAGAAAGAGTGGAGGCTCCTTCCACACCGCTGCTGAAAACCAAACCTGTATGATCAGATCCATAACGTTAGCTTGACTCTGAAGCTTTGATTCTCTGACTGACAGACAGCTGTTGATCAGTGACGTAGCCTACGTGACTGACAGCTCGCCGCCTACAGTATAAACAAATGGTAAACGTTTTTTAGTTAGCCTATTGAATCCTCTTTTTAAAAATATATGTTTTATGTTTTGATATTATCGTTAATTTAAATCACTGAGCAAACTCGGAGCACTTCACCGGCGGTGACTCTCTCCTCGCTTGACATCCTGAGCTCGCGCAGCATCCTGAACGTTCTATAGCCTAACCGTTATATCGCACTTTGTAAAGAAACTGGGCTGGCGGATATCGCGTTTTGTGAAAAAATACATTTTGTAGTAGGCTTAAAATGTACATTTTTAAATCTTATTAATGGCAGCAATTCACACATAGATTAAGGTACATCTGAACAGTGATTTCCAATAATAAAATCCAAATGTCAAAAAATGGCGTTTATCGCGTTTTGCAACCGAACTCTTCATATATATATATATATTGCCAAAAATGTATCACTTTTTGTCATTTAACATTCGAAAATTTGAGTTAATCCAACGTTTCACCTCCTCAAGGCCAATCCAGCAGAGAATTCTCAGCCTCATTACTCCCTGCTTTAAAAGGAAGATTCAACTGCGTATCATCAGCATAACTATGATATGAAATGCCATATTTATCAAATCTAGAGCCCAGCGGAATCATGTAAAGGGAAAAAAAGTAACGGTCCTAAAATAGAGCCCTGAGGTACCTCATAAGTTACAGGAGCAGCAGATGAAAAATTATTCCCAATCTTTACCGCAAATGTCATAGATAGATAGATAGATAGATAGATAGATAGATAGATAGATAGATAGATAGATAGATTAAATGATAAACGATGGATGGATGGGTTGATAGATGTTAGTGATTAGAACTTAGTGATCTCTAATCTCTTAATGTTGATGTTCTTGACTAGTGACGTGTAACTATGGTAACGGTGGCTGTCAGCACATCTGTGAGGAGATGGACCACGGGCCCAGATGTTCCTGCCACATGAAGTTTGCGCTTCACTCTGATGGGAAGACCTGTGTAGGTTAGTGAACACTTGCACTGCAACACACGACTCTACTTAAACTAGAGTAAAGAAATCTGCTTGTTTTTCCCAGTTTTATTCACAGTCAATTGTTTGGACTGGGAAAAAGTTGTTGACAGGTGATGGGAAAATAGGGGTGATTGCTGACATCAGCCAAAAGGAAAATAGTTGTAGACATAATTGCATTTGTTGAAAGATTATGAAGCTCTTTAATTAAAACTTTTTTTTTTTTAATAATGTGCACCACTGAAATATTTAGTAAATAGGGTTGATTTTGATTTCACATTGACTTTCAAATATTCTTAGTGAGCTGCAGACACTGTTAAAGCAAAGGCATTGGCTTTAAGAGACTTCTAATGGAAACTCTAAACTTAATGCTCTGTTAAGTCCAGAGTTTGGCTTGATTTTATGCGGTGGAACCAAATCTCAGAGTTTCACTCAACGTTCAGAGCATACAGTGAGAAATGGGCTCTTCTGTGCACCTCAAGTGTTTGACAGTGAGCACATTGTCCTTTAGTTACGCTTCATTTACATACATATGTTAGTGTTTCCATTAGTCTAGTCACGGATGAGGATTTAGAGGCATCGTGGGAGCTATAAACAGAAAGTTGAGCGCAGAAAGACACTTACGCATGAGGTATAAACTTGATGTATTTGACGATATATCAAACTTAGGAAATCAAGATCACTGAATGTGAAGAGTTATGTGCCTTCCTGCTCTATTCGTCTTTTTTTCTATTTAACCTTGCTTGCTTGAACACATTTCCCTTCGACTTTTCACGTTCTTGAAGAGCACTGTTTGGTCACAATGCTGTGTGTAATTTATGAGCCATTAGCGTCACCAAACGAATTAGCAAAAATAAAGATTGTCTAAGCTGGTTTTCTTATAGTTGTCGCTGCATAATTAGCATTAAGTTTTCTTTTTTTTAATTACACCCAGCAGCTTATGACCTGAATAAAAAGTGTGTGCGTTTGTGTGTCAATCACAGCTGTTCTTTGCACCTCTTTAGCCAATCACAGCTTTGCTTTGTATTACTGCAGCCAATCACAGCAGACCTTTGTATTACTGAGCCGTGATTCCTGAAGGACTAGCGATCCATAGCAGACTTACGGCTGTTTACGCCAAGTCTGAATTACATGTCATACGAAATATTGATCTCTGTGCCAAAAAATCATTTTGTGATGATTCATAGTTGTGTATTTTTTAATAAGAGAGTAGAATTTTTATTTAATTTTTTATTTATTATTTGAAAAACTACTGTTAAAATTTTTTATGGAAAATGACCCCATTTATATATATATATATATATATACTTCTATTATATTTATTTAATCATTTTTTGCAAAACTACTCAGAACATGAACAGTAATTAATTAAATAAATACATAAATACATATAAAAGAAGTTGTGTACCAGATATAGGAGACAAAGTTTTTAGGAAAATTCAAATATATATATATATATATTAGATCTGTTATTTTTGTGCTACTTTTTCAGCCTAATTTCTAATAATAATATTAATAATTACTATTATTATATTTTGTCATCAGACTATCAATAAATGTCAGAGTGAGACTTACTTTACCCCATATGATTTTTTTTTCTAATCGATCAATAGCTTAATTTAAAAATAATATAAATAAATCATTATAATGATAGTTTTTGCAAATAAATAATTTGTTTCTATTTCTCTTAATATCTGGACATTTGTTTTTGAGAATCACCAATAAATATTTCTTTATTTTTTGGGGGAGAAAAAGTGAATATTTAATACTTTTTTATGTTGTTTAGTCGCATTGAATTCGATCGCCATTATTACCGCTACTCGGCGACAGAAACTGATGCCCATATGTAAAAGACACTTTTTATCTGTTTGTGTAAGCTGAAGTTGAAAATGGATCTTGGGAGCGTTGGCCATAACAGCTGGAAAAGTCATAAAACAAGCGGATCCGCAGACTTCAGGATGGCATTATGAATCCTTAAGTTAGCAACCGCTCCTCTCAGCGGCCACATCCAAATAGAAACAAACATACACACGCTCTCAAAGACAGACCTTTAAAAGCAGCATTTCAGCAGCCTAAATATCAGGGACCTTGTTTCCCGACCGAACGGTGGTTAGTCTGGCTTCTGATCCGTTCTTTTGCACTCTCTCTCCTCGACTGGATCCAGCTCTTATGTCAAGGTCTCGCTCAGACGCCCTATTATTACCCCTCTGTTCCCCCCAAAACCTGCCAGCAGCTCCGCAAATGAGACGTCTGGCGTGTCTGACGGCCCCCGAAGACCAAACTGAAAGAGTAAAGCTCAGGCCACAGAGGCCAGAGGCGTGCAGTGAATCTGTCAGGGTCGCAGGAATCCAGGCCTCGCTCTCTCACGGGCTCTAATAGGCCAGAAAGCCACAATAAAACAAGCTGAACTTATTAATGAGCCCCTGTTGAGCGATGGGCTGGAGTCACAGAGTAATTGATGTGGCCTACCCACAATCCCCTGAGGAGATGGAAACCGTTGGCATGATAAGAGAAGGTGAGAAGAGAGAGGAGAGATGGATGTTTCCTCAACGACAGCCACTTTTATGTCCCGGGGGATTGATGTTTATAAAAACAGACTTTTTGTGATATGAAAGTCACATTTAAACTTTTGTGGAAACTTTTTTATGTGACTTTATTATGCACTTATTTGCTACTTTTCAAACACAATAGTAAAATGTGTGTTGACAAATAGTAGATTTTTATATACTCTATTATTGTACGATTTTTAATGCTTTTGAAAGAAGTCTCTTCTGCTCACCAAGGCTGCATTTATTTGATAAAAAATACAGTAAAATCAGTAATATTGTGAAATATTATTACCATTTAAAATAACTGTTTTCTGTGTGAATATATTGTAAAATGTAATTTATTCCTGTGATCAAAGCTGAATTTCAGCATCGTTACTCCAGTCTTCAGAGTCACATGATCCTCCAGAAATCATTCTAATATGATGATTTGATGCTCAAGAAACATTTCTGATTAATATCAGTGTTGAAAACAGTTGTGCTACATAATATTTGAGTGGAAAGTGTGATACATAATTTTATTTGATGAATAGAAAGTTCAAAAGAACAGCATTTATTTGAAATAGAAATATTTTATAAACATTATAAAAAGTCTTTACTCTCACTTTTGATCAGTTTAATGCATCCTTGGTGTGTGTGTGTGTGTGTGTGTGTGTTGTGTGTGTGTGTGTGTGTGTGTAAAGATGATTGTCAAGTTGTATTTTTTTATTATAGAAAGTGTGAAAGTATTTCTGTGTATTTATGCTGGAATAAAAAGCATAAAATTGGCATAAAATTATCCATAGCAACAAAAGGAGTTTATTTTTAAAAATGATGTGGTGGGAATAAAATTTGTTGGTTCAGAATAGTGATTAAAAAAAAAGAATTCTTCCACTGTTGGCAATTGCAAATTGACAAATGACTTAAACTAGTCAGAGCGTATTTTAAGGGAATTTATTTTCTAAACGTCCACACGGCCAAAAGTGTCCTAGTCGAAGAAACATTCAGCACAAGCTTTCATTTTTCATTCTTTTCAAGTCTTGCCATCCCCACCTCACGTTGTTTACTACATATTACGAATAAAACGGTTGAGAGGACCAGACGGAGCATGTGTTAAAGACATTTTCAGATGCCATTGCAGTGATTTGGTCAGTGACTGGAGCCCGACCAACACTTCAGCATCTCTGGATGGATTTGCCCAGAAACCAGAAATAGCTCAGCGTTTGCATCAGTGCGTCAGATCGCATGTATTTTTGTTAGTCAGACCTCATTAATACGATATGGATCCTTATGAACAGGTGTTAGCAATTTTGCTCGGAATAGCTTTAAGCGATCTCTTGTCATTTTTAACCTAACATCCTTTGATTCGGGCCTCTGCGCAATAGTTCTGGGACTTTAATCTTGAAATGGCACATTGGTAGAGTAAAATCAATCACTCTGATCTCACTGGGTGGCTTTTTGTGTTCCTTGAGCTGCTTCATCTATTCTCTAAACCCTTCTCTCTTCATCCTCATTGACTTCTTTTCTTCAGAAGTGATGGATTTCAGCCGCTCTGATTACTTTTGCACTTTATGCGGCTTCCATCCTTCACAATCTGTCGCTGAAGTTTTGCCGTGGCAGGTTTAGCAAAGGGGTTTGATTCGAAAGCGCACGGTGAGCAGATGGGAAGGCAATAAAACAAACCCAATAGCACACATCTGCGTTTATTGACAGATAATGCCTGAGTGCGTTCCCATTCGTCTCAATGGCAGTTGCAGTCGCACACCGTCCCGTTAGCGACTCCCCAAAGTGGTGATAAATTTGGGCACTGGTAAAACATTGACTGTGATATAATGAAATACATTTTATTTAGTCAGAATGACTACTTTTGAATGTTCATCAATGGATAAAAGTGCACTTTGTAGTTACAGCATCTGTATATTTTTATAGTAATTTTCCTGTTTATGATCATATGATCCCGAATGGCAATTCAAATGCGATTTGTCTTATCCGTCTCATCTGGGCTTTAAAGGAACACTCCACCGGTTTTTCATATTAAACTATGTTATTCCCTTAACCAAGACGAGTTGATACATACCTCTCTCGTCGCGACGCTTTGATAGCACTTAGCTTAGCCCAGTTCATTCATTAGGGACCAAACGGAGATGAAGCTAGAAGCGACCAAACACCTCCACGTTTTCCCTATTTAAATACAGTTACACGAGTAGTTACACGACCAAGTATGGTGACACAAAATAAAACGTGGCGGGTAAAAAGGATAACTATAATGTATGGCGGAATAGCACTTGGGAGCACTTAGACTCGGCGCAGTAAAAAGTCACGTTGGTCCTAATGACAGAAGTGAGAGGGAGAGGGGATATTACTGCGCCGAGTCGAAGTGCTATGCCGCCATACATAATAGTTATCCTTTTTACCCGCCACGTTTTGTTTTGTGTCACCATACTTGGTCGTGTAACTACTTGTGTAACTGTATTTAAATAGGGAAAACGTGGAGGTGTTTGGTCGCTTCTAGCTTCATCTCTGTTTGGATCCTAATGATTGAACTGGGCTAAGCTAAGTGCTATCAAAGCGTCGCCGCGCGCCAGAGCGATTGAGTGCACGCACTGAGACGAGAGAGGTATGTATCAACTCGTCTTAGTTAAGGGAATGACATAGTTTAATATGAAAAAACGGTGGAGTGTTCCTTTAAGAACCATCAGTTTTTCAGTATGTTCAGGAAATTTCCATGAAATTGTTTCAAGTTACATGTCGCCTAGCCATAATCCCAGCATAAATACTCCCCAAAAATGATTGGTTATTAAAACATCTACATTCACAAACCAAGCCAAGCAAGCATAGGCTACTGCATGCATGATTTGGCATTGGCATAAACCATCCAAACAGCTTTATAATCGCAAAAAAGGTTCATCACGATCTCACAAAGTTCTGTTATAATCAATAAAGTTGTCTGTATTGCACAAGGTATCATTTATTTACATTGTGTCTACATTTCGTTTGTTATAATGAGAGGATTTGCGAGCATGCAGAACTCGGCGCTGAACATAAACTCTGGTGTTTTCAGTGGTTAGTGGATTCTAACTTAAACACCTCTGATTGGCCACTGCGTTCATAAGATCAACGGACATGCGTGATTGGCTACATTGCTCAATGCTGCAAAAACACGTTGTAAATAGAAACCTTTGATGCTCTCAAGAGTGTAAACACAAAGCACTGGATCGCTTTCCGAATCTGTTTCGCCAATTAACTATTATCACAGAGAAAACAGCTTTTCCCTCTAAAAGCAATCAGAAGCAATAGCAGGAAGAGGAAGGCTATGCTTGCTCCTGTAAAAAATTATTATTATATATTTTTTTTAACTGGCCAACACTTTTAAATGGTAGTGCACCTTAAATGGGTTGTTTACCCGAAAATGAACATATTTGTCTCACCCTCATTTTGTTCCAAACCTTTATGAATTTCTTTCTTCTGTAGAACACAAAAGAAGATATTTTTAAGAATGTTTCTGTTTTTTCTCAATACATTGTATATCAAAGGGGTCCTTCATTGGATGAAAGCTTTATAACGACATGAGAGTGAGTAAATGATGACAAGATTAACTATCCCTTTAAAAACACAACCAGCCATAGTGAATCTGCCACAGCAATCTTAACAGTCGTATGTCTTCTTGTAGGCTGTACACAACGTTTTCTTCGGAGCAAGTACTGTAGTAAGTGATGCTCGCTTTCCAGTGGAATTCACTCTTAACATATCCTATATATTTAACAGCTAACAGCTAACCGCTAAGTGTTTTTCCACATGGGTCTAGGCATCTTCATGTGATCCTACAATCAAACGACAAGCATAAGCCAGTAGATTTGCACGAACATTTCCTCAGAAGACACTTAGCAAACAAAAGGGTTGTGGAGATTCGTAGCCTGAGAGTGATGCTAATCCGAAACAGATGCTCACATCTGGCTGGTACACACAATCCCCAGGCATCATATTGTTTAAAACGTTTGTTTCATAAGCAAGTTCCCCATCTAACAGGGAACTTTCTCAGAACTTTGGCTAATGTTCTGGCAAGGTTCTCTCAAAGTTATGAACAAACGTTACGTTAATGTAACGTTAACGTTAATAGAATGTTCATTCAAAGTTGTCTGAAACATTTCAGTTTGACGTTCATTTAATGTTTTTTTTTTTGGTAACACTTTACAATAAGGTTCATTAGTTAACATTAGTTAATGTATTAACTAACATGAACTAACCATGAGCAATCCATTTTGTTACTGTATTTGTTCATCTTTGTTAACGTTAGTTAATAAAAATACAGCTGTTCATTGTTAGTTCATGTTAGTTCACAGTGCATTAACTAATATTAACAAGATTTTAATAAAGTTCTGCTTTATACGTGCAGATAATTGTTAGTTACTATTGTAGTTAACTAATGTTAACTAACGAACCTTATTGTAAAGTGTTACCGTTTTTTTTAAATGTTACTACCCTGTTTCAGAACATTCCGAGAACATTTAAAAGTAACATTCCTCTAATCTTTGCAAAATTCTAAAATGGAATGTTCCTTTAACATTCGTAGAACCATTTTCATAAAAACATTTTAACGTTTTTAACGTTCAGCAGCGACATTCTTGGAACATATTTTTAGTGTTTTGTCTTTTGGTCGGACAGACTTTGTTTACTCGGTAGTTTGGTTATCTGTAGATGTAAACAGAGAAGTCACAGCACAGGTAAGTGATCGAATGTCTTAGATGAACTGCAGCGGGAATCATTGCCACAATTTGTCTCTGCATGACATCAAATCAAGCCTTCCTGCTCATTTTGGATGTTTACCATGAAGTGTCTGGTTGTAGTCAGACTCACACTAACTGGTCTGCGTCTACACTGCAAAAAGTGCTGTTCTTTCTCAGTATTTTTGGCTTGTTTTCCAGTACAAATATCTAAACAATATTAATATGCTCCTCAAGTAACTGTATCTTGATTTTAGAATGTTTCGATATTTGTACTGGAAAACAAGACACAAATACGTGAGAGTGTTGCATGAGAAGACTAACACTCGGCCTTGTTGTTCTCTGTACGAAAGTGTACGAAACTGATTCGAGTGCTGAAAACACCACCATCTTAAACCAGCAGGCTGGCCTCGTTTGATGGTTTAAGTGGGGTTTGGGGCTCTAAACCAGCTTAAACCAACTACAATCAGTACCTGCAAACCTTAGATTGGTTTAAGCTGGTCTTTCGACAGGGAGTTTATGAACTACTCTGCAAAAAATGACTTTCTTCCTCTGTATTTTTGTCTTGTTTTGCAGTACAAATATCTAAACATTCTTAAATTAAGATACATTTACTTGGAAAAACTAAATTCCTTAAGATGGTCTTTTTTTCTGAAATAAATAATCAAATTAAAGTGACTTTTGCCCGGTTTCACAGACAGGGCTTAGATTAAACCAGGATTAGACTTTAGTCCAATTAGGATATTTAAGAAGTTTTTATAAATGTTCCTTAGAGAGAAAAAAGAAGAAAAAAAAACATGTGTGCTTCTGACAAAACAATGGCACTGACATCTTTTAAGATGTATCAGTGTAAGTTGCTTTCAGTTAAAACAGCTCGAACATGCATTTTAGTCTGGGACTAGGCTTAAACCTTGTCTGTGAAACCAACCATTTATGTCTAAACCAAGAAAAATATGCCAGTGGAGTAAGAAAAATTAATTTAATTCAGAGAGAAAACAAGTTCATTTTCCTGACATGTTTTAAGCGTAGTCAGTTCATTTTGATACATTTTTCAGAAAACAAGACTATCTTAAGGAATTTAGTTTTCCAAGTAAATGTATCTTGATTTTAGAATATGTAGATATTTGTGCTGGAAACCAGGACAAAAATACTAGAGGGAGAACAACATTTTTGCAGCGTAAATTGCTCTTGCAGCCTCATAAAAGGGTCAGTTTGAGCACCAGGGTTACTAAAAATTAAATTTGACTGGCCTGGGTGTCTTATAAAGTTTTAAAAAAGTAAATCTTGGAAGACTAAGCAGTGTTTTTGTAATGTGTGTGTGTGTATGCAGAGGAAAGGAGTGTCCAACAGCAGCCACTGCAGCCACAGCTGTTACCCAATGGTAAATATGTCAATTTCTCTAGCTTGATTCCTATTGGCTACTTCTTTCCACAGTGGGTGTGGTTATGCTGGAACTCTTACTAACCTTTATTGCACCAATTTCTTGGGTTGTGGGTCCATTCTGGCAATCAGGAGATCAACAAAATGAACTTTACCCATGTTAAAATGGTTATTCTCTTGAATTGCCCGAATGAAAACCTGACACCAATCTTGCTTGCAACCTCCTCATTAGGAACTGCCCATTCTTTAATCAGAAAGCATGTCTAATGAGGGTTTAACAATGAAGTCGCTGCAGTCTCCTATGACTCTTTACTGTGAAGGGAAAAACGGGTCAGATTCAGCTCACGTTTTTCCAAAGACTGAAATCAAATCTTCAAATCATTCTGAAATCGATTCCAACGATATCGTTCCTCTCTGTCGTTATCGTTGTGGTGTGGACTCTGCTATTCTTCTAAATGTAAAATGATTTTTTTTAAATACATCTTTATCGTTATTATAGTTATCATCCTTGATGTGAATGGGCCTTTATTCTGCAGAGCTTAGTATATTATACATATATATATATATATATATATATTAGAATAATGTTTTTCTGGGGATAAATTCTTGTAATGGAATTCAATCGGACTTGCTATAACACATCACTGTACTTCGTTTTTCAAAGCGCATCATGCATGACTTCAGATTGTGAAAGCGTTTTGTTTTGGGTTTACACACTTTTGATTGCACAGGGCTCTGAGGTTATAAAGGAGACTGATTCGTTCTGGCACTAAATCTGCATGCTGGCTGTCGGTGTCCCGGGATCCTGTTTATTCGGCCTGAAATAAGCGCACGGCAAATACTGTACACCAAAGCCCAAGGACAACCTTTGTCCCAGTACCAAAATCTCATCTCACTTTGTTTCTCTTTCTGTCATCTCATGTTATTTTCTCGCCCTGGAAAGCAATGGCATTTTTGAAAAACGAGCTTGTTTGCACGACAGCCTTTTAACAGAGTGGATTTAATGTGGACCGATGTGTTTGGTCGAGGCTGAGAGAGACCTGTGCCAACAGCTGTCATATTTACCAAATAGCTCTACCTCTGGCGGCATGTTCCCGACTTGTTCCAACCCTTACAGAAACTAATTGTGCCAACACTTGCAATTCCTGAGCACTAGCTGAACGTCAGAGGAGGGTTTTTCTTAAAGAGGACCCATTATGCTGTTTTACATTGTCACCTTTGTGTAATGTTGCTGTTTGAGCATGAAAAAGCTCTGCAAATTTCCAAAGCACAAAGTTCCTCTCTATATCAGTGTCACTGTTTCTGAACTCCCTGAAACGCCTCCATTGTAGTTTTGAGTTTTCTTCCGGGAACAAACACGTCACAATATTCCTCATTTAAATAATTCAGTTTGAGTTGAGTTAGTTAGTAGTGTGTTGAAACTGGCGGTTATGGTAATTAGGGGCGGGACATTTCCCTAAACACACTCAAAGCGCTTGACAAATCACAACACACCGGTCCAGCCGACCAATCAGAGCACATTGTGCTTTTCAGAAGGAGGGGCTTCATAGAGACAGGAACTAAACAGAGCGTTACTGACAGACTGGGAAGAGAGGAGCTGCAACAATGGAGAATATGGGGGAATTTTTTTTTTTTTTTTTTACCATTCTAGCATTAAAACTTATTCTAGTAGAGGCCAAAAACTAAATCAAGACTTTGTAAAAGGGCATTAGTTGAACCTTCCAATTACCATAGTGTTACTAACATTCCACTAGAGTCTAGGGTTTATATTCGTTATTTCACAAAATACACTTGCAAAATGTACTGTCAGCTGTCTGTTTTTGGTTAAAGTTTCAGTGGTCAGAATGGCAGAAGCGAGGACAGATGAGATGATCAGATCTCTGGGGAAAACATTAAATGACCTAATTGCAATTAACTGAGTGCAATCTCGAATATTGCCTCGGCAGAAAATCCTTCTCCCTGAACTTTCCTTGGAGGTGATTTTATACACCGCAAACCTGCCTGCTGGGTACTAGTTAATGAGTGTGCTTTCTCTTAACATGAAGACTCTTAACAGTGAACTCCTCTCAAAGAGTGGCGAATAGAGAGAGTTTATGGAAATGATGGCTGTATTCAGAAGATTCTTGAGTGTTGCGACGCATCCAAAGCAAAGTCGTTCATTTATGTACTCTGACACGAGTGAAAGGGGTTTTGAATGGGTCTCGGCACGCACAGGTGCCTCAAAATCCTCAAAAGCCGCTGTTTTGTCTATGTTGCATGAGGAAGGTGTTAGATGCTTGATGTTTGAAGTGCATGGTTGAAGTCTGAAAAGAAGGTCTTATGGTAGTTTATTTGTAACCCTCTCCTCTGAGAGGAGCCTGATGCCTTTGGCGAAATACTTTTTTTAAAGACATCCTTTTTAAAAGCTGCAGCATTGCTGAAATTATAGTTATATCTGGATGAGGTCTACTCTGCTTCTAAAACTAGAGCTTTATATTATGCTTAAGACTATGTGAATGGTGCTTGCCCTTGAGAAATGTGCCACTATAATGCTGGAGTTGACATGACAACTTCCCCAGTATTTGCTAATCCTCTTCTGAGTGGTGCGGGGTAAGTTCTACAGAGCTGGAAAATAATAAATAAATAAATAAATAAGTATTTATTGGTTGGTTGATTGATTGATTGATTTTTTTTATATATATATTTTTTTATATAAAATAAAAATAAATAAAAAAGATCATTGTTTTTTATCTTTTATATTTTAACTTGTTCATAAAATCATAAAATGCATGTAATTATGAGCTGTTTTAATAGTCACCTTTATTTATAAAGCGCTTTTTACAATGCCGATCGTTTCAAAGCAGATTTACAGAGATAATAGGAAAATAATGCAACAAAGTTTGTTTCTAGAACAAAATAGCGTAAGTTCAGTTAATTTTTGTTGTAAAAAAGTTATTTATTTAGTTAATTTATATAAAAAGCAGCTCTGGAGAAAACCGTGATGTCATCGTCCAGCTCAGTTCAGTTCTCATATAATGGTGTCAATGCAGGCAGATCAATATTATTGTTGAATATTAAATGAAATGTCCAAGCAAACCAAAAGCCAAAGTTGAAAAAGGCGACAGTGGTAAGGAACCAAAACTCCATCAGGTGACAGAATGGAGAAATAAACCTTGAGTCATTTAATGGTAAACTGATTACAGTTATGTAGCGAAGGTATGTTGTTATGGGAAGAAGGAGGTGGGAACCGGCGAACATTTAAACACTTCAATAATAATAAAATGGCCTCTGTAGCTTCCCTTTCCATTGGACTATGCTTTCCCAGCATTAATAACACTGGTAATGGCTGAAAAAAAGGGAATTGAGAACCGAAGCACTCTTCCCATGAAACAACATGTAAAAGGAACAGCAGATACTACCGTCACCATGGTAAGCCTCGTCCCTTCCATCCTGTTGGCATGGAGGACTATTATTCTGTGGGCTTACGTGGGATGCTGGGTAGGTTACGACTAGATGAGAGCAGTTGCCAAAAGGGCACGCTCCGGCTTGCCAGCATCTGTGTCTCCAACACTCAACGGTTCAGCGGCTGTGGTGCTTTCCATAGGGACCCATTTATCAGTCTTCGAACTAACGTCTTAGTTACTGATGTAACCCTCGTTCCCTGAAGGAGAGAACGGAGACATTACGTCCCTCCTGCCACAACCCTGAACCACCGCTGAGCGGTGAATGAACAGCATAAACCTGAATGAGTGGATGCGTGCCGCCATCTTATATGCCTGTATGTATGGGGGAGTGGCTTGGCATGCAAATTCCACTCTCCAATTCCATTGGCTGTTTCACGAGTTCACACTTACATATAATTAAATAGAGTAAAGGAGTATTTGGCGTGGTGTCCGAGCTCGGATTTTTGCCCGAACTCAGATTATTCCCCCCATTCCCATTCCAGGTTGGGATAGGACTAGTAAGTGAGGAGATGGTGGAGTGATGCTGGAAAACCATTATATAACAGTGGTAAATCTGCTGTATATATACCTCCTGATGCTAATTGAGTTGACTGGATGAGCTCCTCCCATGATAATTAAGTTAATTATCTGAATGTGCCAATTAACTTTGTTAATAAAACATGATTTTTCTAAGAGTCAGAAGTGATTGGCGTTCCCAAGTGAGACCCCATTTATCAGTCTTCGACATAACATCTCCGTTCCCTCCATCAGGGAACGAGGGTTACATCAGTAGCCATGATGTTTTGGGTTTATGGTTAACATTGCCGATGCTCTGCTCGCTGCACGGATCATTAGCGTTTAGTGGAAAGCGCGCTTCAGTAACCTCACAGGTGTCTTACAGAGTCTGCCAGCGCATCAGACACCGCTTATCATCTCCTCTATCAAAAGATTATATTTATATCCACTCACACAGCTGAATCAAATCTTTTCAGGTGGCAGAATTTACCCACACAAAGAGGAGGTTTTGTGTGTGAGCATTTTTCAGCTCTCAAAAGCCAAAGATGTCAAACCTTATAATCAGAGATTGATGCAGTAAGTGAATCTCTTAAGCGTTTTAGAGGCATGTTGTGACACACACCCGCACCCTGGCACACACAACCAACATGTATATCTATCCATCTCTCTCTCTATTATAAAGTTGTGCTTCTGAATGCCAGCAGAGCTTTATGCTAAACCCTTATTCATGACTGTTATTGTGCTTCGATTTTGAAGAGAGCAGTATAAAGAGAGAAAACATTGTGTTGCTTTTTACATTTATTTATTTGTTTGTTTGTCTATTTACATCACTATACAATAGATTAACATTGTTGGCTTTTTTTAGTTGTTCATATATTAAAATTGGTTTTATTGACTATCCCAAACACTGAAAGGAACAAATAAAATAAATAACAAGATTATAATAATAATGATAATGACCATTTAAAGTGCCCTATTATGCTTTCTCAGATATTACCTTTCATGTAGTGTGTAATATATCTGTGTGTGAAGGTAAAAGGTCTGCAAAGTTTCAAAGATACAGTAAAACAGACACAACGACAGACACAACACAAAACCGACGATTGTTACTGTTCGTATCACTGTGTATCAAGTGCTGAAGAAGAGCTGAAATTCACATATGGCAATAGGCGTTTGGTTTCCGACACACACTGTGAGCAGTGGACCAATCACAACAGACTGTGTTCCATCTGACCAATCAGAGCAGGGCAGACCAATCACAACAGACTGTGTTCCATCTGACCAATCAGAGCAGGGCAGACCAATCACAACAGACTGTGTTCCATCTGACCAATCAGAGCAGGGGAGACCAATCACAACAGACTGTGTTCAATCTGACCTATCAGAGCAGGGTAGACCAGTCACAACAGACTGTGTTCCATCTGACCAATCAGAGCAGGGGAGACCAATCACAACATACTGTGTTCCATCTGATCAATCAGAGCAGGGTAGACCAATCACAACAGACTGTGTTCCATCTGACCAATCAGAGCAGAGTAGACCAATCACAACAGACTGTGTTCCATCTGACCAATCAGAGCAGGGGAGACCAATCACAACAGACTGTGTTCCATCTGACCAATCAGAGCAGGGGAGACCAATCACAACAGACTGTGTTCAATCTGACCTATCAGAGAAGAGTAGACCAATCACAACAGACTGTGTTCCATCTGACCAATCAGAGCAGGGTAGACCAATCACAACAGACTGTGTTCAATCTGACCAATCAGAGCAGAGCAGGCTCTCGGAAAGGCGGGGTTTAGAGTAACAGAATCCTCGATTGAACCGTTTCAGACGCTGTGAGAAAAGAGCTGGTGCTGCAATGTTTATTATGTTTTTGACATTGGATGCATGTAAACCTATTGTTTGAGTCTCCAAAACAAAATTATGAGCCTTTAAAATAGCAAAATAGGGGTACTTTAAAAGGGTGGCTTACTTGAATAACAGTTTCCAGGAACAAAATGACTTTTGGTGATGCAACAAAGTTGAGCAAAGTTCAAGTTTATGTACATTTGTAATGCTTTAAGCATCAAGGTCATTGTGAAGTATTAATATGCTGCTTATGCCCAACGCTGAGCTCTAACCCTCCCGTCAGGCGACGCTCTTACACTCGACGCACAGGCGTTTGCTGCTCACTTGCATGTGCTGCGTTTATGACTAACTCATCAAAAGCTGTTCAGAGTCTGGAAAATGGGAACTCCATAAAGTTTGATGTGCACAAACATGTTGCGTTGTTCCTGTCCTGACTGCTGCTGTGTGTGTGTGTGTGTGTGTGTGTGTGTGTGTGTGTGTGCGTGTGTGTGTGTGTGTGTGTGTGTGTGTGTGTGTGTGTGTGTGTGTGTGTGTGTTTTCAGAGACGTGCGCAGTCAATAACGGTGGCTGCGACAGCACGTGTCACGACGCTGTGACCGGAGTGCGATGCAGTTGTCCGGTGGGATTCACATTACAGCCGGACCGCAAGACCTGCAAAGGTACAAACACACACACTGAGATCATCCGCTCATCTGAAGGATCAGTCCAATCCTGGTTAGTCCGACATGCATCACATCACTCTTCTGTCCTAGATAAGAGAAAATGATAAAATCCCAGCCAATCAGAACAGATTTTATGTGGAGACAGATTTCGAGGTTTCAGTGAGAGCTACAGTTTCTTCTTTACAAGCCTTTCTTTATAAAAATGTAGTATATCACAGAAGAGATTTATCATTCTATCTATCTATCTATCTATTTATCTATCATCTGTCTATCTATCTATCTATCTGTCTGTCTGTCTGTCTGTCTATCTATCCACCTCTATCTATCTATCTGTCTGTCTGTCTGTCTGTCTGTTCACAATAGATTGAATTTAACGTTAGTTTAATAAAAATAGACCTGTTCATTGTTAGTTAATGTTTGCTCAGATCCATTAAAAAATATTAACAGATACAACTTTTGGTGTAGTAGTAAATGTTGAAATGAACATTAATGCTTTAGAAGTATCTCTTCTTTGTTAGTTCATGTTAACTAATGTAAATGAAACAAATGAATCTCTGAGTGCAAGGCTACAAATGAAATCTCTGAATTGTCGAAATTTTATGGCCACCAAGATGAAATTTCCTTAAACACACCTCTCGCTCTTGATCGCATAAAAAGTCTATATGAATGAATGAATACTTATTGAGAAAATCAATAAGTGCTTGATGAACACAAAAGAGTTTAATAGAGAATAAAAGAGGCGAAGAGCAAACTGGAAGTGGAGACTTGTGGGTTGTTTCGGCCAAGACTGGGAGCCTGCGTCGCCTCGAGCGCTCATAACGTTACGCTAACAAGACCGATACAAGAACATTGAGTTTTATTAGTTCTGCCGTAGAAGAAACAAAGGAAATATCCCCAGACAGCACTGGCACGAGAAGACACGAGCGAAGGAGCCGTTATTTTATCCAGATGATGCAGCCTCTCTCTGAGATGAACGCCTCATTTACTCCGATGATTCAGCCGTAATCAGAAACATCCAGACCAGCTCAATCAAAGCCTGAGCGGAGCCGGACGAGCTGATGATATACTGATCCCCGATTCTGAGAGAACAGGCCAGAGGAGACGCGGTGCTGAAAGAGTTTCTCCTGTTCGAGCCCCATGAGGTCTAGTGTTCCAGCAGTCACGCATTCACTCCATGTGTGTCTGGCGCAATACGTCTTCTTCCATTTTCAGTCATTTCTCTTATCCTCCTCTCTTTCCCTCAGTTTCGCACTTCTTTTCTTAGATTCCCGTCGCTCGAACTGTAAAGTTTAGCTCATGAACTGCAAAAAAACGGATTTTCTTTCTCAGTGTTTTTGTCTCATTGTCCAGTACAAATATCTAAACATTCATAAATCAAGATACATTTATTTGAGAAGCAAAATGACTAAATGACAAAATGGTTGTTTTCTGAAAAATATATCAAAATTAAGTGACACTACGTAATATCAGTTGATGTTAATTTCAACATTTACTAATACATTATTCAAATCAAAAGTTGTATCTGTTAATATCAGTTAATGGACCTGAGCTGACATCAGCAAACAATGAGGATTGTAGGACTATTTGTACTGTTAACAAAGATGAATAAATACTGTAAAAAAAAAGTATTGCTCATTGCTAGTTTATGTTAGTTAATATATGAACAAGTGTTAACTAATGGAGCCTTATTGTAAAGAGTTACCACTTCATTTAAAGGGGAATTTTTTTTTTTTTTTTTTTTTTTTTTGCTCTATTGGCAGATTTGTTGTATGTTTTGAGCATAAAGTCACTTAATTTTTGCAGAAAATACAATTTTGTTTCTCAATGTATCTCTTTTTAAGAATGTTTCAATATTTGCACTGGAAAACAAGACAAAAATACTGAGAAAAAAACTTTTTTTTGTATTCCTTGAATGCAATGTAAGTCACTTTGGATAAAAGCCTTTACCAAATGCATATATGTAAATGTAATAATTTCAGATTTTAGAGGAGTGGCTGTGCAACCTCATATTTGGACTTAAATGTGTTACTTCAGAAAATAATGTGCATTTCTCTGGTAAATTGTATGGTGGGTGAAGCAATATGGTTGCAATATTTAAGGCATGTATTTATACAGCGCTTTATATAACAGAATGTTTCTATTGTCATAAATAGGAAAATAACAGAATCAGTGTTGCAAACTTCATAAAATATGAGATAAATTCAAATTCTGCTGTAAAAAGACAAAAGTGTCATTATTTTTATTCACCTCGAGTCAGTTCAGTGTTGATTCAGTTCACTTCAATAACTGTAAATGTCATCAATTAAGCAAAGTTTGTGTTTTACAAAATGTCACACAGTCTACAGTCAAGGTGAATTCTTAAGTGAAATGAATTGAGAGTTGGGAGACTTTTTTTCTTAAATATTTGAATTATTTACAATAAGGTTTCATTGATTAACATTAGTTAACTATATATATAGTTAACATAAACTAACAATGAACAATTAGATTTTTATTTTTTTTAAGGAGGAAAGTACAAAAAAAATGTTTATGTATTATTATTTTTATTTTTATTCAGATTCAAACAGTGAGCTGATAGTTTAAGCCCAGACAAATCTCTCATATTTGCGGTCAATCACCCCTTTTACCTTTTTATTATTTTCTCATTCATCCCCTCCTCCTGGTTTGAATCATGGTAAACTGAAAGCAACGGTACTAATCCTGTGCATGTGTATTTGCTCAAACTACCCAGTGTTCATTCCCCTCTCTCTCTCTCTCTCTCTCTCTCTCTCTCTCAGACATTGATGAATGCCGCATGAACAACGGAGGGTGTGACCATGTGTGTAGAAACACGGTGGGCAGCTTCGAGTGCAGCTGCAAGAAAGGATACAAACTTCTGACCAATGAGAGGACGTGCCAAGGTACACTAGACAAGGAAAATGTTATGTCATTATGTTTAAAGCATAAACCTCAGTAAATGAAATGCGAAGAGGGTTTGCTCGACTCCTTCCCTGCTGCTGGTTTACTGCTCTCAGAGATACTGTGGACAGATTGTTTGTGATCCAGCAGGGTTTATGAGGTTTATGAGCTGGCGGTTAGTTTGGTCAGGAGAGCTTGGTGTTTAATACAGGAGGAATCCCTCAGAGAACATTTAAGGTGATACTATCCTGCCAGTCTTCATAAACTCACACCGCCGATCCTGAGTCCCCTCGCTGGTCTTTAAAATGTTCCTGTCGATCGACACTAATTCACACACCAGGCCTGGGAATATTTCTGGAAAAGATGGTTTGATGTCAGTCTATTCAGTTTCTCAATATGGACTCTCATTACAGCATCAGCAACACCATTTCTAAGCCAAACACACTTCAGCCAACATCTCAGCATGATGAAAATGGCATTAATATTATTATAATATATTTAAATTAAATTAAAAAGCAATTAAAAATGATACATTATGTATCAATTTTATATTATGTATCAGCCATGAAAGCAGTGAATTAAATTAAAAAGCAATTACAAATTATATATTATGTATCAATTTTATATTATGAAAGCAGTTATTTTGCCATTGGCTGAAAAGAGCAGAAAAACAGCCAATGATCAGGGCCGATTATATCCTGTCAATCAAAAGGGGGCGGAAAAACTGCAACTCATACGGTGTGTGAAGACAATCTCTCTTGTGTTGAATTTAGGGCTGTCAAAGTTAACGACACAATAACGCATTAACATTGAAAGATAGCGAGGTAACCAGGCTCATTTGACCCTATGAATGGTTGTCAGGTCTGCAGTTTTTCCATACACCAAACATTAATTGTAGCGTGCCGCCCATCCAATAATCGCTAAGAGATTTGTGACTTCTGATAAGAAACAAAGGCTGTGTCTCAATCAGCTCCTGAGCTCTCAGTATGTCGTGTACATAAATTCGGGCACTGGAAAGTACCCTGGTTTACTACACATTGGGACGGTGATTTCTCACGGCCAGGGCCATTCAATAAAATCATACATTTTGATTCTATCACTTAAAGCTGCAGTCCGTAACTTTTTTAGGTTAAAAATTATCCCAAATAAATTTTTGAGTAAGTACTTAACCAGCCAGTGTTCAAAACTCTCTGCTTGCCTTAGCTCGACTCTAAACGGTAAGCTTGTAATAATGTTTTTAACTCCAGTGGTACTGGTGGATTTCCGCTGGAAATTCCAGCATGTCTTTGCGTCATTACGTCACATCTGCCCACATAAAGAAGAGTCTCGGCTAGTAGGCTATGAGTGTAAGGATGTTGGAGGTGGAGATTTATAGCCTTTTTTCACAGCACTTGATATAATTAAACTTCAATTTGATGGCGGATCCAGAAAAGTTCAAATGACAATCAGCAGTGACAACTGGAGATTCACCCGATGTAAAACGCAAAAGACTTCAGACTTCGGAGTGGCTACAGAAAGAGAGACTGCAACCAGCCCATGCGAAAACAAGGATAAATATCGGAAGGGCATTAAATGTAGTCACGCTATGCTGATGTTGTTAACATTAACAATTTGAGAACAAAGTATAATTTGCACGGTTTGACGTGATATGATAAGCGATCGTTAGATTTAATCAGCGCGATTTACTGCAATGCTTTTTTTCCCTTAGTTGGTCAGAACAAAAGTGGATGTTACTTGTTCAGACGACATTAAAGGGATACTCCACTTTTTTTGGAAATAGGCTCATTTTACAACTCCCCCAGAGTTAAACAGTTGAGTTTTATCGTTTTCGGATCCATTCAGCCGATCTCCGCGTCTGGCGGTACCACTTTTAGCATAGCTTAGCATAGATCATTGAATCGGACAAGACCATTAGCATCTCTCTCAAAAAAATGACCAAAGAAAATAGGTCTAATAGGTTAGACAAACTTAGTCCTGGTCACGTTGGAAGTTACTGAGCTGGGGACTATTTTCAGGCGCTGCATCATATCATTACGCCTGCTGGACTCATCGTACGGCAGCAAAGTTTCTTGATTATTACGCGGGAATGAGAGTATAGTTCCTAGCCACATCAGCCTAGAAAATCGCAACTTTACATTTTCCGTCAGTCTTAGTACACGATGTAACTACAGAAGAGTCAAGTTTTAAATAGGAAAAATATTGAAACTCTTTGGTCATTTTTTGAGAGAGATGCTAATGGTCTTGTCCGATTCAATGATCTATGCTAAGCTATGCTAAAAGTGGGACCCCCAGACCCGGAGATCGGCTGAATGGATTCGAAAACGGTAAAACTCAACTGTTTAACTCTGGGGGAGTTGTAAAATGAGCCTATTTCCAAAAAAAGTGGAGTATCCCTTTAATCGGTGGAAATTCTTATGTTGGTCATACTTCCAAAAAGTAGAATCTGTGATTGCGAATGCCAGGATCCACACTGGCGGCGACTGACAGTCGCACATTCTCCTCAAAACATTGGATTCATCCGCGCTGTGCCGTGTCGAGGCGCAACCCACGTAAAGCTGATAATTCCGCGAATAACTGCAATAGCAGATTCCGAACAGAGATGGCGACAAAGAGGAAAAACTACGGACTGCAGCTTTAAAGTTAAACCATCTCCATGTGAGCTGATGTTCTCTTCTTGTTGTTTTTCCTGTTTCTCAGATTGGGTGGGTGTGGGAACGGCCTGTGCCCGTGTGCGGGTCTCTGCGGGGCAGGGAGGGCATCTCCTCCTGTCCGTTCAAATGCTGTAACCATTGTTGTAAAGAATGTCAAGTGATAAAATTATCCATGACCTTTTGCCCTCATCTACAATAGCCTCCAGACCTGGGAGAAACAAGATTGTCTGGCATATTCTAGGTTTATATCTGCAGCTTTCATCACTATTATTTTTGCTCATACTAAGGGTTAGAGGTTTGTTCAAATCACTTCCTTTAAGTACTTTAAGTATATAGTGCTTTTTACATGAGAGATTGTTTCAAAGCAGCTTTATAGTGATAAACGGGAAGATAACGATTAGTGATGCAAACACAATGCAATTCTGCAGTAAACCAGCTCTATAGAAGACAATAGTGTCATTAATCATTCAGTGTTGATTAATTCAGTCCAATAACCCAGTGTCACCCGATGTCGATGTTGCAAAATTCATCAATTATGAAACAAATATAAAGCAGGCAATAGTGTTATCATTCATTTCGAGTGTAGCTCTCAGTGTCATTGGAGTCAAACTGATGATATTATTGAATACTAAGTGTCTTAGTGTACATTTGACACTTTGTGCATGAATTATTAATTGATGATCTATATATATATTTAACAGTTCTAAGATTTGATATTTGCACTGAATATATTTCCATTAAATATATCTAGACATTCTTAAATCAAGAATTAAGAATACTTGTACTTGAAAAAAAAGAAAGAAAATTAAGTGAGTTTATGCTTTAAACAAATATATACACTATTAAAGAAATATCAACTTAATTTAATGTGAAAAACAAGTTTATTTTTCTTAGTCCATTTGCAGATATTTTTTCTCGTAAAGTCACTTAATTTTTATAAATTTTTCAGAAAACAAGACTTAATATCTTCTGTAATTTTGCTTCTCAAGTAACTGTATCTTGATTTAAGGATGTTTAGATGGTTGTACTGGAAAACAGGGCAAAAACACTGAGGAAGAAAATCTTTTTTGCAGTGTAAAAGCTCTTGATGAATGACAGAGCAGGTAAAAAAATTAATAAGACAATGTCATTGGCCGGGAGGATGTATAACCTGTTGAAAATAATCATTTTATCAGACCTTCAGCTACAAATCAGATTGCATAGTTGTCCATGTGTGTGTCGTTCGTGAGGAAACGAGTGGCTGAAAGGTGTAAACAGAATATGTGCTCTATCTCGGGATTAACAGCTTCAGTGTTCCCCTGCTGTCATCAACCCAAAGACCATCAGCGGGGACGGGACTTGTCCTTCAACACCTCTCAGAAAGCCTGGAGACATTCCTCGGTCGCTTAAGAGCTTTCTGAAGTGTATTTAGGGGGAGGTGTTATCAGATCCCCAGTGTTCTTGAGGTGGGAGTTTGCTGATAAAGCCCCTCTCTGCGCTCTATAAACACACCAGCTGTCATTTTACTCTCACAATGCCATTGTTTCAGACTGCGAGATTAAGTGGGACCGGCATGCCTGTGTCTATAGGGGTGAAAGAGTCAGAATATCTCATTTTTCTTGGTTTGTGGTGCTTGCTAAGACTATTGCCATTGCATTGCTCAGACTTCACTAGCCGCGTTTCCATTACCCTTCAAATTGCGCATATTGAAATTGTGAATTGAAAATACGGCAATGGAAACACGTCAATTGCGCGAAAACTCCCATATATCGCAAAAAAGTTTTTACGCTCGCATGAGGTGGTTTTTCAGGCAATTCGAAAAATGTATATTTCGCAAAACTGAAATGGAAACAGTTTTTGCGGGTCATCTGGTGTACGTAACAGTCGATCATTCTTTAAAGGTGCATTAAGCAACTTTTCATGTTAAAAATACCCATTTTTCTAACCCATACATGCTTAAACAATTGCCTGATGGGCTGAATGAGCCCTTCTATGATCACTGCGATTGCCTCTATAATCCTGTACAGTAAAATAAATAAGAGGGATTCGGGACGGAATCGACTGGGCGTGACGTCATGCGCGTTCACGCTTACCTGGCTATGTCTGGCAGGTTTGTGTATTCGCCGCCATTATCCGCATCAGCGAAGACAACTCAAGCGACTTTTGCAAAAGTAGAAGATGGATTCAAAGAGACCGGCTTCTAGTTCATCCCAAACCCCAACGCAAACTCCACATAACCGCGTGCACAACTCTGGTTGCAGTTTCGCGTGTCGCCAGAAGGGGGCATAGTTCTGCAAAAACTCAGAGACTTGCGCAATGCACCTTTAAAGATGGCGCGATATGTTTGGACAGAAGGCGAGACAGAGTTCTTTATTAAACTCATAAAAGACAAAAGTATTATGGGAATACTGGATTCTAAACAACAAAGAAATGCCACATTCATCAAGACCTTGATGCAGATATGAGGGAGAAACACCTTATATGTGTCGCTCACAAGTATAAGGGTCTTTCCTGGCCATTAATGTTCGGAAAACACGCCTACGTCTCCTTTGATTTTAAACACTGGCTAGAGCGGTAGCTGGGATATACTTAAACTTACCAACGTCTGTAGCCATCATTTTTGGAATGACTTATCGCAAGAAGAAAAAAATACTTTTTAGTCACATAACATCGGTTGATTGGAAATGGCGTTATTTAAAAAAGTTTTTTAAATAGTTTTTATCGACATTTAGAAAATATCGCAAATGTTTTTTGCCCGAATCTGTAATGGATATGCGGCTACTGTAAAATCGAACAGTAAAATTAATTTGTTCATTTCACTCAAAAAGTACTGAAAGTTCAATAATAGAAAAAAGCTAACATGAACTCAGTAATTGATTATATTAAGCTGAACTTAAACTGAATGAGTTGCGACAGATTTATAGTTCCCAGCATGCTTTGCGTCAGACTGAGTAAGTAGAATAAATGTTGAAATTAAGTGTGTTTTTGCACAAGAATAAAGGCCCTGACATACTTCTTTTCGCAAGCAGCTTTACAGTATTAAACATGGAAAAACAATGTCAGTCAACTTCATTTTCTGCTATAAAGCGTCTCTCCAGTGTGCTCATGTTTTTACTCGCTGACTTCAGGCCTCGACGGATTGAACAGAAGAAATAAATCAGAGTAGGTTTCCACGTCAAAGAAGGCGGAGCCTCAGAGTCACGGACCAATGGTTTAAAAGCCGGAGCGAACTTCCTGAAAGTTTGCATTGACAAGCTGTTTTGAACTCAAAGAACAAACTTCGTTTTAGCCTGATTTTGTTTCAAAGTGACGTCACACCAGATTGTTCTTCGATTTTGCTTGAAGTTTATCGGGGCCTTTAATTTAGAGATGTGATAGTCTCTTTGCTAGCTTACATTAGCACATGCAAGTCTGCTATTGGTTGCTAGTCAAAATATTTGACTTGATATAATGTTTATGCAATCAAATTTCGATGAGTTAGCTTAGTCAATATTTCAGGTAAATTGCAATTAATATTCTTGTGCAAAATCAAAACCAACAGTTTTTCTAACTTAATCTTTGAGTTTGTTTACTTAAGAAACGTTAGAATCTTTTTTTAACTGATTACCTCAAATATTTTGAGTTTTGCCAACTTATTAGGGTTTAAAGTGTTGTGGTTCGGACAGTGTTGGACGGAGACATATGATATTATTTGTCTAAATAATCGGACTTAAAATGTTAATCTGGCTGATGATAAAACATGCAAAAATCCCACAGGATTGCATGAGGGAGAGACCCAAACCATTTCTAAAGACTAAAATATCACCTGAGGATGCTGGACCAGTAAGAAGCCACCCTAAACACCCTAGCAACCACATAGCAACAAGACAAAAATACAGAGGAAGAAAATCATTTCATTGCAGTGCGTGGCATCATAGCCGTGGGTTTGCATGGATGAGCAATAAGCACTCCCATTTTCTTCAGAAAACCTGGTTAATATTTCTAATATAACCAACCCCCCTCAATTATGCCCTTTCTTTTAGTTTTTCTAAGTTGTTTGTTCCTGGCATCCACAGTACAGAGAGCTGAAATGTGCCGATAAAAGAATGAGAGAATATGAACACACACCTGCTGTCAGACTAACACCCAAACGCTCTAAAAATACACTTCCTGGCATCTTAGAAACTGCCTGACCTTCAAAACAACTCACAAAAAGGAGTTTTTATAAATATATGTATTTAACATCTGTTGTTTTAAATCTGATGCTCTGAAGCTGGCAAGATTATAATTGGGTAGGTGACGAATAACATGATCTTTTCATTCAGCAACCAATTTAAGGTGCTATAACTAGCCATGGTGTCTTTTTTCCACTTTTTAGTCACATTTTAATGATGCTACTAAAGTCTGGACATGAAAAATGTTGTTTCAAATTGTTTTAGATGAAGTATAGCATGTCACACTGGCAATGTTTCCATCCACCTATTTTTATGCACATTTTTGGGATGTCACATAAAAACAATGCTGGATAGAAACACCAAAATGCGCATAAATTCAAAAAATGCACATTAAAGATGTATAAGCTTAATAAAGGTGGATACTTTTTTTTTATCTGATAAGACGACGTGCTCATAAACTACGATGGAAACGCATTTGCCGAATAAATCGCTCGATGAGCAACAACTAACTGACATGACTTTGCCTCAGCAGAGGCTGTGATTGGATAACTGGACTAACCAGCGGACCAATCGCATTGCATCATCTCGAATGTTGGTTTTGTTGTTTGGAAATGCTTGAGCTAAAGTCTGTCATCAGAATGATTTGGTTTAATTCCTCCCAGAAGCGTCTCACACGATTAAGTTCTCAAACACCAGCATCCGAACGCAAGAGATCATGACAGCGTTTATTGTGTCTCGTCTGCAGCTCTGAGACGCAACTCATTTATGAGCCACAGTGGTTCCCCGATTCGCTGCAACTCCTTTTTTATTACTGATTTTCTTTGGCGCCAGTTTCCCAGGAAGTGACGATTTTGTTTTCTTGAACACATGGGACGGAAACGCTGCTCTATTCGCAAATGTTTATGCGATATTCCAATTTTGCTAAAATTAAATCTCAACTTTGGATGGAAACATAGCTATTGATACTGCTTGACATGTCATTTCAACTGGACAAATGCATAAAATAAACATCTTAGGAGCCAATGCCAGTCAAGGGTGTTATTTGGCTTCAGTTGCCTTTTGGAAAACAAGCGAAATCCAACTTTTTACACTAAATCCAGGCAGTGTCGAGTCTCCTAATCATAAGAAGGATGTGGGGATATTTATTTTTGCCTGTGGAGTCTATAAAGTCCTTCAAAGTTATTCTCCAACTGAGCCGTTGAGTGATATCAGCCCCTCACATCCAATCCCAGAATTGATGTTCACCGAAGGCGAGAAACCCCAGCGCAGACACCAGTGAGGTGATTTGTTAGATTGAACAAGGGTTTCTGGGGCGTGTATTGATTGTGTAACCTTCAGTCATGGAGCTGTGCTTTTTCAAGCCCTGACTGATGAAGCTGCTTCTTGGTAATACACTTTGAGGTACTTTAACTTGAGGACAATGTGGCCTGAACTGATGTGCCAAAACCATAAAGGCTTGTTAACTCTTTCCCGGCCAGCGTTTTTTGAAAAAAGTTGCCTACCAGGGCCAGCATTTTTGATCATTTTCACAAGAGTTTCATGGCCCCCAGAATATATTGTTTTATGAATATCTGAACATGCAATATATCAGCAACAAAAAGAACAGAGTCTCTGCTTTTAGACAAAAACAACTTGTTTTATTCTAGCTTCATGCATTTGATCAACACTTGAAAGTGGGTAAGTTTCATTAAAAAAAAACAATAAAAAAAAAACCTTTTTGAGCAAAAAGTGTGTTTTTGTAAGACTCACATCTGGATCAGATTCAGAACGATGATCCAAACAAATATGGAGTACTTCGAGTCCATCAACATCCCTAAAGCTTCACAGTCGCTCGTCCTGGGTCGACTTTTTATTCTGTAACATTAGGCAGTTTTGATTTATATGCTGTTTAATGTTGATGATTGCATTATTTTACATATGCATCTGCTTTTACATGTGCTATCACGTATGCTACAGTACTCTTGCAGACGATGTGTAATAGCGCACCCTACTGTATAACAGTGAAAACACTGAAAGCCGGAATATTCCATCAATGGCGGGGAAAGAGTTAATAAGCTTGACGTTGTTAACTCATTCACACACAACATTGCATCTTTATGGTGGTTGAGTTACATCCGTTTTAGATCATCTACTAAGATTAATCTAAAAAAAATCTGTCAAAAATGGCATAAATTGTAGATTTTTTACTATTTAATTGGTAAACTAATTTTGTTCTTGCTTAATGAGAATCTATGGAAGCCTGTTTCCGCCACAGAATAAAACATTTTAAAAGATAATTGCGACTTTTCATCTCTCAACTGTGAGATATAAAAGCAGAATTGCATGATATAAACTCACAATTCTCACTTTTTTCGCAATTCTGAGGAATAAAGGCAGTCTTTTTCTATTTTTTATTGGACGCAATTGCAAGTTTATATCTCGCAATTCTGACATCTTTTCAAAAAAAAAAAAGTTTTTAAAAGACTTTAAAAAGTCTGTTTAATTCAGACTTTTTTTCCTCAGAATTGCGGGTTTATATGTCACAATTCTGACTTAATATCTACCAATTGTGTGTTATAAAGTCAGAATTGCAAAGATTATTTCTCACAATTACGAATTTATAACACGCAATTGCGACTTTACGTCACGCAATTCTGAGAAAAAAAGTCAGAATTGTGAGATAAAAAGTCACAGTTACCTATTATGTGGCGGAAACAAGCATCCACAAGAATCCGTGTTTGGTAACACTTTATTTTACGGTGCCCTTGATACAGAGTAATTACTTAATTAATTACTTAGTAATAGACTTTGTAATAACATGTAACAAAATGTACTTAACATGTAACTAAGTTATGGAACAGCCTATACTTACAGATTGTAATTACGCACATGTAATAGGCAGCTACTGTTACACATGTGTAACAAGCCGAGTCTGTTACATATTACATACACATTACTTGTATGTAACATAAAGTAAAGTGTATCAAGATTGTACTAAAGTGCACTTCCTGTGTATCTACAAATGGTATCCATCTGAATTAACCCACTAGTTCATAGCTTAAATACATGCATTAGCTTCCTAATTACATTGTAATTACATAATATTACACAGGTATAAGCTACGTAAAATAAAGTGTATCAAGAATGTACTTAAGTGTACTTTGTGTATACATACCTTATCCATCTCTGCCTTACTTTGATTTAACTCACTAGTTCACAGCTTAAATGCATGCAGTAGTTTCCTAATTACATTGTAATTACATAATATTACACAGGTATAAGCTACGTAAAATAAAGTGTATCAAGAATGTACTTAAGTGTACTTTGTGTATACATACCCTATCTTTATCTGCCTTAGTTTGATTTAACTCACTAGTTCACAGCTTAAATGCATGCAGTAGTTTCCTTATTACATTGTAATTACATAATATTTCACAGGTATAAGCTACGTAAAATAAAGTGTATCAAGAATGTACTTAAGTGTACTTTGTGTATACATACCTTATCCATCTCTGCCTTAGTTTGATTTAACTCACTAGTTCACAGCTTAAATGCATGCAGTAGTTTCCTTATTACATTGTAATTACATAATATTACACAGGTATAAGCTACGTAAAATAAAGTGTATCAAGAATGTACTTAAGTGTACTTCATGTGTATCTATAAACCTCATCCAACTCGGCTTGTTACACATGTGTAACAGTAGCTGCCTATTACATGTGTGTAATTACAATCTGTAAGTACAGGCTGTTCCATAACTTAGTTACATGTTAAGTACATTTTGTTACATGTTATTACAACGTCTATTACTAAGTACCTAATTAAGTAATTACTCTGTATCAAGGGCACCGTAAAATAAAGTGTTACCTAGTGTTGTTATCGTTAAAAAAATATGCCATTTTGGGGTGAAATATGACCTGCACAGTTTTTCGTGGGATTCACCCAGACATAGATGAGGTGAACAGGGAACTTCGGCAGTAATGAGTGAAGTGGCAGTGAACAAAATCCAGAGGCTAACCCGAAGCAGTCTCAAGTTATGACACATGCTGTGGGAGCGTTTAAGGGTAAATCATTTCCACATGTCCTGAGGAAATAAGGATGAGGGGTTTAAATACCTCGGCTCTAGCCAGGTAATGTGTGTTAATGAACAGCAGAGGGTTTATTAAGGCCTAATTGGGGATTACACTGAAATGATTGACGTCAGATGGAGTTGAGGGGAAGGACGCCACATGGTACTGTTCATCGTGGCTACCGCTACCGGTCTGATGTTTTCAGGGCTTCACAATTTTCCACACCAGTGTGAATTCAACAGTTATATGAATAAAAGTGCTTGCGTTTGCTGTTTCTGCAGATATAGACGAGTGCTCTTTTGACCGGGCGTGTGACCACACATGTGTGAACTCACCTGGAAGTTTCCAGTGCTACTGCCACAAAGGTTACGTCCTCTACGGCGTGGCTCACTGCGGAGGTACGTGATGCATTGTGGGATTTTTTTTCTGGAGAGTTTTGTGAGTTTCTGTGTTTCAAGAATATCTAAACATTCTTTAAAGGGTAACTCTCGCCAAAATGCAACCTAGGCTCTTTTTGTTAATCTACCTGAGGCAAACTTTCGTTTAAAAGCATAATTAGAATTGAAACGCCACTTTTAAGTTTGACCGTATTTTCGTTTTAGGTTAAAATGCCTTGTGAATGGGAGTGAATGGGGCACTTTTATAATCGCTATTTTTAAAACACCAAGAAGGCTCGACACAACATGAAATTTGCTCGAAGTATCACCAGGGGCTCTACACATGAACTCGAGCATTGAGAACATTGTTTGTGTACACAGAGTTTACTAAAAAGAAAGATTTTGAATAACTCACTGTGTTTCCATCCGCCGGCATTTTGACAGTCAAAAATGTTTTAACCTAAAACAAAAAAATAAGGTCAAACTTAAAAGTGGCATTTCCATCCTAATTATGCTTTTAAACGAAAGTTTGCCTCGGGTAGATTAACAAAAAGAGCCTAGGTTGCATTTTGGTGAGAGTTACCCTTTAATCATGATACATGTACTTGAGAAGCATAATTACTTAAGATATTAAGTCTTGTTTTCTGATTTCACTCTATGCTTAAAACAAATTAAAAACGAAAGGAACTAGTTCTAGAAAGGAAAGAAAAAGGAACTTAATTTAAAGGGAAAACTAGTTTTTTTTTTCTTGTTTGAACTGTAAAAGTGTGCATTTTGTTATCTAACATCATTTTGCTTCTCAAGTAAATGTATCTTGATTTAAGAACGTTTAGATATTTGTTCTGGAAAACAAGACACAAATACTGAGGAAGAACATAATTTTGTCCAGTGTAGAGAAACTCATGTTGGTAGACTCACTAACTCTACCTTGGGCAAACACATCCAATGAAAACTGAGCCTGTCCTGTATAAATGCTCTTTAGTTTCCTCGGGCAGCAGTCAGGACCCTGAACCAATCTTTAAAAGATGTTCAGAGCTTGGTGTAAGGCACTTAACTAGATTACTCAGCAAATAACATATATATTTGCAGGTATATCTGTGAAATAACTGGTACTTACTACTTTTGGATGGTCAGGATGAAGGTCTCTTGAACACTGCAAAAAAAAAGCCATTTTCTTCCTTAGTGTTTTTGTCCTGTTTTCCAGTACAAATATCTAAACATTCTTAAAGGGATAGTTCACCCTCAAATGAAAATGAAGACGTAATTTACTTACCCTGGTGTTGTTCTAATGCAGGATGCTGTTCTTTCTTTTTCTTTAAAAAAGGGTAATAAAAAAAAAAAAATGTCCCGCTCGCGCTCGATAGGGTTTGGTGAAAAACAACCAGAAATTTTATGTAAGGAAAACCCTGACCTTGGCCGACATGCGTGTTCTTGAGACTCTATTAGTGCCGCAGTTCACTCCGACTCACCCAGAAAATCAAGATTAATTGATACGCAACATGAAATACGACACCTAGAAATCCCCAAAAAGTATCCATGTACTTAAAGGGATACTTCACCGATTAGCATTAAGCTTGTATCAGTACAAACCCGGTAGTATTTTCGAATGTCCGTGCTTCCCTCCCTCATGTCCCCCTGAGACGAGAGACTTCTGTATTGTGTGTCTGGAAAAAAACCTCAGATGACACAAAAATCATCATTTAGCGTCATGATCATCGGAGGCTTTTTTGTCCAGAGGCGAGAGACTACAGCCAGTAGGAGGAGCTTGTTCCGCATGTCTTCAACTCGCCCATAGGGGGATCTCACGATAAAACGCCGTCTTTTCAGTTTTGAGTCGACTAGTAGCCTAGCTGTATCATTTCTTCCGATACTGCCCTCTGTAACCGGTAGGCGTGGCTTGGGAGTGTCCTCGTAGGGCAGCGAAGCAAGTGCATTCTGGGAGTCGTTGTCTTTCATCCACATGAGCCAAAAATACATTTTCTGGCTTTTCTCAGTCTAGAAGGCACCAACTTCTAAAATAATTTCACATTTCTACTACATAAATGACCCAGTTTCAATACACATTCATCTTTCCAGAAGTGAAATATCCCTTTAACATAGTTAAATATCTCCAGACCATCACTCCATTTGTCTGATGACCATCTCGTGAACACGATAACTTTTTGTTGCGATGAACACAATGTACATATTCACCTCAGAGTACATGGATTGCATTTTATGTCGCGTTTTTGGTCATCTTGATTTCTCACAACTTGTGTGCTTTTTATGGGTGAGTCGGAGTGAACTGTGACTTCAGGAAACAAGACTTAATATCTTAAGTCATTTTGCTTCTCAAGTAAATGTATCTTCTTGATTTAAGAATTTTACTGGAAATCATGGCAAAAAAATACTAAGTATACGAAAATAATTTTTTTTGCAGGTGTAAATGACCAATTTCAGATAAAGCCAGTGTTAAATGGCATGCAGAATCAAACCGTGGCTATCATGTGAGATGGTTTGTTCTTGTCTAAGTGTGTGACTCTGGGCTGCACCAGTGCACTTGTTTCAGGGTTGATTAAGCAGATGAGGACAGCTCATTTAGTGATATATGTGTCTTACTATTGTTGAGATGACCAGAAATAATGAATGTTTCACTCCGTTAGCTTTTAGATAACACCTAGATTAATGAAGCGCTCTCTTTTGTCTACAGAGAATGGTCACCAGTTTCCCATTGACGGCTTATCTGCTGGGAAATATATGTTAAAGATTGCCATATTATGTTCTTTTTCAGTCTTGATTTTATTTTTGGGCTCTACTAGAATAGTATGCTTGAATGTTCAAAAACACATTATTTTTCCCATATTCTCAATTGACCGTTCGCAAAGACTACTTCCCCTTTAGTTACTGTTGCTATGTCCGACAAGCGACGCCGCTCTCACACACACCATGTTCTCACGCGGTGAAAAATACATCGCGGAGCAGAGAGGACACTGACAACGCACCGACAGACAGGACAGACCAGCTTACTTTTGATATGAGACAAAGTCTCAACTTTCAAATTTGGTCATTTTTTAACAAAATTTAAACAATAAATACAGTTTTGTGGCTCTTTATTGTGTCTGACAACCGATCATCTCTTCCTTCTAGTTCATTTATAGCATCAAATAAACATGAAAAAAACATAAGAAGGAATGTTGTTTTAACCGCGGAAAGACATCAGTACACACCGTTTTTCAAGTTCAAATCCTCCAACATTAATCTACTAACTCTCCTGACTGCTTTGTCGGACAAAAATGGCGGATTCGGCGGATGGCGGATTATTATTGGTCAGATTGCCTGTCAATCAAACTCCCTGCGAAGGGTCAATTGTTGCAGCTCCTGTCTTCCCAGTCTGTCTGTTTAGTTCCTGTCTCTCTGAAGCCCCGCCTTCTGAAAAGCACACTGTGCTCTGATTGGTCTGGATCAGTGTGTTGTGATTGGTCAAGCGCTACGAGTGTGTTTGGGAAATGTCCCGGACTTTACCATAACCGCCAGTTTAACACACTACTAACTAACTAAACCCCTTTATTCTGCGTATGAATTATTAAAATGAGGAATATTGTGACGTGTTTGTTCCCGGAAGAAAACTCAAAACTACAATGGAGGCGTTTCAGGGAGTTCAGAAACACTGACACTGATATAGAGAAGAACTCCTGCTGGAGGGACTTTGAAACTTTGCAGAGCTTTTTCATGCTCAAATAGCAACATTACACACTAAAGAAAGTTGAACACGTTAAAAAGCACAATATGTCCCCTTTAAAGCTGCTACAGACTTTAGTTCAGAATTGATTGTATATTCTGGTTTTAGTCTTTCTCCATTCCATTAGATGTGAGCTGGACTGGAAATGGCTGTCTGAGGGTGTTACCAAGAAGGCCACCTGCCCTAAAAGGGACTTTTTAGCTATAGAAGTGTCAGCACAATGTTGATTTTCTCTTTCCTTGTCCCCCTTCCTCGATCTTTAAATAAATGAAGGCTTGGGCTCCAGACAGGGAAAGGAAATGTGAAAGTGAAAGGTTTAGCCTGGAGCCGGTTCAAACCTGATGGGGAATAAGAGATCGACAAAGAGAAGGGAAACCAGACTAGCCTAGCAAGCAAGCTCTTTATTTCTTCAAGAAACTCTCGCACTCCCACTTTTCAGAAAGCAAATCTGTTGAAACACACCTTTTCTCTCGGACTCTGTTGCTAATACACTCGATTCAACTTTTTTCCTCTCATTTGCCTTTGGATTTCTTGGGTTTTCTTTCGGCTGCTGGTTTTGCTCCGGTGTTGGGATGTAATTTTATACTGTAAAGATTTTTTAGAGAGTTCATTAGAGTACGTTTTACAAGAAAATGCTATTCAGTTTTTGTACTTGAAAATGTCACTTTAATTCAAAGTTGCATGCTGTTTCTTTGTAATTACTTTCTGTAAAGCAATTTCTGAGTGAAAATTGTTTCTACACCAATTTCTTTCTGTGAAAATTGCTAATGCCAACTTGTCAGATTTTTTTGATCTTAGCCTTTAGTCCATAGGTGCATTCAATTCACGTCCTTATTATTAACCTTTGTTTAACCTTTATTATGCACTATTCTGTGAAGTTTTGTAGTATAAAAAGCACTTTAAAAAGTGCACTTTAAATGTCTAGATGATGCTCTTAAAAAAAAAAAGTAAGTAAAATAATTAAAAAAATTATGGGATGTTACATACGGTTGCCGTTTACATAGTGCATAGTTTAATTGATTTCTAGTGAGTCATTTAGGACACAAGTCATGTCTGTTAGATCAGACCATGCCTGTCTGTTTAGTCATACTGGAAATGGAAGGTCAAATGGAGTGCAATGCATTGTGGGATACAGTGTGGGTTGCTCTGGTTGTGTATTCTGCAGGAGTTTATCCAGAGAGTCTGTGCATACAGTAAATCCAGTTGAATGCCCATATTTTCCTTTAAATCAATCAATCAATCATTTATTTGTAAAGTAAAATTGGGCTAAACAACATCAAATAAGTTCTGGCATTCAACAGCGCTGCACATTCGCCAAACAGGGGGAAAAGTCATAACACGAATACATGTATTAAAATGCTTACATCAGCTTCATTTAGACTTTATTATAAGCCTTCTCAAAGAGATGTTTTCAGTTTTTGCAATTCAGTCATCATTGTTCTAACAAATGGCCTTTATAACAAAGACCAGATATTTGTAATTGTTTTGTTTTATAGATATCGATGAGTGCAGCATTAACCGGGGCGGCTGTAAATTCGGATGCGTGAACACTCTGGGGAGTTACGAGTGTACCTGTCCTCCTGGTTACAAACTGCTCTGGAACAGGAAGGACTGTGTCGGTATGTGGACAAGAGTGCCACCTAGAGGCCTTTCAGATGCCACTAGGACATAACTCAACTCTTCTGGTTCAGATGCAAATGCCAAAAAGTGCTTTCAGTTCTCATAAATATGTCAATTCCTTGTCTTTGCAAAAATGATAGGACCAATGCGATGTTTTAATACAGGACAAATGCAATGTTATTAAGTCAAACCTGTAGTTTCTGCACATCATACAGAGCTGGTGAAATGTGCGTCCAGTCTGGTGTCCCCCAAAGCCACCCTCACTTGCAGTAAGACGGGGAAAAAAGAGAGCTGCTCTCTCACATGTGCGTCCAAAGCACATTATCTATCAGGTACACACCAATATCCCCCCAAAAAAATACTTTGTAACTTCAGTATAACCACATAACACACTTGACCGTTCAACTCTAATGCCAATTTTGGTTTTACGTTTCACAGAATCAGACAGCAGTTATTCTGTCAGCTGTGGAATACCCATCCTGCGAGGTAAATCCCAGAGCAGATTAAACGCAAGCAACATCCACACCTGCATAGGTAAGATCATACACACGTCCTCTGAACACCTTCTTGGTTATTGGTTATTAATGGTCTGCAAATAGGGAACACTTTGGTGTCTCATTGTATTTCCTTTTTAACAGTATACTGTAGGAAACCCATACAGGTGATCCCATTTTGTGTTGTAAATACTGTTATAGAAACTGGTAAATATATTAGCTATGTGTGTATCAATAACTATAAATCAACATTTGGCCATAAACTAGCTAGCTCCTGCTGAGTATCAGCTTGTGTTTTGTGTTTTGTTGTTTTTCATCCATCTGTCCATTTTGAGATTTTGGGCTGTTCGGCTTTTCATAACATGTTGTTCCAGGCTAGTGGAAAGAAAACATTAAGAAGACACTTTAAGTGTTTATATTATTGCACTATATGCATCTGTAGATTTTAATTACAATACACATCTTTAAAGGGTTAAACGTTTTTCGCCTGATTCTATACAACATTTTAATCCTAAAAACATGGTGAAAATGTATTTTTTTCTGGCTGTTCACAGTATTTTCTGATTTATGGAGTGATAAAAAGAGAAAAACCTTTAACTCTAATATGTCAACAAAATGAAACAAGAATTTTGAACCTGACTTTATCCAATGTTCAGATTTTTGTTCTGGAATTTGATGCAAATTAGACATTTTTTTATATGTGAAAACTTGTAATACAAAGCAAAATAACTCTTAATGTAATTAACCAGCTGGAAAAGTATGGTGATATTATTAGTTCATTTGTTTAGCCTATTCATCTGTGGTGTAATGCCTTAATTAAGGCTAAACGTGCAATGCTGTTACCTGTTCTGGTGTAAACAAAAAAGTTATTAGTCTGATTAGTGCTGTCTTTAATGGTAATAAATAAAAATCACAGTCAAAGGGTATTTTTAGATATGCTCATGGTAATGGATGCCACATATAAAATGAATACAAATCATTAACTCGTCTCCTGTTGTTAACAGTCAACATGTTGAGCACCTCAATTTCACTGATCATTTGCTGAAACGGAGAAAAGAAAAGTCATTTTCTAAGACATTCAGGCCCTATTTTTGTATTTTGTTGAAAGTGCCAGCGAACGGAACCTGGAAACCGATGAGACGTTTCTTTCGAACAGCTGCAGCCAATGATTCTGAGAAACATAATGACAGATACATCACAGCTATCCAATTACATGATCACTTGATGCGCTTGGCAAATTAGAAACTTGTTTACCATGCCTGATGTTTGTTTTGATGTCAGACTCGTTTCACATTAGGATGCCTGTCACGGCACACTATAATCTCAAATTGCTGTTCCTCATAAGTGTTCAGAGCGAGCATGAAGCTAACATGAATCTGCTTCAAATGTTCAAAGACCACAAACCAGCCCAGCTGGTTTTATTTCTCCAGTCAAACATGTCTAATGTAGCGAGCCAGCAGCTGTGAATGAATGTAGTTAGCTAGTAGTTGTCAGGAAGGGCTTTATATGAATCATGTTGAGTTGTGTGTCAAAGCCTCTTTGTTTGGTTTAGAGACTCAGGCTCCTCCAGTGAAGCAGACGGCATCCTTTCGGATCAAGAACGCCAAATGCTACCTGCACCCGAAGCATAAGGGGAGAGCGGAGGACAACGGCAGACAGATCGGGCCAGGTCAGAGGTCATAGGGCCCAGGAAATGAAGGGTACCATATCATTTTGATGGTCCCTGTAGTGGAATAAGGTTTTAGTAGAGGGAGTTGCATTCTCGTTTTGCTACATAAACAATGAAAATTGAGACATTAAAGTGATAGTTGGCCAAAAATGAAAACTCGTTTCTAAACCAGTAAGACTTTGGTTAATCTTCGAAACGCAAATTAAGATATAAAAAGTCCAGGTGACTAAACCGTAAAAGGTTATAAGCAAAAAGGTATCTTAAAATGAATTGAATTGAGTGGTATGATCCAGGTCTTGTAAAAAGATAAAGTCATTTTATATTATGAACCATTTTAATTTTGACCTTTATTTGCATCTAAACAATAATCGACGCACAAACCTCACAAAAGATGCATTTACTTGAGAAGCAAAATTACATTAGGCAAGGCAAGGCAAGTTTATTTATATAGCACATTTCATACACTATGGCAATTCAAAGTGCTTTGTATAGAAAATAAGCACAAAATTAAAGCAAGGGAAATTAAAACAGTTATCAAAGGAATTAAAAGAGATAAATGATACAGTTATAAAATTAATTAGAGTAAAACTAATCAAAGTAGTAAAAAGATGATACATAGAATAAACTTCTCATCTGGCAAAACACCGGTGTATCTTATTTTGCATATAGTTTTACTCTTACACTGTGTCTGTGGTGTTTATTCGGCGCGCCTAAGAATTCCATTGGACGTCTCCGATGGACCCGATTTTTCCCTAAAATCGGACAGGAGGAGCTCTAGGACTGACCAGGTTCACTGCCCCATCAGTCCGCACCCCCCCAAAAAAACAGAAAATTTTCTGATGCATCAAAATTAAGTGATGTATAACAAGAATAAAATGTCTGCTAATGGGATTAGAAACATAAACTTGTTTTCCCTTTAAATCACTGTAAAATGTAATTAGTTGAGTTCACTTAGAAAACTTGTGGAAACTGATTGCCTTAAGTTTAGCAAGTACATTAGCCCATCATTTTTGAGTTGAAAAATCTTACTACCACTTAGTAGATGTGACTGGGGATTACTTAGAAAACTTGAGTTATATTATATTATATTACATTAACTGGTAATATTATGATCAAAGTCTTATAGGTTTGAAATAACATGAAGGTGAATAAATTGACACTTTTCATTTTTGGGTGAACTATTTCTTTAAATCTCACACATTCTAAATTCCATGCAATATATTTTAAACCGGTTAATGACTTGTTGACATAATCTATTAACAATGTCACTCCAAAATGTGAAACACTGACATTTAAATGCCCTTTTTGTGAATAATAACTTGATTTGTAGGTGGTCAACCATGCAACAACTGCCTGGTCACCTTTGTTAACCTGAAGTGTGACTCGTCTAAGAAGTCCAAAGGTCGTCGAGCGCGTAACCCGTCAAGCAAAGAGGTCACACGCATCACTCTGGAGCTGGAGGCCGAGGTCAAGCCAGGGGACACCACCGGTGAGTCTCACGTCCTCGCCTAAAATAAACACCTCTGCAAAAAAAAGAAGATTTTCTTCTCTTGTTTTACAGTACAAATATCTAAACATTCTTAAAGGCACAATATGTAGTTTTTCGCCACTAGAGGTTGCCTATTCAAAACAAAGGCGTAGCTTGCGAGATTGAGCGCGGAATCATGGGAGTTGTCGTCTTCACCTCACAACCGGTGGAAAAGAATCTGACGGGACTAATATTCATAGCTGAGATTATTAACGTTACTGTAGTATGAAGCAGAGCTGGAGCGATTGCTAATGAGATACGGCTCGAGAGCAGCAGAACTTTTATCATGCAACAGACGTTGTTTCGGCGTCTTCAGGTCAAGTGTATGTGGGGTAACGCAGCGCTGTTTTATCATTTACATTTGCCTGTTGAAAATGATGTTATAACATTACTCTGTGCGTTCGCACGGCGGCTGCTATGAGACTCTTGTTGCACACTGCAGTGAGCTAGATCGACATTAGAATATTATATTAATAAATGCTGGATTAATGCATGCAATTCATTTTAAAACATATTGTATGATGGAGAAAATGCTGCATTACTGTTCCTAAAAATAAAGCTGCATCTGATTATGTTATGTTAGCCACTTGACAAAATAGTGTTGTCTCTGAGGCAAAACATGGTAAAAACATGGTACTCTGGGAAAATCAAGAAAACAAGCGATTCAAACAATAAGACTAACAGTGTTGAGCTATATAACAATGATTAGTTTTCTGTCTGTAAATGTATCCAAACAGTTGTTTCCTTGTCTAATAAAGCATAATATATTAAAGATTCTTTGGTGTTTCCATGGTTTCTGCAAAATAAAACAATTTCTGCGGAAGTCGAGGGTAACACGGGTATGATGTCAGATAGGCGACGCAATGACGTGTCCTGGTTAAAATTGTTTAATTCTCTGGATTTAAACATTTTTGGAAACATCTGGGATAATGTAAGTATAACACTGTTCTAGTGGTTTTTGGAGATTTTAATCTTACATATTATGCCTTTAAATCAAGATGCATTTACTTGAGAAGCAAAATGACTTAAATATTAAGTCTTGTTTTCAAAAAAAATTATTCTCAACATTAAATGACTCTACACTTAAAGCATAAATTCACTTAATTTTTATACATTTTTTCAGAAAACAAGACTCACTATCTTCACTATCGGGGGGGTATTTGTACTGGAAAACAAGACAAAAAATACTGAGGAAGAACATAATTTTTCAGTGTACCGACAACTGCACAGGATGAACGAAGTGCACTGCATTTTAAGTCATGACGTTCATCTTGTTCTCCTGTAGGGAGCTGTAACATGATGTGTCAAAGGCAGCGCATGGAGCAGCAGATGAAGTCGTACATTAAAGCCCTGAAAAAATCCATTAACCAGGAGCGTTTCCTCATCCGTGTGGCTGGGCTGGAGTACGAGGTCGCGCAGAAGCTCCCGCAGGCGGCACTGAGGCAGGAGAACTGCGGACCGGGCCGAGAGAAAGACAGCGGCCGCTGTGGTAAGAACGGAAGAGTGAGTGGGGCCTGTTATTCATGAACCCCTTGAATAATGCAAGGGCTTCCTATTGCCCAAACAGTAGAGCATGGCGCCTGCCATGTAAATGCATTGAATGCAGAGTTGCATTGGATAAAAGCACTGCCAAATGTATACATGTAAGGGTGCTATATCATAAAACATCCCAGCAAGCAATTTTGCATTTTAAAGACTTCTAATAGCCGTCCAAGCACAGCCCAGACATAAAAAAACAAGGCTATTAGACGCCTTTTACAGCGCAAAATTGCTTGCTGGGATACTATCAACAGATAAGAATGAGCAAGAGCATCTACTAGAGATCGAAACTCAAGATGGTTTGAGACTTGCATGGATATTAGGGGTGTAACGAGACCCTCACGTCATGATTCGATACATATCACGATACTGAACTCACAATAGGATATTATTGCGATACTGCAACACCAACACACATGATAAAAGGTTCACAAAAAATGTATTTGTTGATTCAAATGCTAAATTTGGTATTAGTAAATGAATAGGCTTGCTTGTAACCCAATGCACAGGACAATAGTGACACCGGAATAACTGACTGAACTGTCTAAAGCAAAGTTTAGCTTATTAGTAAATATTTGCAAGATGAATTTGAGCATTTTGCATTGATCGCTTGAAACTGCAGGGTTTGTTTTATTATTATTATTGAACAAAGATTCAAGGGGATACATGAATCACACAAAAAAACAACAAAAAAAGACAGGATAAGAAACTCAAGGTAGAGCAAGGCAATAAAGTACATTTTCAAACAAGAGACAGTAAACAGAGACAGTCTACAAAAAAGTGATTCATAAAACATTTAAAGCAATAGAAATTAAACATACAATACGTGAATTTGAAACTACAGGGTCTTCAGAGTTAGTAAATTTCAGCGTCCTCACTGCTGCCCCCTGCTGGCTGCTCTCTCTCAGTCAGATGTTTGCCTGGGTCATACTACCATGGAGAGCAGGAGCGCTGCGTCCACTGCCCACCTGGAACCTTTCAGGAGCGTGAAGGTCAGCTGGCCTGTGACCTTTGCCCTGGAGGAGACCGCCATGGTCCACCAGGGGCCCGCAACATCACGTCATGTGCAGGTGACCAGCCTTGATCCATGTGCCTTCTGCTTGCTAATGGATGTAAATGTGTTCAACTAAAAGTATGTGACATTGTAAAACCTTGAAGTACTTTTCTTGAAGTAACTTTGTTCTGTTTTTCTTTCTCTTTTTTACAACAAAAATGAACCATCACTGAACTTACTTTAGCTGGACTATGACGCTATTTTCTTCTAGAAACAAACTTTGTCGCATTATTTTCCTGTTATCACTGCTTTGAAACAATCTTTATTGTAAAAAGTGCTGTATAAATAAAGGTGACTTGACTTGAGGCAAGGACCTTTTTATTAAAAATAGATACAGAATATATTTGAATGGTGATGTGTGTGTGTGTATTGAGAATGACATCAATCAGTGGTATCTGTAATTGTATGATTATACAATAAAGTAAAAAAAAGTAATTTTTGTATTTTTAAAGGTCAATGTCCACCAGGGTATTTCTCCAGCGATGGGTTCAAGCCCTGTCAGTCGTGTCCCCTGGGAACGTACCAGCCCGACCCAGGACGAACTCTCTGCTTCCCCTGTGGAGGCGGGCTCGGTACCAAACGAGAGGGTGCCAGCTCCTTCAATGACTGTGAGGTCAAAGGTCAGGCATTTTGACACATTCACATCAAGCTAAACAGTGTGCATAAAAACCACTGTAATATATTCATGATGTTTGGAGCAAAACACGGTGCACAATTTTTAGTAAAAGAGGTAGGGTTTTTTTATAAACACGTTTATAAAATCTCCTTGAGTCCGAACTTGATTCTGTTGTGTTTGTAGTGCATATCACATCAGATGCACACACTTGCTGGTGAACACATACCTCTTTATTGTTACCTATTGCCAACATACTCATCCCCTTTCCTTTCTCTCTTGCTCCCCCTAATGGTCACTGTCCTACAGTGTTGATAACTTATTTTTGTTTCATTGTGTTGTGCACTACTGGGCCACTGTACTCTTCACATCCTGATAGCAGTCAATAATAGAAGTCGTCTAAAGATAAAAAAAATATATATATTTATCTTCTGTAGAAGTCTCGCTAGCTTGCTATTGCTAGCCTCCAAAGTTGCCAACCCTAGCTTTAATATTTGAGTAAAAAATTGTTATACATTTATTAGTTTTCTTTTCTTTTTTTTCAATATGTATGTATATATATATATATATATATATATATATATATATATATATATATATATATATTTTTTTTTTTTTTTTTTTTTTTTTTTTTGGATCAAGCTAAATTGAAAATGAGAAATGTTGCCTTGGCAAATGACTGAAATAAATTAAGTTTAGTATTTTATTATATTTTTGTTTACTAGTTTTTGTTGTTATTAACTATAATAACCCTGGTTAACACAAAATTAATTTGGGGTATGTTTGTGTGTAGATTTGTAAGAGAAAATAGTTTAGGTTTTACGTTTCATACACACCAGCAATGAATGTTTGACTCACAAAAGCATACAGTATAAAACATGCAGAAGTGTTTTCCTCAAGTGTAATAGAGTTCAGATATTGATTAGACCATACAAACTGGACAAATTAAGTCTTACATTTACTAAAATTAGACTCTTGTATTCCATGTGTGTGTGTAAGGGGAAGCTTCATGCTAAATCAGCCCATGTGACATCTGTGTTGTGTTGTGTGTGTAGTGTTGTGTTCTCCAGGTCATTATTATAACACCTCAGTTCATCGTTGCATCCGCTGTCCTCATGGAACGTACCAGGCTGAGTTCAGGCAGAATTACTGCATCTCCTGCCCTGGAAACACCACCACAGACTTTGACGGGGCCATCAGCGTATCTCAGTGCAAGAGTGAGTCTGTTCATCCTAAAGCACGAGTGTGGACTTCCCTTATACAAGTTGACTGAAACTCTCGAAGTAAAACCAACATCAGATCAACAAATGGCATTTTGAGTGAAATTATGTGTTTTGTCAGTGGGATCCTCATTTTACATGTGTTTTCTTCCCTGACTGATAGCCGACACTCTTAATTGACAAGATTAGAATGTTAAATTAAATTTAAATTAGAATGGACCCCTCTGTGACCCATTTAAAAATACCAACAAATGTTTTTCATAAGAATGGGTTTATTTTTACAGGCATAACTGCAGCATTAGTTAATTTGGTCAAGGAATCGAGTAAATTCGGTTATAGAATATGGTTTGCTGAACTGTGTATATGCATCACTAAAAGGTGAAGTGTCAACTGAATTTATCTACAGTACTTGGCCATATATTTACTTGTTAAAGGGGCTATAGGTAAGAATTTTCATGTGTTAATCGCTTTTTGTATTGTCAGTGTGTGAACAGCTTGAAACGAAATTTAAAAAAAGAGATTTGCTGGCTGCAGTTCACTTAACAGCCACCGGTGTCGCTAATAACAAAGGTTTCAGAATTTTACATATAGTCCTTTTAAATTACTATAATTATATATATTGGTCAAAATTCTTACTATTGCTTTTTCAAATTTGCCAGTTAATTATATGCATCCTTAGTTTGTCAAAGTGCTTTAAAGGACACGCATCTATTTGGGCACTTGGACTGATGCTTTGTTGTATTTATGTGATGTGAAGATTTCCCTACAGGGTCAGTGTCTATCATATGGTTCTGTTGAAATTCATCTTCACCAAGTCACAGAAGAAATGTTTTAAACTCATCATGCTCTTGAAATAAGCATTGAAATATCAGGGAATATAAAACATTCCAAGCATTTAAGGAATACAAATTAGGGATGCACGATATATCAGCTACCAATATATGGTCATTTTTAATGTTCTCGTTATCAGCCCGATAAGAAAATTTGGTTGATATATTGAAGCCGATAAATAATGGACTATTCCCTTCAGCTGAAACACTTCAGATGCGACAGATTCAACATGATGGTTTTGAATTGCTTGAAATATGATTGGAATCACTTCAAAAAAGGAAAATACAGTAAAGTGCAACATGTGCAGCACAAGTCTGTCATATAGGCGAAAAACAATTATAATAAGAACATCATAATTGTGTGCTTGGGACATGGATTTTAACGGTGAGACTTTTAGTTTTGTAATCAGGCTCTCAAAAATGATATAAAAATTTGGATTGAGATTTATCGGCCAATATATCGGTTATCGGCGTTCAAATATAAAGAATTATCGGTATCGGTATCAGCCAAAATGTTCATATCGGTGCATCTCTAATAAAAAGTTAGCAGGTCTAATAAAGTCATGCAAATGTTCTTAATGAGAAATTTACCGTAACGTGATCTTTTTGTTTATTTGTTGGTGTGTTCAGATCGGGAATGTGGGGGTGAAATAGGCGAGTTCATCGGATACATAGAGTCCCCCAACTATCCAGGAAACTACCCAGCCAATGTAGAGTGTGTCTGGACCATCAACCCTCCACACAAACGCAAGATTTTGATCGTGGTCCCAGAGATCTTCCTCCCATCTGAGGATGAGTGCGGAGACGTCCTAGTCATGAGGAAGAACTGTACGTTTTTGTGCTTTTCCAGGTTTAGCCTTTATAGGGTGCATTAGTGCCTGCCCACTTTTTCTGTGGCGTTGGTCACGGAAGTACTTTTTCCATTTATTTTTCCCATAGAGATTTTTAAAGTGTCCAAACCAATCCAAACCAACCAAATCCAACCAACGAATCAACATTACTAACTTTTATTTGAAGCAAAAAAGTATTTGAAAACTGGGCAAAAAGACAAAAGTACAAGACTGAACTTAACAGCGTGAATGAAGGAAAGAACTACAATCCCATGAAGCATTGCGAATGATACAAACATTAACAAACTTTGAGAGCGAGCGCATCAAGACTGACTTGATTATGTCATTCGTGGTGCTTCATGGGAGTGGGTGGAGCTAAAAACTTTTGGCGAGATTTGCTTGCCACAAATTTCTGATTGGTGGAATTTTCTTAACAGCATCATGGGTAATGTAGTTTTTCACCCGGAATTTCACTGTTAAAATAAATAAGTTAAAATAATGCAAACTGATGGCTTCAGCAAGAGCATATATCATCGATTAACAACCTTGGAGCTCTGAGTCGGCCTGTCTTTAAAAGTTTATATGTTATCGTTAAAAATCAATTCCCCTATAGATTTTTACTCTATTTTACTCTTTAAGTATGTTGTGCTGAAAGTAATGAAACAGTGTTATCATGCATGAAGGATCTGATCTTTGTATAAAAGATATTGTATATGTATACAATATATATATGTATAAACATTTGAAATATTGATTTGATTTAAACACTAAAAAATGTTCATCTCAGGGTCAGCAACCTCCATCACCACCTATGAGACATGTCAGACATACGAGAGGCCGATCGCGTTCACGGCCCGATCTCGCCGCCTCTGGATCAACTTCAAATCCAACGATGTCAACAGCGCTCGCGGGTTCCAGATCCCATACGTCACTTATGATGGTACGATGGATTTTAGGTGGATTTCTGTCCATTCTTGACGTTCATTGTCACTAAAATGCGCATGATTTTATTTTTCTTTAGAAGACTACGAGCAGCTGGTTGAAGACATTGTAAGAGATGGAAGACTTTATGCCTCTGAAAACCATCAAGAAATACTCAAGGTTAGTTTTGTAACTAGTGAAGTCTGATTTGGCAGTAACAATAATGAATGTGTGTTTACTCTTTATTCAAAACCCTTACGTAGTGTTAAGGGTTGCTGCGAGTAGTGTTAATTTTGTTAACGAAATCTATGATGACCGAGACGATGACAAGACGATGACGAGACGACGCCAACGTCATTAAACGATAACTGTGAATATATCAACATGCAATATCACTTTACCAAAAACTCTTCGTTTTTGTCGAGAAAATATTACAGACCAAAGCCTTTATGGGCTTTCATGCTTGCAGTTGTCAGATTTCAAGAGTTTAAATCCTCCAATCAGAGCTTTTCTCCTAAAAGGATACATTTTCTGTGTTGCTTCACGAGCCGCTTTCGGTGTTTGCTGCGATTAAATCTGAGATCAGATCTTCTCAGTGATGAATTGTAATAAATCTAAACATGAATCTCACTATATTGTAATTTGCAGTTATTGGAATTACTATTAGGAATTTCACTGGTTTCATTTTTGAGAGACGTTTCTTGTTTTATGATGTTTTCATAATGTAGAGAATTCATTTATGTGACAAATAGCTTATAATAAATCAGAAAACCTAGATGAGGTCAAATAAATGGCTAAAGTTGAAATTCTCTTGATTTTGTGCTATAGGTGCACTTTTTTTTTTATAGGTGAAAGAGCATTAATTCTGATGAAATGTAAAAATACATTTCTCAATTGACAACAATTATTGTGATAATAATCATGATTATCAATTTAACCATTATGCAAAAAGTTTTCATTGACTAAAACTAGACTAAATTGCTCAGACATTTAGTCGACTAAAACTCGACTAGACAAAAACAGGACAAGGTTGACTAAATATGATAAAAAATAAAAGTGCATTTCGCACCTGAAGACTAAAGGCCCTTGCACACCGAGTCCGAAATTCTCGTCCGAAGTTTTTGCACGTTAAAAAATAAATACGACCTCACGTTGTGTCAATCACACACTGCCTCCGAAACTTCCGTCCGTCATAAAAAAATTCGGATCATTTTTCGTATCGGTAGCAAACATTTTGAGAGGTGTTTTGACAATTCAGAGCCACCGTACAAGCGAACGCCCAAATCCAGAACTGTTCAGGATCAATTGGTTCACGTAAATTGGTGGTCTTCTTTTTAACATGTGGCTCCAGTATCGCACAAAACTGAGCCGCTGACATCCTGAAGTAAACTTTGAATCGCTCGGAATAATCCCACAGCGAACTGTCCTTCCTCTCTACGCAATCTCAGGATTGTTGGATGGACCCAATATTTCCTCATTCTTTTTAAGAAGAGAGAGGACAACAAAATCATCCTCACTGCTTGAAGACTCCATTTTGTATTGCTTTGCAAATTTTAACTGACTAAGTAACACGCATCGGACTCAGTGTGCGAGGTTTCTGTGCGTGACGAATTTTTAGGATGACGAATACGAAAAAACGGAATTTTCGTATTCGTCATTTAGTGGCTCTGAATTGTCAAAACACGTCTCAAAACGCTTGCTACAGATGCGAAAAACGCAGATTTATGACGGACAAAAGTTTCGGAAGCATTGTGTACGTGATCGCCACAACGTGAGGTCGTATTTATTTTTAACGTGCGGAAATTTCGGACGAGAATCGGACTCAATGTGCAAAATTGTGTTGAAGGAATGTTAAGATTGTTGAAACTGCTTATTTCTATACACTGACCGTACATGACGAAAGCATTTCAATTTTTAAATGATGTCCATTTCACGGCAGTCTCATTGGATCTTTCTCCTTTCTGTTCCCACCAGGATAAAAAACTGATTAAAACTCTGTTCGACGTGCTGGCTCACCCAAACAATTACTACAAGTACTCCACCCGGGACTCCACGGAGATGCTCCCGCGCTCATTCATACGTCTCATCCACAGCAAAGTCTCCGCTTTCCTGCGCCCGTACAAATAATCCAAGAGCTCCGTCCACATCCACACACCTCCAGTCACCTGGCCTCGAGTCAACGGGATCCTACACACATTTAAAGGAAATACACACGCACACACATATTCAACAGCACACACACAACCACACTATGCAGATTTCAGATGTTTCACTTCACTTTACCTTTTTCTTTTCTTTTTCTTGTCCGTCACCTCCGAGGGGGAAAAAAAAGCTTCTGTGTAGTCTACATGTAACGCAGTCGTATCGAGACAATGAACGTGTTTCCTTTCTCTACGTCACCATTCTGTGCTGTGTCGATGATGGTTTTGTCCGGTCGTATGAACGTTTGCACGCTCAGTCCTGAGGCGTCCCGTAGAGGAAGACGATGGTTTGGGTGCTCCCACTCCTCCCGTTAAGAGCGACGTGCGAGTCTAAACGCACGCCTGGTTTTCACAGACATGATTTGAGTTAAAGAGCGTGTTGTACAGACAAAAGAAAGTTGGCGCATGTCAAAGAAAAGAAAATCTACTTGTTGAACTGGAGCTAGCTGTGATCGTGCTTTAAAAAAAAAAAAGGCTTTCCCCAAGTTCCAGCCGTCGTAAACTCTGCTAGTTCTCAGAATAAATGTACAATCTTTTGTATATCTGTACTTTTAGTGTGCTCTCGGTAAGATCTAATTCATATCAAGCATTTCACAATGTTAAAACATTATATTTGAGCTCCTAGAGCATACATGTAATCTCTAAAGGTCATGCTGTTAAAACAGTAATGTTTCGTTAAGGTCTGCCAGTTCAGATTGTATTATTGTCAACTGCATATTCGTCTATTTCCTAATATTCAAGTTAATTTAACAAATCGTGCGTTATTGGAAAGGCTCGGGTGATGAGAAGGTCGGTTGGGATTTTGAGAACGGTGGACTGTTAACGCTCATTTCTGTGAGTTTTTTGCAGGACATGCAATTGCTGCTTCTTCAGAAACGTCACTTTAAGCCTTCGGTTTTGCCTATCGCAATTCAAGAAATGTCCTACAGAGAAGAGCAGTCGAGGGGCCGGACTCTTTCACAGGTTGGAAGAAACGATTTCATAGTGCAGACACGAATCACTGATAAACGTAAAGCACGGGGGGTTGACGCGGATGGACTTTACAGTCACGAGCGAGATGAAATGACAGTGTTTTGAGTTTGTTTTGCACATTATAGAAGGACCCAAAGAGAAGCAGCGTTCAGGTTACAAAGTGTTGGGTTTCACCGGACCGCGGTTAGATTTGCTTGCAAGTGCCTGAAGTGCAAATAGTGTCAGGATAAGCCTGTGGATGTCGACATTTATGAGTGTTTCCTGTATTAATTATGAATTAGTATTCCTCATGAATGTGTTCATAGGTAGAGCCCTTCACATGCGAAAAAGAACCAAACTTCGAGAAGGTCAAACCATACCCAGTTTTTATATGTAACCAGAAAAGGACTGGTCAAAATGGTAGTTTACTGTTGTCTCTTTTCTTTTTTTTTTTGTATATTGTAAATATGAATTAAACGTAGACTAATTGGAGTCTGAGAGATAAGTCCAAACACAAGTTGTTCTCCCAAACTTGTACTTAGAAACGTTCCGCTGTACTAGCCTCCCTTTCAAATGCGGACACAGAAGAGGGTGTGTTCAGACATCGAGCATCAAGGCCAGAAACGCTCTACGCAAGTACGCAAACGCTCGTCCAATGTACATAAACACGCGTTCCTGCGATGGTAACAAGCCTCGGGACTCAAGGAGACGATAGTTACATAGCTATACACGTCGACTTTAACTCGCTAAACAAGATCTCAGTAGCTGAAACTTACCGTAAAAAGATAGATCTAATGCGACACATACAGTACTTGCACATTTACATGCTTGCGTAGAATGTTTTGGGACTATTTCTGTGCTGGGAAAAATAAAAAAAAGACAAAGTTGTGGTGTTGACTGAAAAGCTGGCTCCACACGTGGTCAAACGCGTCTATTTGTAACCCTTGACCCAACCTCTTTTTTGAAAGTTAATCTGTATTCAATCTGTATTCAAACACACAAGAATGTCCCAGGCCATTTTTTTTTTTCAAGTGCAGGAAAGTCTAACCCTCGAGACTAGATCCTAAAATCCAGAATTGAAACGAACTGAATGTGTGTGGGTTATTTGATGAAGCATTTATTGACGTTTTAGGTATTATGTACATTTTGTCATCTATTACAATGGTCACTAATATAATTGTTTAAATGTATAAATATGATAGAATAGAAAAAAAAAAAAAACAACACCTTGGGTTAACCCAAGAAGAAGTGAACTGTCAATATTGCCCCACTTGCAGAAACCAGTTCATACTACTAAACATGTTGCAGCACTGCAGGTTGGATGTCTCCGTGGAATTTAAAGGATGGGTCATATGTGAAATAGCCATGATTGCCTGGATGGAAAGTTTGTGGCAAAGTAGTTAATGTTTTGTTGAATGTTCACTAAAAGAAATGCAGAGTATTTGCTACTCTAACTAGTCAGTGTCATTGGCGGTCTGTGACTGCTTTATTTTTTTTTATAATTTCCCCTTGTCTTTGCTCTACCAAACCCATTTCAAACATCGATAAATGATCAATCCATGTTGCTGTTTAATGTGTGTTTTTTTTTTTTTTTTTTGTCTGTGTTTTTCTATTGTCTTTTGTCTTTTTCCCCATTTTTCTTTTTCAAAATGTTTTTTTTTTTTTTTTTTGAGAAAAAGAAATGACTTTGCCACAATGATTCATGGAATGGGAAATGGTATTTGCACTTGAAATTTGTTTATGCTCATGTAAAAATGTCTGGATTTTGTATTGTCTTTTTAAATGAAAGAAATTGGTGTTCTTAAAGTTGTCTATTTTGATTTCTTAATTCACAGGTACAGAAAAACCAAACACCAAAGGTAGATGAAAAGTAAACTATATTAAGTCAACTATAGCTAAACTTGTGCCTTCATTATTTCAGAATAATTTCATTCTTTTGGAGTTAAACTTTACTTTTATTTGTCATTGTCACAATAATATTCTGAGCAAACATTTATAACTATAAATTATTCCAGGTGATGCTGGCTAACTATTGATGGTAATATCATCATTAAGTGGAGTCATTAATACATTTAAATTATGTATTATCAATCCAGGGATGCAGCATGATTTTAAAAACAAGCACAAAAAAGTTTTGACCTACTGTATCATTCAGAAACAGACATCAAAAATCAGAATACGACTCAACAATGGTGCCGATCAAATGTTCAATTTCTGTCTGCAACAACAAACAAATGCCTTTAGTAAAACACTATTGCAATAGTAAAAATAAAATAAAAACGTAACGAAAAAAAAAACGTACGAAAAATCAAAGGTCAAGAACCCAACTAAGACAAACACTGATCACAATAATGATGATCTAAATGGAAAACACTATTGCAATTGTTGAATAAAAAAAAAAAAAAAACTAGCTTCAGAAAAATCAAAGGTCAAGAGCCCAACTAAGACAAACACCGATCACAATAATGATGATCTAAATGGAAAACACTATTGCAATTGTTGAATAAAAAAAAAAAAAAAACTAGCTTCAGAAAAATCAAAGGTCAAGAGCCCAACTAAGACAAACACCGATCACAATAATGGTGACTTCAAACAAAAGATTTCAATACAACATCACCTAAACCTGTGTTAATTCTCAATAAGAGCTTCTGTAGACGTCTGACAGAAATGAAGTCAGTCTGGCTTGTAATGAGTGAAGATGGTAATGCTGTTTTTGGAGTTGTTTAATCAGAATCTTGAGAGAATTAATGTCTTCTTTTATCTTCAGATGATTGCATCTAAGGCTGAGGCTGGAAGTCAGTTGTAGTGCTTGTGTTTCTGCTCATCTTTTTTTCCTGTTCTCTTCTGTTACACCAGGGTTACACTAGAAAGACTTATATTAACTTATATTAACCACAGATTTGCCTTTTTTACAGTACAGTTGAACATCATGCTGGCGCGTTAGGACCCAGTGAGACCGCAGGATGAGCAGCGCCCCCTGCTGGACTCACTCTCCCTTTGCTTTGAACTTTGAGCATTGTAACTTTGCAGATGTTGTTTATGCTCAAACAGCAACATTACACACTCACTAAAGTTAGAAAAGTGAAATCATAATCAACCACCCGGTTGACTAATATAACAAAGGAACCTTATTGTGAAGCGTTATCATAACATTTGTTGCTATATGCCCATTTTGTGCTGATTAAATAACCAAACGTTTCTTTTTTAAGAAATGTAATGTTGTCTCATTTTTATTTATACTGAATAGAAAAAAGAAAAGAACATGAAAACAAGCTATAAAAATAGTATCCATAATGCTGTAGATTAACATATTTCATATATAAAAAGTCATGACTTCCAAAAAGTGTTTCATCTAGTCATTATAGTTATTTTATGACAATAAATAATCTCGAGTAAATATTAAATAGTGCTCTGCTCATTTTAATGAAATACAGAGATAAGAAAAGAGCTTTATTATGACTGAGACGGCCAGCTGTATTGTGTGTGACTTTCAGTTGAATATTTATCCGTTCAATCGCTCACATTGTGGAAGCTTTGGTTTCCACTTCCCGTCTTGGCCACAGGTGACGAAACTCTCTCCAATAAGCCTCAAACCAGGATTGCAGATGATTGTCACTGAGTTCCCGAGTTTATAGACAGACCTGAAACCACTCATTCTTGATCCACGTGGCACATGTGGGTGAGGACAGACAATGTCTGAAAGGCACAGGAAATAGTCTGTTAATTCATGTATTCAAATAAAGGGGCCACAGAAATAATTAGCAAATTATGTGTTAAGCAAAATTCAGGATAAATGGAAGTTTTTGTCTCCCAAAAAAAAGAAGCGATTATGAACATCCTGAAACGAGTCGTCAGTAATTCCAGTCTCACTTCCTGCTTGAACCTACATTGTTTGTAACAAATTTGCATAATGCCAGCCTGTGGTCTTCATTGGCTGCCAGCGAACTATGTATACTTTGACCCTCAAACACTGTAGTTGTTAGTCTGACAAGCCAGACCCACATCAAGATGTTGGGTCTGGGAACACACCATTGGCAGGGCTCAATCCGAGGGGCGGGATAAACAGTTGTCTTTCAAATTCACTCTGCACGCAATAGGATAGCGCTACAACCAACCAGAGCGTTTTCCCACCAGCGGAGCTAGTTGATAGATTAAACTTTTGCCGTATCTGGTCGGCAAAACTACGAACACATCTTCCTTTTTTAAGAATGACTTCAGTGCTGTTCTTTGTTCTTTTCTCAAAGAGAAGCTTAACTCCAAGTCTTCCAGAGTCGCGGACAAAGACGATTCGAAAGACCGCTGTTCGCCAGCAGGAGCAGCTCTTCTTTGTTTTCAAGTCTCAGGGAATTCACGCGGAACCGTCACAACTCTGACGTCATTATGTTAAGCCCCGCCCACCGACTCTATACACGATGTGATTGGCCTGACTAGAGTTTGGTTTTTCCAGCTCGCAAGCCAACGGAGAGTTTCTAGACGACACTGTCTGCAAAATAAATTTTGCTGCCGCTAGGGTACGTCTAGATTTCTAGGCCATGTAGTTGTTGCTGAGACTTGAAGAGTTTGGTTTGTGTTGTTCATGTTCGAGAAGACGCTGTTTTCTGCTCGGCGAAAGCAAATCCACTTTGATGCACTTCCAAAGGATGAGATAGATACGCTAAACCCGACGGCGTCATCACTGTTCGTATCACTGTGTATCATGTGCTGAGGAAGAGCTGAAATTCAGATATGGTAAGGAGCGTTTGGTTTCCGACCAATCACAACATGCTGGGCAATCTGACCAATCAGAGGGGAGCAGGCTCGCAGAAAGGAGGAGTTTAGAGAGACTGAATCCTTTATCGAACCGTTTCAGACACGGAGAAAAGAGCTGATGCTGCAATGGATACTATGAGAAAATGAAAGTGCTTGAACATTTTGATGCATGTAAACCTGTTCTATGAGACTCCACAACAAATCTAAGAATCTAAGAATAGCATAATAGGGGCACTTTAAAAATGATGGGCTCTTCCTGAATGCATGGCCAAAAAAATCATTGTGCACAGTAGAAACTTTGGTTGGTTCATCTAACCCAACCTGAAAACCTAAAATATCATAAAATACACAACTTCATGCATACGTTTTAATAGTTACCTTTACACTCCGGAGGCGGGGCGCTCCACGTGCCCTTCTGTGTGCAGTAAAGCTCTCTCGCACCAATCAGAGCGCCAGAACGGCAGTGATAGGACACCACGTGACCGAAGGGAACATGGTCGTATATGGGCTCAGAGATCTCAGCATACTGGACCTCTGGGGGTGGAGGACAGTGAACCGCTGCAAAACACACAAACACTGAATATTAATTCCTAATTCTAACCCTAATTCCTAACCCTAACACACTGTCATCAGAGATGGGAAACAATCCAATCCTAGATTATGAATATCCCATAGGAATCAACCCTTGTTGACTTGTCTCTGAAATCGCTCACTTGTTTACTCTAAACCCTATATAATGATTGACAGTTGAGTGCACTACATCAGCAAGGAGTGAACGAAACGAAGCGAGGAATTCGGACACGACAAATTTGTTACATCACTTTATCCTACATGTAGATTACTTAAAAATAGTCATAGTAACTTCATATTGTAATTATACATACGCCAGTGCCAGTTAATGCAACAATAATTTGGTTTTGCACGGTTACTACTCTAATATGAGTTCATAATCATTGTCATGTGTTCATGTGTCCGCAATAAGATTTAAAAATTTTGCAATTTTTATTGACAGGAGAAGGGCTATTCTGATGTTTACTGTGTGCAGAATTTTCCAAACTTATCAGAACATGAAGTTTTGAATCCAACCCAAGCCGATCTGAGAAAGAAGCGGATGTTAAACATACACTCACCTAAAGGATTATTAGGAACACCTGTTCAATTTCTCATTAATGCAATTATCTAATCAACCAATCACATGGCAGTTGCTTCAATGCATTTAGGGGTGTGGTCCTGGTCAAGACAATCTCCTGAACTCCAAACTGAATGTCAGAATGGGAAAGAAAGGTGATTTAAGCAATTTTGAGCGTGGCATGGTTGTTGGTGCCAGACGGGCCGGTCTGAGTATTTCACAATCTGCTCAGTTACTGGTATTTTCACGCACAACCATTTCTACGGTTTACAAAGAATGGTGTGAAAAGGGAAAAACATCCAGTATGCGGCAGTCCTGTGGGCGAAAATGCCTTGTTGATGCTAGAGGTCAGAGGAGAATGATTCAAGCTGATAGAAGAGCAACTTTGACTGAAATAACCACTCGTTACAACCGAGGTATGCAGCAAAGCATTTGTGAAGCCACAACACGCACAACCTTAAGGCGGATGGGCTACAACAGCAGAAGACCCCACCGGGTACCACTCATCTCCACTACAAATAGGAAAAAGAGGCTACAATTTGCACGAGCTCACCAAAATTGGACAGTTGAAGACTGGAAAAATGTTGCCTGGTCTGATGAGTCTCGATTTCTGTTGAGACATTCAGATGGTAGAGTCAGAATTTGGCGTAAACAGAATGAGAACATGGATCCATCATGCCTTGTTACCACTGTGCAGGCTGGTGGTGGTGGTGTAATGGTGTGGGGGATGTTTTCTTGGCACACTTTAGGCCCCTTAGTGCCAATTGGGCATCGTTTAAATGCCACGGCCTACCTGAGCATTGTTTCTGACCATGTCCATCCCTTTATGACCACCATGTACCCATCCTCTGATGGCTACTTCCAGCAGGATAATGCACCATGTCACAAAGCTCGAATCATTTCAAATTGGTTTCTTGAACATGACAATGAGTTCACTGCACTAAAATGGCCCCCACAGTCACCAGATCTCAACCCAATAGAGCATCTTTGGGATGTGGTGGAACGGGAGCTTCGTGCCCTGGATGTGCATCCCACAAATCTCCATCAACTGCAAGATGCTATCCTATCAATATGGGCCAACATTTCTAAAGAATGCTTTCAGCACCTTGTTGAATCAATGCCACGTAGAATTAAGGCAGTTCTGAAGGCGAAAGGGGGTCAAACACAGTATTAGTATGGTGTTCCTAATAATCCTTTAGGTGAGTGTACGTCAGTGTTCGTCTAAACTAGTGACCGGGACGCTGAAGTGTGTGTGAGAACAGAGCAATAACATCAGTACGAACCACCAACATTTATTTATTTGGATTAAATATTTTAATCATTCTCATTTTTCAATGTCAAACTTTTCACTATTTACATGTTTATACCCAAAATGCTCTAATATTCAAAGTAGTTGACTGTCGTTCTCCTCTTCGCTGTGTGTGTTATTGATTAAATAGCCTAGCCTATTTAACATCGTTACCTCGCGAGCACTCATTCATTCAACTATTTTAAAAGAGTAGTATAATGTAGTATAATGGCCTATGTCAAGAGTGTGACTTAGGCCGTTTTATTTTGCCTAAGTCAAAAGACAATGAGACTTAGGCAATTTTACAAGCTTTTCAAGATGGCAGCTGCATCAAGAAGAACGAAAATCTACTCAACCGTTTTTTGTGTTTTCTGAGAAACCTGAAAAAAATGACTTAGGCAATTATTTTAGGAAGGTGACGCTATGTATTATTCAGAATGCACAGTTGGAAAGAAAATATATTTATAGGAACATTTCAGCAGGCTCAAGATAATTAACACAGAGATCATTATTCATTGTTTTAATCAATTAGCAGCCATAAAACATAGTGATAATCTGCATTCTCGCTGAACGCTCTAACCGCAAACTCCCGATATGGACTAACTAGAACGCGGAAGTAGTTGTGCAAGTAGTCCATTGCGTTATTTAAAGCATTGAGTCGAGATTCAGATATGAAATCAAGCTATAGAATAATCCAAAATCTCATAAAGCATCATACGCTCGCACACAGGGATCCTTCCATCCCAGCCTTTATCCCGGCAGGTCAGCATCTGTGGGCCAATCAGCTCATACCTAAAGAGAGCGAACAGAGAGAGAGAAAAAAAAAAAAATGAAACAAAGATGGACGAATGTCTAATGTTCCACAATGTGGCTCTGCTCCAAACACTAGTGAGCTGCCTTCACTATTATAAAGCATCTTTCTGTTTTGGCATAGATGGTTCCATGAAGAACCTCAAACACCCATAGAATATTTCCATTCCACAAAAGGTTCTTTAGATTGATCAAATAACGGTTCTTTTACGAACCGATCACTGAAAGGGTCTTTGGGGAGCCCGAAATTGTTCAATGATATAATACAAGAACCATTTTTGGTTCCCCAAAGACGATTTCTCTTCATGTGAAGAGCATTTTAATAATCTAAAGAACCTTTTCCCATCATCAATAGCCTTTAGTGGAATGGAGAGATCCCATAGATGTGAAAGGTTCTAAATGGAATTATCAATGCCAATAAAGAAGCTTTATTTTTCAGAGTGTAGGCCGCTGTCTTCTATCTAAATGATCTGGAATGTTCTACACGTTTCAGCAAAGGTTAAATGGATTACCAGCACCAAAAATGACTAGATTTATTTATGGAGAAGAGGGAAAAAACATTCTTGCGGAAAGGGTGAAGCTGATTGGTTGGTTCTTGTCACATTGCGGAGTTCTGAAGAGTTGGGATTTTTTCATCTTGCTGCGACATTATAATAATCGTGCAAAAGACGAAACGTGAAAGGCCCGATTGAATTTGGCTTTAGCAATGCTTGCAAAAGCATGAACATACTGTGCATAGATTTGTTTTGCTTTTTGGTACTGAATAAAATTGTAAGTATAATCAACAATTCTTTTAAGTCATTGCAGTGCATAATGGGATTGTCGCATGCAAATGTGCAATAGACACCTACCTCTTTACGTACCTTAAAATGCTGCGTATTTTTGCTTTTATAGCTTTTGGAGCAGAGCCCTTGATTTAGTCCAGGCATAGTGTCTTATGTAAATTTAACAAAACTCAAAAGGAAGCATTATAATCACCCTTCTTGACAGATGGCTTTAGCTGAATCTCCGAATGACACTCCTGTGTACTCAAATCGGCCATTAGGAATCTCTCCAGCAGATCCGCATCTTTTCCCTTTTGATACAAACATATTTTTTTATTATTTTAACACATCAGGAAAGTCAAGAAGGTAATATCAGTCTGGTATCCAAAACTTTCATTAACTGCCTCCTATTAAATGTCTCTGGATATGAAGGCAGAAAGCAGGTGTATGGTTACTCTAGCAAGAAATGTATGGTTGCTCTCCTGAAGCTCACACACACACACACACACACACACACACACACACACACACATTCTTGTACATCTATCTTTGTGAGGACATTCATTAACACAATGCAATCTCAAGCCGCTTACCCTAACCTTACCCATCCCAAATAAGTGCCTAACCCGAACCCTGACCCTAAAACCTATACCCTTAACCTAATTATAACCTTATCCCTAAAACCAAGTCTTGACCCTCAAACAGGCCTTTAAACGGCTCTCAGAAAGTGAGGACCGGCCAAAATGTCCTCACTTTACTCTCTTTGTCCTCACTCCAATGGTCTAAAACTCAAACTGGTCCTCACAAAGATAGTTGTACAAGTACACACACACACACACACACACACACACACACACACACACACACACACAGCTAAGAATCCTTAGATCCTTCAAAATAATAAGTGGGAGCAAATGTTAAAATGTTCACTTTAAAACACACGTTCACATTGGATCCGCAGCGGTGTCCACTGGCCAGCTTGACAGCGTATACTGTCGCTCCCTCTGACCCGCCGGTATCCTAAACCGCATCGGTAACGGATGAGAACGCCAGACGGGTACTCTCTCAGCGCGGAGGACTCGTCTCTGAGCTCCGCCTTGGGGTGTGACGGAGCTGGGCCACATTTACCTGTGGGAAATGAGTTTTAAGCACTGAATCTTGTCCATATTATTCACTGATCTCAACAACAGAGACAATACTAAAAGAAAGCTGGTCTTTAAAAAGAAGGAAACACTAGTAAACATAACCTGGATTTGGAATGGAAAACTAACATGTAACATGAGTACTGTGTTTCAGTTATGTTTTCCCTGTGTCTGTCATTTGACCCAGGCCTTGTCTAATACGGTTTAAAAACGATGATGTAAAGTTTAGTCATGTGACCCATATTGAACCCATAGATATTCATGTTTATACCGGTATTGTGCCTGTTATGTGCTATTCACTTTCACACGGTTGCTAAAATATGTTGCTTTGCACACTCTTCATATCACAGTCCTGCAAAGATGACAGAAAATGTACTTACATCTGCTGTCCTGCGGCAAAACATGAACGCAGTCGCGTTTTAGACCAAACATATAACGGTGACTGAGTGCGACCTGAACGCATCAGCGAATGCGGAGATATTTTGCTAAATAAAATGATGAATTGCGTGATAACTTATGTATTGTTCTGTATGAGCTTTTATAAGGGTTTACTCATGCGCTGTGAGGTGAATTCAGTGTTTTTTCCGACGTGTTTTCCGAGAAACTTTTGGAAAACGCTAGTGTGGACGGAGAGTGTTTTGAAACGAAAACTCAGTTTTTAAATCTATCCGGATTAATGTAGACATATCCCCAGTTTCCCAGTGTGTCTGATGATGTATTCCGTTCATCTGTTGTTATATTAATGAACTGGTTAGTCCCTGTTAAGCCCTGAGTTCTCCTCTGTTCCTCTTCCTGTCTCGTTAATGTGTCGGTTGTATTTGTCTGCAGTTCTCAATTGTGTTATTAAAAGATTATAGTTTTGTGTTTCCTCGTGCGCTACTGTAACCACCGTGACACATACAACTTAAACTATTATTGCAGTATATAGTGCAGACTGAATTCCTTACAAGCACACTGCATGAGAAACAGTAAGTATCCCATAATGCAACACACTCAACTTCCATTTCAAGGGTGAATGAAGTGAACACTAATTTCCCCCCACATTTTTACCATTTTATATATATGAAGACTTCAGATGCAAAATCCTCTAAGTGCCATCTGAAATGTTCTTCTAGAATGATAATTTTTATCAAACTCATATGGTTAAGTTCAGTAATTTCACTTAAATGACAATGGGTCATTTTCATTGCCATTTAAGTGAAATAACTGAACATAAACATACAAGCTTGATAAAAATTATCATTCTAGAAGAACATTTAAGATGGCACTTAGAGGCTTTTGCATCTGAAGTCTTCGTATATATATATATATATATATATATTTGTTTTTTTTTGTTTTTTTTCGTATTGGTCTATTGTATTGGTATTTCTTATGTCTAAAAAAAAAATGTGGGGGGAAATTATTGTTCACAACCCAGTCAAAAGTAATAAAATATTTTCTTTGCTCACCAAGGCTGCATTAATTTTCTCAACATACAGTAAAAACAGTAATATTGTGACAATATTATTTCAAGTTAAAATAATTGTTTTCTGTTTTAATATAATTTGAAATGTAATTTTTTCCTGTGATGCAAAGCTGAATATCCAGTAGCGATTACTGTCACATGATCCTTCAGATCTTTTAGCAAGGAAGCATTCATTTATCAAACGTGACAGTAAAGACATTTATAATGTTACAAAAATGTTCCATTTTAAATAAATGCTGTTTTTTAACCTTCTATTCATCAAAGAATATAATATCAGTCAGTCGTGACATTCCAAGGTCAGTTATTCCAAGATTGCAACACTGCATAATGATCAGTTATCCCTTAAACGTCCTTCTTGTTTGAACTTGTTTGTCTTCTAAGGTTCAACGCTGCTAGAAACTGTTTTTCTTCGCATTTAATGAGCTAATCAAATATTTAAATTTAAATGAATATTATGTCTTATTATTAACTCGTGTGGAAAGTAGACGTGTAATAAGCAAGATAATGAACATCCGGCCGTAATTAACCCCTTCAGTGTGATATAAGTCAGGGTCCTGATCACTTTGTCAGGGTTTTGAGGTCATGTGACTACAAAGCAATACTACTGTTTGAAACTTTTTTATGGTTTCAACACATTAATGCACCAACCAGTAGCTGAAATCATTTTAGGGCGACACTCAGACAAGCCCTGCCATTGGCCGTCTGGCCCACATGTGACCTGTGGTGGGCCAATCAGATCAAAGCCCTCACTGCAGCTGACGTCCACTGTGGATTTGTACAGAACACTAGATCCATGTATCCTTCCGTTTGCCACAGTAAGTGCTGAACAGCGGATCACTGATAATAAACAAGGGTAAAAATACTCTTACTGCTTTTATTTGTAGTGAAGAACAATTTGCATTCATATTTATGCATTTAGCAGACACATTTTTATCCAATGGCTACATTTAAAATGTATATTTGTTTACCAGCTTGTTTAGATACATGTTCTTCTTTATCAGGATGCAATTTTGAAAGAGCTAATGTTATCAGGATAAAATTACTTTATTCACAGTATTAAATGCAATAAAAAAATAAAATCCCAAAACATCATCTGTGCTTACTTTGACACTTCGGCTCATGTGGGAACCATTTGGCGCTGGTGTTACACATGAAAACTCCAGATCCGTTGAATCCCTCATTGCAGGTGACGGATACGGAGTCTCCCGGCACGTAAACAGACTTCGGCTTTTCCACTGAACCACTTTTTGCCATTTCAGGAGTGGGACATGTTTTGAGATCAACAACTCTTGATGATAAAACTTTTGAGAACTGATCTTTTGAGATGAAGGAAAAACAAGGAGAAAGACAGAAGTGAAGTGAATATTATACATACAACACATTTAACCCTCTGGGCTTCTTCGGTCAAAAATGACCGAAAACGTATACATTTAGAATTTTTAAAAATTGTTGCTTCATCGGAATGGTATGACACTTGGTGACTTTTGTTGTATTAGCTATGTGAACACACAAAAAAATCATGGACATGATTCGTATATGTTAAAGGGTCGTAAAAAAAATAGTCACACTTAGCTTCCTCCCGGTCAAAAATGACCGACATAGGAAATGAATGGGAAATACGAAAAAATACAAAAACTCAGAGAAACTTTTGGTGGTACAAACTACAAATCAGCCACTGTGCTGAAAAAAAGTGCACAGCAATGAAGGGGTGACACTCTAAAACATCAAGAGTGCAAATAAGACACACCCCCCCCACACACACACACCCACACACACAAACACACACACACACACACAGAGAGAAATGAACTGGTAAGACTGAAACAGCAAATTTTGCTCCAAACTAGATAAAAATTATATACTCATAATAACTCCAAACCTATAGCAAGGAGAGTCAAAAGGTAGGTATCGTTTGAAAGAACTCTTTTTAATTTTTTTGAAAATATAAATTACATTACATTTGGACATTGTCCTGCAGAGAAACTGCGGATAAAAGACAATATATATATATATATAATTTTTATTATGATTTTGCATATCTTTCTTATTTGTCATGGAATAACTCAGGAAGGAAATAAGGTAGGAGGAAAATTCTTTTTTAGTGAAGTCCCCCTACATGTAAGCTGCATCTGGATAAAAAAATAATAATTTTTGGATAAAGGAATCAAAAGTTACAGCATTTGGAAAAGAGAGAGCCTTTTTGTACAGTCTTTGTGTAACGATCACCAGCTGGAGTGCCCTTGAGAGCCACCAGAGGGCACTCCACATAAGACTCTCCTATTCACTCACAAACTACAATTCCCATAACTCACTGCCTGGACTCATCATCACTTATCACTGATCACATTCACCTGTACCTCATTCACTGATTGTATTCACCTGTCTCATCCTGTTAGTCTGTCTATTTATACCATGTTCATTCATTCACTCACTGCGAAGTCCTGTTGTACTGTCAGTCTGCATTTCCGAGCGTTTATTCCGTGTTTTGTTTTCTGTGTTGACCCTGGACTGTTTATTGGACTCTGTTTATTGCCGCCTGCCTTGACCACTGCCTGTTTACTGGTTTACGAATTTGGATTACCCTTATTTAATAAAGCTGCATTTGGATCGATCTTCTTGTCTCTGAGCATTCATGACAGAAGACTTCGCCACACCCAGATCCAGCAGCTATGAGCTCCAGAAATCCAGCAGTACGGATCTCGCCTGATCTCCCCAGCATGAGCCGGGAGTTCGCTGGACAGATCGCGGCCTTGGCCCTGGATAGCCTCGATCTGTTCCAGTACACCTGGGGGTTTGTTCCTCTCGCTGCCTCTTGCTCTCTGGGTGATGAAGCAATTAAGTTGTGTTACCGGCTGGGGGCTAAGGAGGTTGACCCGAGGGAGCTCCCCGATCTCTCCGGTCTGGATTGGAGAGAGGCACTCTCCAGATGTCTGGAGAGCTTCCTTCCGTGGCACGCCATGTCACCGTCTGCACTTCACGCCAGTCCAGCCGAGCCTGCACTTCACGCCAGTCCAGCCGAGCCTGCACTTCACGCCAGTCCAGCCGAGCCCGCAACTCACGCCAAATCTGCCGAAGCCAAGGCAGTATGCGTCATGCCCGCCGCCCCTGAGACTGAGAGCGTCATGTCCGCCGCGCCTGAGACAGCAAGCGACATGCCCGCCAAGCTAGAGCCTTCACCGCTGGTCCCGTCCAGCACAGAGCTCTCTTCACCGCTGGTCCCGTCCAGCACAGAGCCTTCTTCACCGCTGGTCCCGTCCAGCACAGAGCCCTCTTCACCGCTGGTCCCGTCCAGCACAGAGCCCTCTTCGCCGCTGGTCCTGTCCAGCTCAGAGCCCTCTTCACCGCTGGTCCTGTCCAGTTCAAAGCCCTCTTCATCGCTGGTTCTAACCAGCTCAGAGTCCTCTTCGCCGCTGGTCCTACCCAGCTCAAAGCCCTCGAGCTTGCTGGTCGCGTCAAGCTCAGAGCGCGCTGATCCTGATCCAGAGACTGAGCTTCACGTCGCTTCTGCCGATCCAGAGACTGAGCTTCACGTCGCTTCTGCCGATCCAGAGACTGAGCTTCACGTCGCTTCTGCCGATCCAGAGACTGAGCTTCACGTCGCTTCTGCCGATCCAGAGACTGAGCTTCACGTCACGTCCGCCCGTCAAGAGTCTCGTCCCGCCGAGACTGAATCTGTTCCTTTTTCTACACCTGTGTCTTCGGACAAGATGGCCGAATCCACGCCTGTGTCTTCGGACAAGATGGCCGACTCCACGCCTGTGTCTTTGGACAAGATGGCCGACTCCACGCCTGTGTCTTTGGACAAGATGGCCGACTCCACGCCTGTGTCTTCGGACAAGATGGCTGACTCCACGCCTATGTCTTCGGACAAGATGGCCGACTCCACGCCTGTGTCTTCAGACAAGATGGCCGACTCCACACCTGTGTCTTCGGACAAGATGGCCACCGCCGAGCCAGTGTCTCAGGACAAGATGGTCTCCGCCGAACCAGTGTCTCGGGACAAGATGGTCTCCGCCGAGCCAGTGTCCTCAGCAGAGTTACCCTCAGCAGAGATGGCTGCCGACATGCCTTTCCCTGAGCCGGTGTCTGTTCCAGATCCAGAGCCGGAGCCAGTGTCTGTGTCTGTTCCAGTTCCTGAGCCGGAGCCTGTGTCTGTGTCTGTTCCTGAGCCAGAGCCAGAGCCAGTGGTGCCAGTTCCAGTGCCAGTTCCGGTGGTACCAGTTCCAGTGCCAGTTCCAGTTCCCGAGCCGTTGGTGTCTGTTCCAGTTCCTCCGCCGTGGCCGCCCGAGGGGTCTTCACCGCCGTGGCCGCCCGAGGGGTCTTCACCGCCGTGGCCGCCCGAGGGGTCTTCACCGCCGTGGCCGCCCGAGGGGTCTTCACCGCCGTGGCCGCCCGAGGGGTCTTCACCGCCGTGGCCGCCCGAGGGAAAGTCTCCGCCCAGGCCGCCTGAAGGTTCGTCTCCGCCCAGGCCGCCTGAAGGTTCGTCTCCGCCCTGGCCGCCTGAAGGTTCGTCTCCTCCTTGGCCGCCTGAATGGTCGTCTCCGCCCTGGCCGCCTGAAGGTTCGTCTCCTCCCTGGCCGCCTGAAGGGTTGTCTCCTCCCTGGCCGCCTGAAGGGTTGTCTCCCCCCTGGTCGCCTGCCCAGCCTGCTCCGCCCTGGTCGCCTGCCCAGCCTGCGCCGCCCTGGTCGCCTGCACACCCTGCTCCACCCTGGTCACCTGCACAGCCTGATCCGCCCTGGCCTCCCATCCTGCTGCAGTATCCAGGTCCTCTGCCGCTCCACGGGCCTGGCCCTCCATCCCGCCCCCGGGTCCGCCTCCGCTCCACCTCCCTCCTGGACAGTTTAGGAGCGTCTGGAATCCGCTCCTTAAAGGGGGGGCTATGTAACGATCACCAGCTGGAGTGCCCTTGAGAGCCACCAGAGGGCACTCCACATAAGACTCTCCTATTCACTCACAAACTACAATTCCCATAACTCACTGCCTGGACTCATCATCACTAATCACTGATCACATTCACCTGTACCTCATTCACTGATTGTATTCACCTGTCTCATCCTGTTAGTCTGTCTATTTATACCATGTTCATTCATTCACTCACTGCGAAGTCCTGTTGTACTGTCAGTCTGCATTTCCGAGCGTTTATTCCGTGTTTTGTTTTCTGTGTTGACCCTGGACTGTTTATTGGACTCTGTTTATTGCCGCCTGCCTTGACCACTGCCTGTTTACTGGTTTACGAATTTGGATTACCCTTATTTAATAAAGCTGCATTTGGATCGATCTTCTTGTCTCTGAGCATTCATGACACTTTGACACCCCCTCATGGGCAATCTATTCTCCATGAAGAATATCTTGACATAAAAGCAATAGATTATGTTAATTTTGGGCTCATTTTAATTGTAATAATATGCTGTAAAAAATGAAGTGCCATTTTTAATGATCTGTGAATGTTTCATGAGCTGTATGATGTTTTTGACACATTGCAGTACATTATTTTATAGATTATGAAAAAAAAGAAATTCTATTTATCAGCAAATAACTCAGCAATACTTAAGAGTTTTTCAAAGTGGATACATTCACTGTAAAGTTCAGACTCTAAGCTTTCAAATGACATCAGCTTTGTGTTAATCAAGGCAAGATTTTTGAAAAATATGGTAATGAATATTTTCGTAGCTAGGCGGCGCCTGCTGGCGGTACACTCGGTTTTAGAGGGATTACTCAGCACTCGTTAGGAGTAAATAAATGTGATTAGATGCATTAAAAAGCTGAGATCCTAAGCTTTAAAATGATATATAATTTGTGTCGTTCCATTCAGTGGTTGCTTAGTAATTAATTTTTTTCTTTCCGAATGGGAATAAATAAAATAAATAAATAAAAAAGCTATAGGCCGCCTATAGGCGGTTATAGGACATGACACATATTTATACATTTTCAAGCCACTAGATGGCGCTCTTCTCACTTGAATTTTTTTTTTTTTTAGGCCTGCACTCTATTTTGATGTGAAATGTTGCATTTATTGAAAAAAAATGTAAATTAAAATAAAATAAAAATATATATATATTAATTCTAATGGAAAAAATAGCTCATAAAAATTACATAATTAATGCAAAGTATCATAAAAATCTCTAAAAATTCTAAATAATAATCAGAAAATATTATAGAACAAAAATATATTTGATTGGTTATCCTGGGAAAAAATAAAGTTAAATTATAAGGCTTCGTCCGTTTTTGACCGGGAGGAAGCTAAGTTTGACCCATTTACGAAGAAGCCCAGAGGGTTAAACAGGTCAAATCAAATTCCTTAATGTTTAAAGATAACAGAAATAAAAGAGCATTTATTAAAGCAAAGTTGCAAAAACATTTTCATTTCACATGTGAACGGGAGTTTCTTAAAGGAGCAGCGTCAAAAAAAACAGACCATTCTAAAGGTCAGAGAAAGGGTTAAAAATGGTCATGAAGCTCGCATGGTTTTTCCAGCTCGCAAGCCAACGGAGAGTTTCTAGACGACACTGTCTGCAAAATACATTTTGCTGCCGCTAGGGTGCGTCTAGATTTCTAGGCTATGTAGTTGTTGCTGAGTTTGGTTTGTGTTGTTCATGTTCGAGAAGACGCTGTTTTCTGCTCGGTGAAAGCAAATCCACTTTGATGCACTTCCAAAGGATGAGATAGATACGGTAAACCCGACGGCGTCATTACTGTTCGTATCACTGTGTATCATGTGCTGAGGACGAGCTGAAATTCAGATATGGTAAGGAGCGTTTGGTTTCCGACCAATCACAACATGCTGGGCAATCTGACCAATCAGAGGGGAGCAGGCTCACAGAAAGGAGGAGTTCAGAGAGACTGAATCCTTTATCGAACCGTTTCAGACACGGAGAAAAGAGCTGATGCTGCAATGGATACTATGAGAAAATGAAAGTGCTTGAACATTTTGATGCATGTAAACCTGTTCTATGAGACTCCACAACAAATCTAAGAATCTAAGAATAGCATAATAGGGGCACTTTAAAAATGATGCACTTTTCCTGTATGCATGGCCAAATAAATCATTGTGCACAGTAGAAACTTTGGTTGGTTCATCTAACCCAACCTGAAAACCTAAAATATCATAAAATACACAACTTCATGCATACGTTTTAATAGTTACCTTTACACTCCGGAGGCGGGGCGCTCCACGTGCCCTTCTGTGTGCAGTAAAGCTCTCTCGCACCAATCAGAGCGCCAGAACGGCAGTGATAGGACACCACGTGACCGAAGGGAACATGGTCGTATATGGGCTCAGAGATCTCAGCATACTGGACCTCTGGGGGTGGAGGACAGTGAACCGCTGCAAAACACACAAACACTGAATATTAATTCCTAATTCTAACCCTAATTCCTAACCCTAACACACTGTCATCAGAGATGGGAAACAATCCAATCCTAGATTATGAATATCCCATAGGAATCGACCCGTGTTGACTTGTCTCTGAAATCGCTCACTTGTTTACTCGTTCTCTAAACCCTATATAATGATTGACAGTTGAGTGCACTACATCAGCAAGGAGTGAACGAAACGAAGCGAGGAATTCGGACACGACAAATTTGTTACATGACTTTATCCTACATGTAGATTTCTTAAAAAACAGTCATAGTAACTTCATATTGTAATTATACATACGCCAGTGCCAGTTAATGCAACATTAATTTGGTTTTGCATGGTTACTCTAATATTAGTTCATAATCATTCAAACTAATCAAAAAAGCTTGCAGCAAGAATAAACACATTAGTGTACATTATTGTTTTTAGTATCTTGACTCTCCTGTGTAAGCAGCTGTTAGACGAGAGATGATCATGGATGTTTAGCGGCGTCACCCGACCGATATAATTAGATGAATTCATTAAACAATACATCACATTCGCTCTCATTTAATAATATTCATCCGCGGCTGTTTCTTCTATCAGTCTGAGAGTTTGACTGAGAAAGCCAGAGAAGAGCAGAAGCAGGAGACGAAGTGATGATAATAAAAGAGCAAAGTTGATTGAATAATCTTAGTTGCGTGTGTTTCAATGCTCAGACTTCATTTAGATGTTACACTCCACAAAGCTCTGACTTCCTCTGTCTCGTACGATTCCAACAAGTGTTGTTATACCAAGGGGAAAACAATGGAAAATGATTGCGTCACAACATCGTCCTGTGACATTATAACCACACAATCATGAGATTTAACAACAATAGCAAGCATTGCAAGACCAAGGAAATAAGTAAAATAAGTACGACATCAATGAAAAGAAATAATAAAATTATTAAACGATAAATTATGTTAATCAAATAATAATAATATGAATAAATGATGAATCAAATGACAACTACATAAATGACAAATATAAAAAGAAAGAACACTGCTTATAGTAAAACAGGTTGTTATTTAAAACCCTTCGATCCTTCAACGCTAATAAAAGTGTGTTGTCTAATAAAGGGAATTTTAAGGCTAAGGATAAAAAGAATAAATTTAGTGTGCAATAACGACTGTAATCTTGTGTTCTATTGCTGACCCTGTTTAGATGTAAAGTAAATGGCATCTTTTGGTTTGCAATGGAGCACTTGCACGTTTGGAAATAGTACGTCTCACTTATTTCCGGTTATGTTTACTTTCAGTGTACTGTGGTCAATGAGTTGAACAAACGCCACCTAAAATGAGTGTCCGCAATAAGATTAAAAAAATTTGCAATTTTTATTGACAGGAGAAGGGATATTCTGATGTTTACTGTGTGCAGAATTTTCCAAACTTATCAGAACATGAAGTTTTGAATCCAACCCAAGCCAATCTGAGAAAGAAGCGGATGTTAAACATACACTCACCTAAAGGATTATTAAGGAACACCTGTTCAATTTCTCATTAATGCAATTATCTAATCAACCAATCACATGGCAGTTGCTTCAATGCATTTAGGGGTGTGGTCCTGGTCAAGACAATCTCCTGAACTCCAAACTGAATGTCAGAATGGGAAAGAAAGGTGATTTAAGCAATTTTGAGCGTGGCATGGTTGTTGGTGCCAGACGGGCCGGTCTGAGTATTTCACAATCTGCTCAGTTACTGGGATTTTCACGCACAACCATTTCTAGGGTTTACAAAGAATGGTGTGAAAAGGGAAAAACATCCAGTATGCGGCAGTCCTGTGGGTGAAAATGCCTTGTTGATGCTAGAGGTCAGAGGAGAATGGGCCGACTGATTCAAGCTGATAGAAGAGCAACTTTGACTGAAATAACCACTCGTTATAACCGAGGTATGCAGCAAAGCATTTGTGAAGCCACAACACGCACAACCTTGAGGCGGATGGGCTACAACAGCAGAAGACCCCACCGGGTACCACTCATCTCCACTACAAATAGGAAAAAGAGGCTACAATTTGCACGAGCTCACCAAAATTGGACAATTGAAGACTGGAAAAATGTTGCCTGGTCTGATGAGTCTCGATTTCTGTTGAGACATTCAGATGGTAGAGTCAGAATTTGGCGTAAACAGAATGAGAACATGGATCCATCATGCCTTGTTACCACTGTGCAGTCTGGTGGTGGTGGTGTAATGGTGTGGGGGATGTTTTCTTGGCACACTTTAGGCCCCTTAGTGCCAATTGGGCATCGTTTAAATGCCACGGCCTACCTGAGCATTGTTTCTGACCATGTTCATCCCTCTATGACCACCATGTACCCATCCTCTGATGGCTACTTCCACCAGGATAATGCACCATGTCACAAAGCTCAAATCATTTCAAATTGGTTTCTTGAAAAACATTTCTAAAGAATGCTTTCAGCACCTTGTTGAATCAATGCCACGTAGAATTAAGGCAGTTCTGAAGGCGAAAGGGGGTCAAACACAGTATTAGTATGGTGTTCCTAATAATCCTTTAGGTGAGTGCACGTCAGTGTTCGTCTAAACTAGTGACCGGGACGCTGAAGTGTGTGAGAACAGAGCAATAACATCAGTACGAACCACCAACATTTATTTATTTGGATTAAATATTTGAATCATTCTCATTTTTCAATGTCAAACTTTTCACTATTTACATGTTTATACCCAAAATGCTCTAATATTCAAAGTAGTTGACTGTCGTTCTCCTCTTCGCTGTGTGTGTTATTGATTAAATAGCCTAGCCTATTTAACATCGTTACCTCGCGAGCACTCATTCATTCAACTATTTTAAAAGACTGGAATAAACACCAGCGTGCACAAGCAATCCTTTTAATAGGCAATTTCATTTAAAATATAAACCCAAAAGGTATGAAATGGCAGAAAGAGAAAATAACTGTTAAAGGTGAACTAAGTAACTTTTTTACCTTAACTGAACAGCTTCGGAGTCATTGGAATGGTTATATTACTTATTTCGGGTTGAATGGTGGTCGTTTCGCACCCCCCTGGTGCCCGTGAGCGGAAAATTCGCACTTGCAACTTTGAGACGGCGGGCCGCCGGCCGCCGCGTCAGGAAGTATCGCGTGATATCAGGTCTCGCGATGTAAACAATTGCTTTACGGCCAAAAGAAATCTGCTCAAATACTGTCATTATTGCGCTCCCTCACGCTGTCCGAACCCGAAGGAAGAAGACGTTTTAAAGAATGTCCCATCTGCTTTGATGTCGTTGATCTACTAGCCTCTGGTGTCTGAGAATCACCAAAGAGTTTTTACAACAGTGTTGTCAAATATCTATTCCGAAGCTGTGGGGGGAGCTCTACAGAGAAACCTGCGAGCAAAAAGCGAGAATACAGCGAAGAAATCCCGAAGCTACTGAGTGCTGCTTTAATGAGAAGACGAGCATATAGGACTGATCCAGCTTAGTGGATAAATATATTTAGCTATCGTCACCTTCCGACAATAATTGCTTAAGTCATTTTTTTACAAAAATGATTTTTTTGCAGAAGTCATTTCCTCATGATGCTGGCCACCTCTGGTAAAATCGCCCACATCCTCAGTTGAACAGATCATGCAATTCTACCCCTGTGGTATAATGGCCTATGTCAAGAGTGTGACTTTGTGACCGTTTTATTTTGCCTAAGTCAAAAGACAATGAGACTTAGGCAATTTTACAAGCTTTTCAAGATGGCAGCTGCATCAAGAAGAACGAAAATCTACTCAACCGTTTTTTGTGTTTTCTGAGAAACCTGAAAAAAATGACTTAGGCAATTATTTTAGGAAGGTGACGCTATGTATTATTCAGAATGCACAGTTGGAAAGAAAATATATTTATAGGAACATTTCAGCAGGCTCAAGATAATTAACACAGAGATCATTATTCATTGTTTTAATCAATTAGCAGCCATAAAACATAGTGATAGTCTGCATTCTCGCTGAACGCTCTAACCGCAAACTCCCGATATGGACTAACTAGAACGCGGAAGTAGTTGTGCAAGTAGTCCATTGTGTTATTTAAAGCATTGAGTCGAGATTCAGATATGAAATCAAGCTATAGAATAATCCAAAATCTCATAAAGCATCATACGCTCGCACACAGGGATCCTTCCATCCCAGCCTTTATCCCGGCAGGTCAGCATCTGTGGGCCAATCAGCTCATACCTAAAGAGAGCGAACAGAGAAAAAAATAAATAAAAAAGAAACAAAGATGGATGAATGTCTAATCTTCCACAATGTGTCTCTGCTCCAAACACTAGTGAGCTGCCTTCACTATTATAAAGCATCTTTCTGTTTTGGCATAGATGGTTCCATGAAGAACCTCAAACACCCATAGAATATTTCCATTCCACAAAAGGTTCTTTAGATTGATCAAATAACGGTTCTTTTACGAACCGATCACTGAAAGGGTCTTTGGGGAGCCCGAAATTGTTCAATGATATAATACAAGAACCATTTTTGGTTCCCCAAAGACGATTTCTCTTCGTGTGAAGAGCATTTTAATAATCTAAAGAACCTTTTCCCATCATCAATAGCCTTTAGTGGAACGGAACAATCCCATGGATGTTAAAGGTTCTTAATGGAATTATCAATGCCAAAAAAGAAGCTTTATTTTTCAGAGTGTAGGCCGCTGTCTTCTATCTAAATGATCTGGAATGTTCTACACGTTTCAGCAAAGGTCAAATGGATTACCAGCACCAAAAATGACTAGATTTATTTATGGAGAAGAGGGAAAAAACATTCTTGCGGAAAGGGTGAAGCTGATTGGTTGGTTCTTGTCACATTGCGGAGTTCTGAAAAGAACTTTTCATCTTGCTGTGACATTATAATAAGCGTGCAAAAGACGAAACGTGAAAGGCCCTGATTGAATTTGGCTTTAGCAATGCTTGCAAAAGCATGAACATACTGTGCATAGATTTGTTTTGCTTTTTGGTACTGAATAAAATTGTAAGTATAATCAACAATTCTTTTAAGTCATTGCAGTGCATAATGGGATTGTCGTATGCAAATGTGCAATAGACACCTACCTCTTTACGTACCTTAAAATGCTGCGTATTTTTGCTTTTATAGCTTTTGGAGCAGAGCCCTTGATTTAGTCCAGGCATAGTGTCTTATGTAAATTTAACAAAACTCAAAAGGAAGCATTATAATCACCCTTCTTGACAGATGGCTTTAGCTGAATCTCCGAATGACACTCCTGTGTACTCAAATCGGCCATTAGGAATCTCTCCAGCAGATCCGCATCTTTTCCCTTTTGATACAAACATATTTTTTTATTATTTTATCACATCAGGAAAGTCAAGAAGGTAATATCAGTCTGGTATCCAAAACTTTCATTAACTACCTCCTATTAAATGTCTCTGGATATGAAGGCAGAAAGCAGGTGTATGGTTACTCTAGCAAGAAATGTATGGTTGCTCTCCTGAAGCTCACACACACACACACACACACACACACACACACACACACACACACACACACACACACACACACATTCTTGTACATCTATCTTTGTGAGGACATTCATTAACACAATGCAATCTCAAGCCGCTTACCCTAACCTTACCCATCCCAACTAAGTGCCTAACCCGAACCCTGACCCTAAACCTATACCCTTAACCTAATTATAACCTTATCCCTAAAACCAAGTCTTGACCCTCAAACAGGCCTTTAAACGGCTCTCAGAAAGTGAGGACCGGCCAAAATGTCCTCACTTTACTCTCTTTGTCCTCACTCCAATGGTCTAAAACTCAAACTGGTCCTCACAAAGATAGTTGTACAAGTACACACACACACATACACGCACACACACACACAGCTAAGAATCCTTAGATCCTTCAAAATAATAAGTGGGAGCAAATGTTAAAATGTTCACTTTAAAACACACGTTCACATTGGATCCGCAGCGGTGTCCACTGGCCAGCTTGACAGCGTATACTGTCGCTCCCTCTGACCCGCCGGTATCCTAAACCGCATCGGTAACGGATGAGAACGCCAGACGGGTACTCTCTCAGCGCGGAGGACTCGTCTCTGAGCTCCGCCTTGGGGTGTGACGGAGCTGGGCCACATTTACCTGTGGGAAATGAGTTTTAAGCACTGAATCTTGTCCATATTAATCACTGATCTCAACAACAGAGACAATACTAAAAGAAAGCTGGTCTTTAAAAAGAAGGAAACACTAGTAAACATAACCTGAATTTGGAATGGAAAACTAACATGTAACATGAGTACTGTGTTTCAGTTATGTTTTCCCTGTGCCTGTCATTTGACCCAGGCCTTGTCTAATACGGTTTAAAAACGATGATGTAAAGTTTAGTCATGTGACCCATATTGAACCCATAGATATTCATGTTTATACCGGTATTGTGCCTGTTATGTGCTATTCACTTTCACACGGTTGCTAAAATATGTTGCTTTGCACACTCTTCATATCACAGTCCTGCAAAGATGACAGAAAATGTACTTACATCTGCTGTCCTGCGGCAAAACATGAACGCAGTCGCGTTTTAGACCAAACATATAACGGTGACTGAGTGCGACCGAACGCATCAGCGAATGCGGAGATATTTTGCTAAATAAAATGATGAATTGCGTGATAACTTAATTATGTATTGTTCTGTATGAGCTTTTATAAGGGTTTACTCATGCGCTGTGAGGTGAATTCAGTGTTTTCCGAGAAACTTTTGGAAAACGCTAGTGTGGACGGAGAGTGTTTTGAAACGAAAACTCAGTTTTTAAATCTATCCGGATTAGTGTAGATGTATCCCCAGTTTCCCAGTGTGTCTGATGATGTATTCCGTTCATCTGTTGTTATATTAATGAACTGGTTAGTCCCTGTTAAGCCCTGAGTTGTCCTCTGTTCCTTGTCCTGTCTCGTTAATGTGTCGGTTGTATTTGTCTGCAGTTCTCAATTGTGTTATTAAAAGATTATAGTTTTGTGTTTCCTCGTGCGCTACTGTAACCACCCGTGACACATACAACTTAAACTATTATTGCAGTATATAGTGCAGACTGAATTCCTTACAAGCACACTGCATGAGAAACAGTAAGTATCCCATAATGCAACACACTCAACTTCCATTTCAAGGGTGAATGAAGTGAACACTAATTTCCCCCCACATTTTTTTTAAATATAAGAAATACAATAGACCATTTTATATATATGAAGACTTCAGATGCAAAATCCTCTGTGCCATCTGAAATGTTCTTCTAGAATGATAATTTTTATCAAGCTCGTATGGTTAAGTTCAGTAATTTCACTTTAATGACAATTAATGGGTCATTTTCATTGCCATTTAAGTGAAATAACTGAACATAAACATACAAGCTTGATCTAGATCTATCATTCTAGAAGAACATTTCAGATGGCACTTAGAGGCTTTTGCATCTGAAGTCTTCGTATATAGGCTATATATATATATATATATATATTTTTTTTTTTTTTTTTCGTATTGGTCTATTGTATTTCTTATGTCTAAAAAAAAAAAATACAGTAAAACCAGTAATATTGTGACAATATTATTTCAAGTTAAAATAATTGTTTTCTGTTTTAATATAATTTGAAATGTAATTTTTTCCTGTGATGCAAAGCTGAATATCCAGTAGCGATTACTGTCACATGATCCTTCAGATCTTTTAGCAAGGAAGCATTCATTTATCAAACGTGACAGTAAAGACATTTATAATGTTACAAAAATGTTCCATTTTAAAGAAATGCTGTTTTTTAACCTTCTATTCATCAAAGAATATAATATCAGTCAGTCGTGACATTCCAAGGTCAGTTATTCCAAGATTGCAACACTGCATAATGATAAGTTATCCCTTAAACGTCCTTCTTGTTTGAACTTGTTTGTCTTCTAAGGTTCAAAGCTGCTAGAAACTGTTTTTCTTCGCATTTAATGAGCTAATAAAATATTTAAATTTAAATGAATATTATGTCTTATTATTAACTCGTGTGGAAAGTAGACGTGTAATAAGCAAGATAATGAACATCCGGCCGTAATTAACCCCTTCAGTGTGATATAAGTCAGGGTCCTGATCACCTTGTCAGGGTTTTGAGGTCATGTGACTACAAAGCAATACTACTGTTTGAAACTTTTTTATGGTTTCAACACATTAATGCACCAACCAGTAGCTGAAATCATTTTAGGGCGACACTCAGGCAAGCCCTGCCATTGGCCGTCTGGCCCACATGTGACCTGTGGTGGGCCAATCAGATCAAAGCCCTCACTGCAGCTGACGTCCACTGTGGATTTGTACAGAACACTAGATCCATGTATCCTTCCGTTTGCCACAGTAAGTGCTGAACAGCGGATCACTGATAATAAACAAGGGTAAAAATACTCTTACTGCTTTTATTTGTAGTGAAGAACAATTTGCATTCATATTTATGCATTTAGCAGACACATTTTTATCCAATGGCTACATTTAAAACGTATATTTGTTTACCAGCTTGTTTAGATACATGTTCTTCTTTATCAGGATGCAATTTTGAAAGAGCTAATGTTATCAGGATAAAATTACTTTATTCACAGTATTAAATGCAATTAAAAAAAAATCCCCAAACATCATTTGTGCTTACTTTGACACTTCGGCTCATGTGGGAACCATTTGGCGCTGGTGTTACACATGAAAACTCCAGATCCGTTGAATCCCTCATTGCAGGTGACGGACACGGAGTCTCCCGGCACGTAAACAGACTTAGGCTTTTCCACTGAACCACTTTTTCCCATTTCAGGAGTGGGACATGTTTTGAGATCAACAACTCTTGATAATAAAACTTTTGAGATGAAGGAAAAACAAGGAGAAAGACAGAAGTGAAGTGAATATTATTCATACAACACATTTAAACAGGTCAAATCAAATGTTCCTTAATGTTTAAAGATAACAGGAATAAAAGAGCATTTATTAAAGCAAAGTTGCAAAAACATTTTCATTTCACATGTGAACGGGAGTTTCTTAAAGGAGCAGCGTCAAAAAAACAGACCATTCTAAAGGTCAGAGAAAGGGTTGAAAATGGTCATGAAAAAATGTAAACATATTGTTTTTGGCACACAAAAAAATCACCAAGACTATAAGATGATCTTTTCCAACCAAAATTCAATATTTATCCAATGTAGGAGGCTGACATCAAGCCAATGTTGGGTTTTGACATTAACCTGATTTCACCAAAATTGAACATCTGCCCAATGTTGGAGTCCAACATCTTTCTGATGTTATATTGAGTTTAGAGCAAGAAACTACCTTTAGTGAGCAGAATGCATTCTTCGTATCACTTGAAATGAAACAAACAGATCACGTATTCAAACCAGCGCCGCATCTGAAATCGCATACTCTCTTGAGTAGGTACTTATTTTGAATAATTAATAACTTCACGCTAAAAAAGTATGTTCTATATATTATGAATTTAATCTGAACATACCATACATCCACCATGTTGTCATTACATCCTACTCTACATGTGCGTCACTTTAAAGCCATTCACAAATGCTCTCCCGTGGCCTCATGGGATAGTAAAGTGTCCATGCGCATTTCACAATCACAATGAGTACTGTGAATTATTTTGTCACATACTGTCTTTGCCTTCTATATAGTATCGAAGTATGCGATTTTGGATGCAGCCCAAGTGTGAAAACAGACTTAATTACCTTTAGGGTGACACTCAGGCAAGTTCAGCCATTGGCCATCTGGTCCACATGTGACCGCTGATGAGCCAATCAGATCAAATCCCTCACTGCAGGTGATGGTTACGGTGTCTAGGGGTGTGTACTGTGTCCTCTCTCCGGGATAAATCCTTCGGTTTGCCACATCAGGCGCTGGACAGATGATCTTTGACACTAAACCAGGCAGGGGCGTAGCCAGAACTTTTTTTCCAGGAGTAGCCAAATAAGACCCAGTGATTTTATAGGGGTGGCAAAAAATAATGAATTAATTCCTGCTTCAAATCTAGAGAAAATCAATTAACATGCAAACTGTGATCGTGTATAGCCTGCGTGTAATAGGCTGCCTTAAAACGGATGTGGAATGGCACACATAAAACTAATTTCATGTAACTGCATCTGGATCATTGTTCCTATCTAATGATTGCATTTTTGCCTGACATAAATTCTCTTCCATACCCATAGACAAGGAGTCTCCCACACAAACGCGATCAATCACCGGTAGAGCTCCTTGAGTAGCCTATAATCGATTAAACGGCTTACAGCTCTTAGTAAACATTCATTTAGCAAAGTACAAATGCAAATGGCTGCGCATTTCTTTGTGCTATCACAGGATATGTGAGTAATACAGGCTACTGTCTGTGTGTGTGTGTGTGTGTGTGTGTGTGAGAGGGGGGTATAACCATGTTAATTTTGTTAAATAATTTTGCTATCATTTTTTCCATATTAATAGGTGAAGTGAGAATTTAGTTCAGCTGGAGTGTGAACATTGCCTTTGCTTTGTGCCAGTGTCATAGTTCTTTGAACGGAAAAAAAGACAAAAACTTGACGTGTTTCCCCAAAAGCTTCTGATGATGAATTACCAGTAAACACCACTAGAGGACGATAATAAACTGCATAATAAAAGAGCCCAATTCTTGGAAAACCCACCTCTGATTTGAGTCAAACTCAATAGATCAAAGCGGATTTACTGCCATACAATCCTCTTACGCCTAATGCACTGTAAAGGTCTGGTGAAACGCTACTGCATCATGCTTATGGTTTTTAGAAGACATAATTGCATTTTATGAGTGTGTGTATTGGGGTGGTTGGGGTGATTTTAACATGACAAAGGGTTAAAATCACCTTCACAGATGGGGTCTGTCCCGTTCCAACCATTTTCCAGACACATACGGACATTTTCTCCTCTCAAAACATATCTGCATGAGAAAATAAGTATATTAATAACAGAAAAAAAGACATAAAACATCATGAAAGGGAAACATTATTAGCCTGGTTTGATAATAAACCATTTAATAAAGGGAGGTAATGAACGAAGGTCTTACGCGGTTGGAACAACATGAGGGTGAGTAATTACTGACAGAATTTAAATTTTTGGGTGAACTAACCCTTTAACCACATCAATACTTATTCAACCCTCTTCACTTGTTCTACCTGCTCTATTTATTCTCATATAACCATGTTTTCTTATGGACTTCAGACATTAAAGTTGCTCTAAGCGATTTCACGCGTTTTTTAGGCCGAAATTTTTTTTGTCACATATAGCAAACATCTCCTCACTATCTGCTAGCTGCCTGTCCCCTGAACACACTGTAAAGAAACGCAGTCTCTGTAGACAGCTCAGGCTCCACAAACGGCAAGAAAAACAAACTGGCCCAGCCTGGACCACGAAACATAACAAACAGTGTTCCAGCCAATAACCGACAATAATGATTTGGGGGTGGGGTTTTGGGGGGTTAGTGTGCGTGCACATGAAGGGGGGAGTGGAGGAGAGAGAAGCAGGAAGAGGGAAGTTAGCTAGAGGAGAGATGTCCTAGACAACGACAACGACTAACGTTAGAATTATATTCTCTGGAATTTAGCTGACACACACATTTAAGAAATGCGCGTTCATGACTGTTTCAGGAAGCACGGAAGCGAGGGGGAGGGGACGGGATGAGGAGGAGGGAGGGTCGAGCTAGCCTCCGTTTTGTTTAACAATACTTCGAACGTCAACAAGAAGTGACGTCACCCAACATCGCTTAGAGCACCTTTAAGAATCAAAATAAGCTTTCAGTACCCTGGATTGCACATAGCAATGGCTTTATCACCGAACGATTGTCCATCTCGACTGTATTCGCCATTCTCTATGTCACCCAGCGCATTGCACTTTCTCTCTGTGAGAATAAATGAGAAAATATGAAAAGGTGGAGTGCAAAGAATAAATAAGAGATATTTCAGAGACATAGATAAACGGATTCATCTTACTTTGGCATTTCATGTTCAAGGTTGTCCAGTGTCCTTTCCTACAGAGTGATATTCGACTTCCATATGATTGTGAATAACCCCGAACACATCTATAAGCCACTTTTTCCTGGTCATTGAACACTACTTTATTAAGATATTTGGAGTCTAGCTGCTTGTCCAGATATTTGGTTGGTTCACCACATTTAGTTTGAACCCGTGAAATGGACACTGAAAAGCACAAAAATGATAGACATGAAAAAATGCTTTTCATATGATTAGGTAATGCAGCTTTTATTAGTTATGCATTTTGGCAACCATACTGAAAATAACACTGCAACTTAATCATCAATATGAAGTAAATACTGATAGTCTGAGTAAAGTGATTTGAGTGTAAATGTTGTAAAGAACTAATGACCTGCAACTGGAAGATATTATGCAATGCATGACTCTAGATGGCAGCAAATCTATTTTAATCGTTATGGGAAAACAAATTCTTAAGGTAACGTTATGCACAAGGAAATAAAATACCTCCAGTTACTTAACTTATAGCTGCAGCTTATATGACCTTATGTTTAACTTTATGTGTATGCCTCCAATAGCCTTGAATATTGATAAAACTGTTTATACATTATATTGTTGTTTTTTTAATCAGATGAGCCAGCTTACTGATCTGACAGGTGTCCATCACACTAGACAAATAAAGTTGTTTAAATACATTCAGCCATTAAACTGAATAGCCATAATCTCACACACATAACAAGTGGAAAATATATATAATAAAGTGTCTGGAATAGCGGATCACTGTGTCAATAAACGTTATACGTCGAGTGATGACACAGCGTGCCACGTTGAGTGCTCAAAGTTGTTGATTATAATGACGCGATCTAGTTAATGTAACCTTATAGCTTAACGTTATATTTAAAAGGTAGGCTACTCACCTACAAAATGCGCAAACACAAGTACGAGTATAATCCCCCAAACAGTCGCCATATTCACGGATTTCTGCAGACGAAGAGAAGGAGTCTGTCTGAAGGAAAACAAATAATGTGTTCAAATTACACTCCTAGTGCTTGTTAAGTGCTTATAACGTACGCCCGCTGTCGTGACGAAATCAAAACCCTGCCCTCATTCAGTGTAAATCCGCATAAACACTTCTATATTCGGTATAGTTCTTGTAAAACAACAATAAACGACCTACTCATTCAAATAATATCAATAAACTATAAACTAGAAAAAGGCGCGTTTCTGAATGGAACAGAACATAGGTCGTGGTTTTGACCCTCTGTGGCAAACATTATCCAATAAAACTAACTATCAGCAGTGACTAATTGAATATAGTTACGAAAATTAACCATGTTTTTTTGTTTGTTTTTTGTAAAAGTGTAACCATGTTTTTTTTGGCGGATTGACTACCATTTGTATACAAATACCTATTGTAAACCATTTTATTAAACTAAAATTAACCATGTTTTTTTTTTACAACAATAAAAAAAAAAAAGTAAAAAAAACATGGTTAGCCTAGTTAAACCATGTTTTATTTTATTTAATTTGTTGTAAAACTATGATTAATTTTTGTATTCGATCACATACTAATACATTAATGAACAAAATAACATGTAAATAAATTAGTAACAGATAATGAAGGAATAAATGTAAAATAGTAACAGATGATAAAGGAATCAATGTTAAAACATGCCTAACAATACACTGTGAATTCACTTTATAGTCAAGTCAAGTCAAGTATATTTGTATAGCGCTTTTCACAATACAGATTGTATCAAAGCAGCTTCACAGTATTAAATTAAAATAATACAACAAGGTTTGTTTCTAGTGGAATTTATTGATAAAATCAAATTAGATATCCCCAGAATATCCCCAACTGAGCAAGCCAAAGGCAACAGTGGCAAGGAACCGAAAAACTCCATCAAGTGACCTAATGGTGTCCTAAAACTCCATCAGGTGACCCAATGGAGAAAAAAAACCTTGGGAGAACCCAGGCTCAGTCGGGGGCCAGTTCTCCTCTGGCGTTTATTAACTAGAGGCCGGATTGTAATTTGAACTGTAAGATTAAAAAATATTATATGAATGCCTGGCTGAAGAGATGCGACTTTAATCTAGTTTTAAACTGGGAGAGCGAGTCTGAGCAACGAACACTATCAGGAAGACTATTCCAGAGTTTTGGAGCTAAATGTGAAAATGCTCTCCCTCCTTTGGTGGTTCTGGATATCCTAGGTATGACCAGAAGCCTTAAATTAAGTGATCTTAAAGAGCGTGATGGATTATAGGGCGATAGAAGATCCGTTAAATAGACTGGAGCTAAGCCGTTTAGGGCTTTATAAGTAAGTAGCAATACCTTGTAATTAATACGGAACTTTATAGGTAACCAATGCAGAGATGATAAAATCGGTGTTATATGATCATATTTCTTGATCTAGTAAGAACTCGGCGGCATTCTGGACTAACTGTAGCTTGTTAATTGAGGATGCAGGACAACCGGCTAATAAAGCATTACAGTAATCTAGTCTCGAGGTCATGAATGCATGAACTAACTTTTCTGCATCAGAAACTGATAGCATATTACGTAGCTTAGCAATGTTTCTAAGGTGGAAAAAGGCGGTTTTTGTAACATATGAAATATGATTTTTGAAAGACAGGTTGCAATCGAGTATAACACCCAGGTCTTTTACTGTAGAGGATAAAGTAACAGGACATCCTACTATATTAAAGTTGTATTGCGAAAGGTTTTGTGGGCGGTTTTTTGAACCGATAAGTAGTACCTCTGTTTTGTCTGGGTTTAATAAAAGAAAATTACGCGTCATCCAATCTTTTATATCTTTAACACACTCTGTCAATTTGGATAATTTAGCGTTTTCATGCGGCCGTGATGAAATATATATTTGAGTGTCATCAGCATAACAATGGAAACTAATTCCATGTTTCCTTATAATATTTCCAAGTGGCAGCATATATACTGAGAATAATAGAGGGCCTAACACAGATCCCTGCGGCACTCCATAGTTTACTGGAGTTATGATCGATTTTTCTCCATTTAAATAGACGAAATGGTAGCGGTCAGATAAGTATGATCTGAACCAGCTTAATGCTTGTCCTTGAACACCAGTATAATTTTGTAGTCGATCTAAGAGTATTGTGTGATCTATAGTATCGAACGCAGCACTAAGATCAAGTAAAACTAGTATTGAGATACAGCCTTGGTCAGAAGCTAAAAGTAAATCATCTGTGATTTTAACGAGCGCAGTTTCAGTGCTATGGTGCGGTCTGAATCCAGACTGAAACTTTTCATAGATATCATTTTCTTGCAAGAAAGAACACAATTGAGCGGACACCACTTTTTCTAATATTTTAGACATAAATGGAAGATTTGAAATGGGTCTATAATTTGCTAGGTTATTATGATCTAATTGTGGTTTCTTAATGAGAGGTTTTATAACTGCCAGTTTAAATGTTCTTGGAACATGACCTAAAGATAAAGACGAGTTAATAATATTGAGGAGAGGCTCTTCCACTACAGGTAACACTTCTTTCAGTAGCTTAGTTGGTATTGGATCTAATAAACATGTTGTAGTTTTAGATGAAGTGATAAGTTTATTTAACTCTCTTTGTTCTATAGTTGTAAAGCACTGTATTTGTTCTTACGGGGTGATAATTGAGGCTGAATTAAAAGGCGCAATTGAAGATTGAACGTTTACAATTGTGGTTCTGATGCTTTCAATTTTCTCAGTGAAGAACTTCATAAAATCATTACTACTAAACTGTAGCGGGATATTTTGTTCGGGTGACGTCTGTTTATTTGTTAGTCTAGCCACGGTGTTAAATAAAAACCTTGGATTATTTTGGTTATTTTCTATTAGTTTGCGGAGGTGCTCAGCCCTGGCCTCTTTTAGGGCCTTTTTATAACGTGACATACTGTCTTTCCACGCGATTCTAAAGACCTCTAAATTAGTTTGTTTCCATTTACGCTCTAAAATACGGGTTTCTCTCTTTAGAACATGCGTAGTATTGTTGTACCACGGTGCTTTAATTTTCTCTCTGACCTTTTTTAATCTAATAGGTGCAACAACATCCAATGTTCTAGAGAGAATAGTGCTCATAGTGCTAGTTAGTTCTTCTAGTTCATCTGTTTGTTTGGGTTCAGGCAGCAGCTGAGACAGATCAGATAAGCAATTTGAGAAATTATCTATGGTGGATGGAAGGATTGTTCTGCCTGGTTGATAACGCGGCGCCGCATGACATATTACAGCAGTACGTAATATGCAAGTTACCATGTAATGGTCAGTGACTTCATCACTTTGCGGTATAATGCTGTATAATGCAGTATAAAATACTTTATACTGCATTATACAGTACATTCAGGCTACATATTATGTTCCCATGTAGTCTAATAATGTTAATGCAGTACTTTCATCTATTGTGTGCTGTTGTTATTATTATACCACACAAATGCATTGTCTCATTTCTATTTCATTTTATTAAATGCATTGTTTTTCTTTGATAGCAGTAGCTACTGCGGTTCTCATCTGGTAAAGGTTTTGCAAGATATCATTAAAACAAGCCCATACATGCGCTTTTAATGTCTAGGATTTTTCACCTAGAGAATTATCACTCCGTCATAAATCATATATTGTATCTTCGTGGACAAGATGGTTGGCAGATTTGAAGAAAATAAGAGCAACTGAACCCATGTTCTCAAATACAGTTCGAAAATGTTGAATGTTTTACTTTACTTGCAGGTCCAACAGCCTAAACATTCATGGTTATCTTTTGTAGTCCTTGAGACATTTTGGATTCAGAAATATCTCTGCGATAAACAAGATTGTTTATTAGCGTCATCCTTGACCGGGCAATCCTAACAGAGGCATAAAATCATCTGATATGTTTGACATGCTAACAATGATATGGATTATTATTCTAACAGCCTCTGCAATAGTTGAGAGATCCAGTAAAACAAGCTGGCGGTTTGAGGTGAGGCTGGTAAAACGAAGGTTAAAAGAGGATTCATGAATGTACATTCAAGCAGGTCTTACGCATAACCGACACCCCACCTTGAGAAAGACATAGACGTAACACCTGCTGTGGGTGGGGCACCGTTTTAATACATGGTGATGATGTCACGGTTTCTGTTGTCCAACCTTGACGGATCTTTTCCGTCTTCAGGGTTTTGATGAATTCACTGTGGAGACAAAATGTGCAGTTTTAACTTTGATGTGTTTGGCAAATGCCACCTTGTTTTGCCTATAACGTGATTGGATCAAAATTCCAGGAAATAACAAACTGGAATGATTTTCCCAAGAATTCAAAGTCCTCTAATCACTGTACTTAAGAAGGAAAACAATTATTTGACCATTTATTATATTCTTAAATATAAATTTAAACAATATTAATGCCTCACTTGCTTGATGTTATTTCAGGACAAGCTACACAAACATTCTCTAAAAAAAGGACAGCATTATGTTTATTCCAGAGCTGTGTGAATACATTTTTCCAATGCTGTGGCCATGCTCAAGGCGATGGGACAAACCGCACTCTTTTCCACGTGGCAGACCAGAACCAGAGCTGTTTGTGCGACACTATGAAGGACATTAAATATAAATCATTCCAGAAATTCAATCAACCATTAACCAGAGCAAAAATATAATTTTATATAATATTTTTTATGATTACTGCAATATTCCACAATTTATTATATTTAAATGAAAGAAAAATGACGATTGGCATCATTACGAAAAATACGCAATTCAAATTATGTTTGGCATTAGTGGAATCGCATTGGCATGGTTCAAATTGTACTCATCTGACCGTCATCAATTCGTAGCAGTAAATGAAGAGATGTCGTATCGATCACAAGTTCAGCATGGAGTACCTCAAGGCTCACTACTGGGACCGTTGCTTTTCACCCTGTACATGCTATCCTTGGGAGATATCATTAGAAAACATGATGTTATTTTTCACTCTAATGCTGATGATAGCCCTACACTTCTTTGCAGCTTGACGAAACTTACCAATTCACAAAACTAACAGAATGCATAGTTGATATAAAAATGGGAAGATTAGTACTTTCCTACAATTAAATTCGGCTAATTACTGGGTAACCTAGAATAATATCGAACATTTGATGGCTTCATAATTGATTCACTTTACAGTTATTTAACCAAAGTGAACCACTGAACTGATTTCAGCTGGACAATGACACTATTGTCTTTTTAAAGCTGCTTTAAAGAACTTAACTGCGTCATTGAATCATTATTTCCTGTTATCACTGTAAATCCGCTTAAAAACAATCTGTATTGTATAAAAGCACAATAGAAATAATGGTGCCTTTACTTGACAAAGCATGTAAACGTAATAATGCATGCATGATAACTGCAATACTGCACATTTTGATTGCTAATATATTTAAATGGCATATATATGATTGGCAGCTATTACGTGGAGCAATTTATTTATATATATTTTCACAAAAATTATAAGAAAAAAGATGTAATACAAAGCATGTCAAATAAATAATGCATATATGATTACTTTAATACATTTTGATTGCTTATATACTTAAATGACAAAAAAACCTGACTTGAATCACAGACTGGTTTATTAAATCACAAGTTTTATCAATAGATGAGCATGACATTACATAGTTAGTCACCACTGATATTGATATTGTAATGCTATCATGACGTCACAATGAAACCAGAACACAAAACTTATCTTCTGCAACATTATTACATTAAAATAAAGGACTCGGCTCTGAGGTAAATGTGTCTTTTTGGGTCCAAGAATCTTCAGTCTGTCTCAGAGATCGGTTGACTTTGATTAGTTACACTTTGGTTGCGAAGCAAAAGGCACTTGCAAATCTGATAATATCCAATCATGAAAAATGAATAAGCTGCAGGAAGCAACTACAATGCAGCCACTTTGTATGACATTTGATTGATAGAACATGGTCTTCACAGTCCATCATAACATTCAACACGTATTAAGCACTTGAAGAACATACTTTCTGCATTATAAAATTAGACATGTAAAAATCAGACCGCATGAACTCAAATTATAAAACATAACTATAAAACATTATAGTTATAAGGTATTTTACAATAACCTTTAAGAACATCCTTCCAAAATATCAGCGTTTATAAATATCTGTTCATAACAAATGATAATCTAAATAACATTAAACATGAAAACTAATATAACAGTATGGCTTGCCATATTCTCAGTAGTTTTAAATGTTCTTAAAACTAAAAAACTAAAAACTCAAGATAACTATTTACTGATTCTGTGCTTATGAAAGGACACATTCGTTCAAGACTGAATGAACGAGAATACAAGTTTTCCTTGCATATCAGTTATGACAACTAAAACAATCTGCTTTTCTATTAAAATAACCACCCTGATGTTCCTTTCCAAATTACAGAAAGCTTGATGGGAGGAAAAACCCAGCGGAACATACATTTCACAAACCCTTCCTCGTTTCACATTCATTATAATCAATAAAACATTCTGCACAACATCAAAACCATCAAAAAGCAGAATGAGTCTATTATGAGGAAATAACGACGGCAAGAACGTCACAAACAATTAACAGCTATAATCATGACAAATATTTACATGATTATCCAGTCCGATTTGGCCTCAATCAGTCACATAACTAAGGCATTATTAAGAAGACGGGACAAAATATATGCTACGACAACAAAAAAAAGAGTGCTTGAACATTCACTTCTAGATCCGTCTCAGGAAGTGCACTGTGTCTTTAAGAATTCTGATCCTGGAGTGCCAATCAGCTTGTCTGGCATAAGACACGCCCACTCAATCAGTTCAACTGTGCTCTAATTGGTTCCACAAGCTGTCAATCTATTCAATAGATGTCAATACATTCAATGCCAGTGAATCTTCCTTGCATTTACTGTTAAATATTTCAATCAATGACTCTACAATGATATTGTAGCCGTTGTTTTACCGTACTTCCAAAAGCTTGTGGACGGATGAAGGTTGAGAAGGCCAGATGGATGGATGGATGGATGTCACCCATGTGCGTTACATAAAGCAGTGTTTATGCTGCTGATTCTGAGTGGGCGTCAGAAACAGTTAAATCATGTCTGGAGAAAGCGTTTGAACTGGTTTAATTGGTGATGGGTGTCGCACAACTTGTGGTTTGTGTTGTCACTCTTGGATGGAGTCTGCTGGTCTGAAGCAGTTCAGGACTTCCTGTGAGACAGAAGACACAGGTTACTTTGTTGGTGTCAACACATAAATAATGCTTGTGAGACTCTCGACAACAACTTCTGACTGAAAAACACAATATATATATATATATATATTCCTACCCATTTGTAATTATGTGTGTGTGTATGTTATTTTTTCTTTGTATATTTTTTTTATGTTATATTGCAGGGACAGGCAATTTCTGTGTATATACTGTATATATATATATACTTACATACATACATACATACACACACACACACACACACATACATACACACACACAAACACATATATACATACAAACATATACATACATACATATATATACACATACATACACACATATATATAGTTTCGAGAGATTTATATGATTTATCCATCAGTTTCCACAAAAATTTTCAGCATCACAACTGTAAAGTGATATTTTTGTGGAAACAGTGATACTTTTATTTTTCAGGATTCTTGATGAATTCTATTTTAAATAAATACTGTTCTTTTGAAGTTTCTACTTCAAAAGAACAGTATTTCTTTAAAATAGAATTTTTGTAACATTATAAATTTCTTACTGTCGAATAGTAGTGTATTACGGTTTCCACAAAAATATGAAGCAGCACAACGGTTTTCAACACTGATATTAATCAGAAACATTTCTTGATCAGAAAATCATAATATTATCATGATTTCTGAAGGATCACATGACACTGAAGACTGGAGCACCGGTAATGATACAGCTTTGATCACAGGGATAAATCACATTTTAACATCTAATTAACAGAACCTGGCTCTCGTTCAGTTCCTCGTTCTCCTGCGCCTGAGGGAGTCGAGAGGAGGGTACGGCAGGAATGCTGGTTATCCGGGGCGGGTTGCCGACGCTGAAGAGACGAGGCCGCTTGACTTGATCCTGACTAGACAGTGGCGTAAAGCTATTTCTCCTCAGCAGAGTGGGCGGCAATTCTTGTCTGGTGCTTCCCTGATAACACACACAGTAGGAATTACGTGTGTGGGTGAGACTGTGACAAAGGCATGTTTATAAAGGGATATAATGAGTCAAGGCTTCTCACACCCAAATTTGATCCTTAGAATTAAACGGGCTGTTTCTGCTATTGTACCTCTTAGACTTTTTAATATGTAAATGACATCTGTTGTGATTGGTTAACAGTTTTGCATGACAAATTAAGGTGTTGATGTGCAAATGTGGGCGGTCAAATAATAATGTACTCTATGTACTATAACATCATGACCGTGACAATTTCTGAATTAGACATTTTTTAAGCTTAGTTCCTTCTAGAGTCTCAAAAAAAAAAAAAAAATAATGTCTGGGACATATTACACACAAATCAAAAGAATGAATAAATTATATTTGGGTTGAAGAAAACAAAGATTATTTTCTGTATTATTAAGATGTAAGCACTACTATCAACAACTATCTATGTACAGAATTTAATTTATGCTTATTTTAAATAAATAAATCATTAAATAAATAATTAAATTAAAAATAAATAGCAAAAAAAAAATATATATATATATATATATATATATATATATATATATATATATGCCAATTTTTTATGTATTAACTTTTATTATTGAATTACATTTTTATTAATAGTTATTTTAGTAAAAATAAATCAAATATAAAATAATGCATTGATTTAAATAAACAAATTGTTTATTTAAATCAGTGCATTATTTCATATTTGATAAATTTTTCATGCATATTCATCATATCTATTTTTATTTGTAATTATTATTTCTTATTTAATATGAACAATTAATTTTATTAATAGCTATTTTAACAGAAAAAAGGTAATTGTAAATAATGTGATTTTATTGATTTAAATAAATAAATGAATTAATTCATTAAAGTCCTCATATCCAGACAGTACGGTTTTCCTCTTGACTATAAATCCTCTGGGATTTTACAATAACCTTTAAGAACATCCTTCCAAAATATCAGCGTTTATAAATATCTGTTCATAACAAATGATAATCTAAATAACATTAAACATGAAAACTAATATAACAGTATGGCTTGCCATATTCTCAGTAGTTTTAAATGTTCTTAAAACTAAAAAACTAAAAACTCAAGATAACTATTTACTGATTCTGTGCTTATGAAAGGACACATTCGTTCAAGACTGAATGAACGAGAATACAAGTTTTCCTTGCATATCAGTTATGACAACTAAAACAATCTGCTTTTCTATTAAAATAACCATCCTGATGTTCCTTTCCAAATTACAGAAAGCTTGATGGGAGGAAAAACCCAGCGGAACATACATTTCACAAACCCTTCCTCGTTTCACATTCATTATAATCAATAAAACATTCTGCACAACATCAAAACCATCAAAAAGCAGAATGAGTCTATATGAGGAAATAACGACTGCAAGAACGTCACAAACAATTAACAGCTATAATCATGACAAATATTTACATGATTATCCAGTCCGATTTGGCCTCAATCAGTCACATAACTAAGGCATTATTAAGAAGACGGGACAAAATATATGCTACGACAACAAAAAAAAGAGTGCCTGAACATTCACTTCTAGATCCGTCTCAGGAAGTGCACTGTGTCTTTAAGAATTCTGATCCTGGAGTGCCAATCAGCTTGACTGGCATAAGACACGCCCACTCAATCAGTTCAACTGTGCTCTAATTGGTTCCACAAGCTGTCAATCTATTCAATAGATGTCAATACATTCAATGCCAGTGAATCTTCCTTGCATTTACTGTTAAATATTTCAATCAATGACTCTACAATGATATTAAATAGCAAAAAAAAAATATATATATATATATGCCAATTTTTTATGTATTAACTTTTATTATTGAATTACATTTTTATTAATAGTTATTTTAGTAAAAATAAATCAAATATAAAATAATGCATTGATTTAAATAAACAAATTGTTTATTTAAATCAATGCATTATTTTATATTTGATACATTTTTCATGCATATTCATCATATCTATTTTTATTTGTAATTATTATTTCTTATTTAATATGAACTATTAATTGTATTAATAGCTATTTTAACAGAAAAAAGGTAATTGTAAATAATGTGATTTTATTGATTTAAATAAATAAATGAATGAATTCATTAAAGTCCTCATATCCAGACAGTACGGTTTTCCTCTTATAAATCCTCTGGGTGGATTGGAGAATGTCACAGTATGTCGACATATTACAACCAACTGAGGTCAAATGTTTTTCATGATATCGGCCCATTAAAATCAAATGAAATTAAAGCTCAGACTGAGGGAACTCCCTGTGTCGTCTGTACCGGACACTGCCGCCCGTAATCACACGCTGATCTCATCCACAACCAAGCAATTAAGTAAAGAACAAAAACAAGCCAGAAATACTGAGAGAATCTCAGTGCTGTAGTGACTCTCTCACCGCAGACCTGTGGTGTGTGTGTTTCAGTGGTAAACTCACACCTACAGACTTACACTGCACAAACAGACCACATTTTATGAGCAAACTCTGTGGACAGTCAGCCTTTAGTTCTCCGTTAGAGGAACATGACAAGAGTTCAGGAGGTTATTCTTGCTCGAGGGCTCCTTTCAGTGGCTGATTTACAGAGGCTGTATTTGTGTTGGATAGGCCGCTCGACCATAGATGCATATGATTCTATAAATATCACTGCAAAATAAGCATGCAGAATCATTCACCACAACAAAAAAAAAGAAAAAAATGCAAATGAAATGATGGTAAAAACCAAACGATGTCAACGAAATAAAAATACATTTCCCTGAAGATGAGAAACAGTGTGTGGTAATTAGTAACAGTGTGTGGTTGTTAGTAAGAACAGTGATGCTGCTTCAGCAAACTCCCTAAACATCTGCTAAATCTTATGTTTGCTTACGAGTGGTCTGTCCCGGTGTGTGTTTACAGCTTCTACTTTCAGGTCAAACTTGTCAACTTTACAGCCTGAAACAGGAAAACACAAACAACAATATTATATAAATAAACAGTATTTATATCTCACTTAAATAAATAAAAAATACTATAAAAACATTATATATAAACATGCCAATTTTTAACAGTGTTTCAATTAATATTTAATTAATTTAAATTTAATTACTTGTTATTTTAATTAAACAATTTAAATAAAATAAATAATAATTGAACAGCATTTAAATAAACACATAAATAAAAATAAACACACACACACACACACTTATATATATATATATATATATATAGACACACACTCATACATATTTTTAAGCATTTTTACAATGAAACAATTTAAATCAAATATTTAACATTTAATACAATTTTGAAAAAATAAAAATGTAAAAGTGTTCAAATAAATAAACACAAATTAAAATTAACACACACAAATATATACACATACATACATTTTGTTATTTTTTTTATTATATAATTTATTTAATATATATACATATATATATATAAAAACATTTGTTTCTAGGTCTAGGTGAATGAAAATCAACACATACCATAAGCCACTGGTGTCAGTTTCATGACTGCATGGAGGGGGCACTTCAGATACGGCAAATCATCTGTACAATACAAGCACATTAAAATATGAGGAGATCTGCTGATTTTAAACACATAATTGAGTCAAACATGTCGTGAATGTAAGGGTTTCGCTCAGGGAAAATCCTCAACTTAATCCCGCAGTGTTTGTCACAGGATCACTTCTGTGGAAGCTTGAACACCAGCACTCAGAAACCCACATCCTCGAGTCTCTCATTATCTGATTGAAGTCACAAGAGGCCTGCTATGCTTTGAGTGTGTGTGTGTGTGTGTGTGTGTGTGTGTGTGTGTGTGTGTGTGTGTGTGTGTGTGTGTGTGTGTGTGTGTGTGTGTGTGTGTGTATGTGAGACGCACCAGCACTCTTGTCCAGGAAGTAGGCGAGGAGACAGCGCATGACGGCCTGATGGCAGATGACCAGAACATTGCCTTGTCTCTCCAGCTCCATGATAACCGGCTCCAACCGCTGCACCAGGTCCTGATAGGACTACGGCAAGAGAAGAGGGATATGAAGGGCTTAATTACAGCTGACTCTCCATATTAGACAGGAGAAAGTATTGTAAGATTTAAAACAAACTGCACACATCAGCTTAAAGTTCAGTATCGACACTTCTTTTAGACCTTTAGATGTTTGAGGTCAGTACGATTTTTTTTTTTTTTTTTGAGAAATTAATACTTTTATTCAGCTAGGATGCATTAAATTGATCAAAAGTGACAGTAAAGACATTAATAATGTTGCAAAAGATTCTAATTTTAAATAAATGCTGTTCTATTGCTTTGATCACAGGAATAAATTACATTTTAACCTACTGTACATTCACATAGAAAACAGTTCTTATAAACTGTAATATTTCACAATGTTACTGTATTTCTTTTTCAGCCTTGGGGAACAAAAGAGACTCTTTTAAACATTAAAAAAATCTTACCAGACCCAAACTTTTGAACAGGAAGTGCATAATATTTCAATATATCACTCCTGTGTTGAGTAAAAAGTGGGAGCGAATCATTCTTTTTGTCTGAATAATTAATTTGGTGAATGACAAACAGCATTTAACTGGAAAGGTCATGCATGCATGTCATAATGGTACACTGGGGGAAATGTTCTAGGATTATTCACTCACTCTTTGTAAATTTCACAAAATAATAAAAAAAATGAAACGTGAAATTTTAAGTAGAAAGACTGAAATGGTATTTTCCTGTAAATTCTTCAAAAATAATTTTTACAGTGCACAAACCTCTCCTCCTGGGTATCTGTAATGGTACTTGTCCTGGTCTCTGAGAGAATATTCATCCGGATACGTTTCTTGTATCTTTTCATATGTCATTTCCTCACAAATGCCCTGATACAGGAAAAGAAACATTTAACAAACGGCACAGACATTTCTCCATCATCAACTCAGATCTGTTGCAATAACGTGATTTCGTTTTCACTTTTGCAATTAAAAACTGTGTGTAGCATCCTTATTAAAAGTCTATGTGCGCCCGAAAGCCAAAAATGGCATACGCAAAAAATATTCAGACTTATAAAAGCGTGTGTACGCCAGAACCTGTGCAAAATTCCCTTTATAAATCCCAGTCAGCGGAAGATTGTGTTCACATGCGTCTCCACCCCGAAATAACCATATATGGAGCTTACAACGCTTAGTTTTACTATGCATATCCTCATCTGCATATCCTTTGCATATTCATCCATGTGATACCATGTTTAACGGTACAAGACATTAGGAAAATATGAGATACGTATGTGCCGTCACATTACATTGCTAAAAGTCATTTAGTAGCCAATCCTCACCTTGTTCTTGATTAAATAAATCAAATAGTATAAAATACATTTCAGAGAACGTTTTCTCAATCTTTTCCACTGGCCAAATAGTCATTTTAATTTATTTATATTTTTAAATGGAAACAGATTGGCCTTATAGTGAATTATTGATCATTATTTGCGTGGAAATATTTCCTCAGACCATAAGTTCTGCTATTACCATGCGTACAATCCTCGCTGTAGTTAAAAAAACATTACAGGAAAAGTGTTCAAAAGCATCACATCCACTACAAATATTTCTATTTATTAGAATATAAAAAATGTTGTAACTTCTCAGTAATGATTTCATGTAATTTAAGTGTTTAACTCAAGCGTGCCGCACAAGCCCTCAAAAGTGAAGCCAAAACGTCTCGATCGCCCCCCGGTGACTGGTCCTAGTATAGGTTATAAGTCCCGCCTCCCCTTGTTATTCAGCGGGACGTGAGACCAACTAAATAATTAAATTACACTTCAAATATCTTTTTTCCAAAGGTGGTTTATTTCATTTGCTGTCATTTTTATCACGCTGATGTAAGTTCAAGTGTCCGTTTCAAAAATAAGTTGGCTTTTAGTTAGTTACGTGATGCGGTGGTGTAACGTCATGATTGACAGCTGTGATTGACAGGTTCTCTGAGCGAAGTAGTCACTGAAGCACCAACGGACATTTTTTCGGGATCTTCGGAGGACTGAGGAGATTGTATTTACTATATTTTAACAAGCCTCTTGTCTAACTGCAATCAATTTGTAAAAAAGTGTGCAGAATCCACTCTCCCTCAGTGCATTCTGCGAGAGTGAGGGCGGAGCGTTGATTTCGCGGCTTTACTTCCTGCTCACTACTGCGCAGGTCTGGTCCCGAGATCCCTACTGCGCAGACTCAAGTTCCAATATGTCAGCGCCATATCGGGACTCTGGCGGCTTCAGTTCTCATCAATGGAAGAGAGCGAAGGGGCGTCGTCCATATTTTTTTACAGTCTATGGTTTAACTCCATTATTGAGAATGGTATATTTAATCTTGATGTGTATATCAGATGTAATACATAGTTTAAATCATTCTTTTATTTATTTAAACTGATACTGTGAACATGCACTGTATTTATGATTAGGATTTAAAGTGGTTTTCCTTCATCTGCCGTCAGTCCCTCAGCTCACCATCGGTGTCGCCAAACTGCTCCGTCTACAAAACGTTCGTACGCATGGCTCAGAGTTTGCGTGCATGTGTGCAAATTTTCCAGTCAAGTTTGTTTTTATAAATCACAACTGTGTCGTAACTCTTTCAGGGCCTGTTCTGTGCCACGCAACGGTTATAAACGAGATTTTTATTGCAATCATGACACAGGATTATATAGCCGAATTAGTTTTGGTGTGGTGAATGAGTTAAATATGATACATCTGACTCAAATTGACTAATTGCATGTTCACAGAAAACACCTGTGTTTTATCAGGGTAGATAATGAACAACAGCCCAGTGTTAATATGAAGACCATTAAACTTCTCCAATAAACCCAGCGGTGCGTAACTCACGGCGTCGATCTCGTTGAGTATTTTCCACTGCTCGTACGGGACGCCCAACTCCTCCGCCGTCTGGATGGTGCGTCTGAGCTGACTGGTCCACACCTTCAGGTCTGGGATCTTCTGGCTTTCCAGGAACCCACGCAGGGCTTTGGAAAACTAACACAGAGCGGGAAACACGTTAACAAGCCTCCAAACATTTCTCCCAGAGCATGCTGGGAATCGACACAGGGTGACTACAGGGTAATTGCCTATCAGATGGCATCTGAAATATGTTCATTTTTAATGTTATCGTTATTGGCCTGATTCGAAAATTTGGCAGATATAATAAAGCCGATAAATAATGGATTATTTCCTTCAGCTGAGACGCTTCAGATGTGCACTGTTCACCATGATGATTTTGAATTACTTGAGATATGATTGGAATCATTTCAAAAAGGAAGATACAGTAAAGTGCAACATGTGCAGCACAAGTCTGTCATATACGCTACATAAAATTATAATGAGAACATCATACGGTAATTTACTTTGAGACATGGATCTTAATGGTGAGATTTTTGTTTTTGTAATCAGGCTCTCAAAAATGATATAAAAATTTGGATTTAGATTTATCGGCCAATATATTGGTTATCGGCTTTCAAGTATAAATAATTATCGGTTTCAGCCAAAATCAGTGCGTGCCTATTGACAATTCTTATTTTATTATGGAATATTGCAGATTTTATTATAATAAAAGATTCATCCATATTTTCACTTCGAACGTGCACTGCTCATGTATTTAATTTAACCTCATCTTTTGAAGTTTAATAAATCGCATTCGCCGTATCACAACTCCTGTTTTTCAATCCCCAAATTTTGAACCTCTTAAATGGTATAATTTCATTTTAAGGCTTTTTAACCTCACAATACAGTAATTATCAAATGCACACCTTGTAAATAGCTCTCAGGTTTGATGCATAACAAAACAAGCATGCTTTAAGCGAGCTGTATTCCACTCATCCATCCGTGTGGTGATTGAAAGGAATACCTCTTTTCCTCTGGAGGAGAGCTCAGAGTCTCCGCCGATGCAGCACTGGACGTTGTGTTGGCTCTCGCCGTGCCGGCAGAGGTAGATGGAGTGTTTCTGAACGTGAATATTCATCAGGTAGTAGACGATCTTACTCTGGATATAATCCTGAACTCGGTTCACCAGGAAACGCTGGCCGACGTTAATCACCTGGATGAAGGACAGGTCCCTGAAACAGCCAGAGAAGGATCCGTTAAACCCCCCCATAATGTGCAAACTGTTAAATACGTGGTTGTTTGTGGCCTAATGATTTAGGGATTTACACAGAAAGAGAGTTACTATAATCACAGTTATGTCTTCTTATTGTCCACAGTTTCTGCATTTAATTATCTACAAGACGAGCCGAATGAAAAACAATCAATGTTATATAATCTTAAGATCAACGGTTACACTTTAAGGTGTCATTGTTACAGTAATTATATATGCAAGTACTGAGTAATATTAAGCAACTACACTAGTTCTTATAGTACTTACATAGTACTTACTATAGGGTTACGGTAGGATTGGGATTTGGTTAAGGGTTAGTTGCATGTAATTATGCATAATTTACTTAAGTACAGTAAGTACATGTAACATATGTAACAAGGACACTGTAAAATAAAGTGTTACCAGATCAACTTGTACTTAATTAGCTTATCTTAACAACAATCCCTTCTCTTGTTTATAAAGTAGCCTATTCATGTTTATGAGCAATCTGTACACTACAATTAATAAAAGAGTAGAGAAATCGATATGTTGTTTAGTTAAAAATAGGTTCTACTATTGATTAATTCATTTGTAAGTCATGGATATAAGCTTCTGCTACAGTAACTCTATAAACACAAAAAATGAATAATCAATAGAAATAAAAATCTATAAAAAATAGCAGAGTCCAGACCACAACTATAACGAGGAACGATATCACTGGAATCACTTTCTCAAAGATTTCTCCCACTAATGAACGATAAAAACATCGACAGCCAATCAGAATCCATCCTGCTGTAACAAGCTCGAGCATTTAAATTGACAGACGACAAAACTGCAGTGCGCGCTTAGAATAAACATGATCGTAATTATCATTATAGTTATCGCTATAGTTATCATTATCGTTCTTGGTGTGAACAGGCCTTTAAATTGAATTATATGATTACAGTGCTCTCTGTAAATCTGCTGGCAAAAATGCTATGGAAGATACAGATAATAGATACACTTCAACTCATTTCATTTCCGCTAAATGCCGGGGGCAACACTTCTACATTTTCCATAAAAAAAATTGTGTTATGTTACTATTAAATGTAATATTATAGATAGATATATAGATAGATAGATAGATAGGGGTGTGTGCAGAGCCGTCGCATAGACTGTGCGAACTGTGCAACCGCACAGGGCCTCGCGCCACTAGGGGGCCTCGCAATCCTGCTGTTTTTTTGTTTTTTGTTGTTTTTTTACATATTTTTTTGTTGTTGTCCCCACCACTTTTTAAAACATCTCGCGGCACGAATATAACAATTCTACAAATAAAACATCTCCAGTTAACTGGCAGAGCATTCATTTCGTTCGTTTTTTAAATAAAAGATGATCTAGCGCTGAAATGTTTTTTTAAATCAAGTGATCAAAGTGCTCGTTGCCGCTGCGATCAGTGGGCGGATACAGTGTTTTCTCGTGTGGCTCGCGCACACACCGCACTAACTTCACTCGGACGCACGCTTCAATCCGTTGCGAATACTGTCTTCGTTCTGGTGAAATCACCAAACATAATGCACACAAATGTGTCCCTGCTTGATATACAATCACTGATGAACATAATCGGTTTTGATGAGGGAAAAAACTATACAATAAAAAAATACTATCCGAGGGCGGGCTAGAACCGAAAACCTCTGACACGATAGGCGAAAGTTCTTCCACTGGACCATACACGTTTTGACATAGGCGGATCTATGTATATATTCACATGAAAATTCTCGAGCTGACTTGATGTAAAGCCGCTCGTTGCACATTTGATTTTTTTCCCTCTGAAATAAATAGCAAAAAGTCATAGCTGACTCTGAGACTATGTGCATGATTATGCTGTATTATTTTACTTGATAAAAACGTATTGCAGCGAGGTTATGCGTGCAATAGAACTAGAACAGCTACGTCCGTGTGTCATGCGCAATTGAGCATCCACATCAAAGAGCAGGGCCTCGCATTTCAAGTTCGCACAGGGCCTCGCACCCCACCTGCGACGGAACTGGGTGTGTGTGTGTGTGTGTGTGTGTGTGTATGTATATATACACATATATATACATACATACATACATACATATGTACATGCATACGTACATACATACATATAAATAATATTACATTTAACAGTAGTTTAATTTAAATACAACTAAAATAACACTGGTGATTAAAACCGAATTCAATATTTTTTTTTTTTTTACAATGTAGCTTACAATAGTTAAATCTCAGGAATAAATGGCTGTAGGTTGTAAATTGAATTTAACAGTTTTCAAGATGCTGGATTTAAAGGCATGGTTCAAAATTCTGTCATCATTTACTTCAAGATGTTCTAAACCTGCATTCATTTATGTCTTCTGCTGAACACAAAAGAAGATATTTTGGAGAATATGAGTAATCAAACAGTTGAAGGGACCCATTGACTTCCATAGTATATAAAAAAAATATATATAAAAAATACAGGTTTGGAACAACTTGAGGATGAGCAAATGACAAAATGTCTGTGTGAACTGCCCCTTTAAGCACTTTTACAGCAGAGAATAAAAGATAACCCAACATGTGTGAAGGCAAGGACAGATTTAATGGCCGTGGCTCTGTCTGTAAGCTCTACAGAGAGGTTGAACTTTTCCAGCAAGATTATCTCACGATAAAGCCAAAAGCAGCGACTGAGGAATTACAGAAATGCTTCTGACCGTCCAAACAATCCTTACAGGTTTTTCAAAGATTCTAGGTTGAGATTTGAAAAGCCACATAATGTGAACGTAACCTATTCTACTAGAAGGTATTTACGGTGTATTTATGATATATTATTATGATCATTAAACAAAACCACACGCTTACAAATGAACAAAGTAAACTCAGCAGACTTTACTGAATCTGCACTGCTCTCTGCTGGAGGCTTTCTGACATGACAACAGAAAAGCTAAAGGGTTAGTTCACCCAAAAATGAATATTCTGTCAGTAATTACTCACCCTCATGTTGTTCCAACCCCGCAATACTTTCATACATCTTCAGAACACAAATTAAGATATTTTTGATGAAATCTGAGAGCTGTCTCACTCCTCCATAGGCTGCTAGGTAATTGCATCTACCATCCCAGAAAGTTAGTAAAGACAATGTTAAAATAGTCCAAGTGACTACAGTGGCTCAACCTTAAGTAATACTTTTTGTGCGCAAAAATAAATAAAAATAACGACTTTATTCAACTCTTCATTTTCTTCTGTGTGTTTCTCTGAGTGAGTTGACGTGGTGTAACAGCGCAGCGCTTCTGGGTTGTACGTCAGAACGGAGGCTCACTATTGGCCGACGCTGGTCATGTGTGTGATGCGTGTGAAGCTGGCCAATAGTGAGCCTCTGACGTACAACCAGAAGCGCTGCGCTGTTACACTACGTCAACTCACTCAGAGAAACACAGAAGAAAACGAAGAGTTGAATAAAGTCATTATTTTTGTTTGTTTTTCGCACAAAAATCTCATCGCTTGATAAACTTAAGGTTGAGCTACTGTAGTCACTTGGACTATTTTAACGATGTCTTTACTAACTTTTCTGGGATGGCAGATATCGATTGCCTATGGAGGAGTGAGACAGCTCTCAGATTTCATCAGAAATATCTTAATTTGTGTTCTGAAGATGAACGAAAGTCTTACAGGGTTGGAACAACATGAGGGAGAGTAATTACTGACAAAGTTTCATTTTTGGGTGAACTAACCCTTTAAAGACACAGATGAAAAGCTGAAATTGAATATTATCATATAGTTTCCCAAAAAAACTGTAAAATACAAAGAGAAACGAATTTATTTCATTAAAAAAATAAAGAAAAAGAAAAAAAAACAGTTGCCCAAAGGAAAAGTCTCCTTCAAGATCAATCAGCTTCTAGATTATGTTTAATAAATGGATTGAAAGATACTTATAAAAAAACAAAACAATTAAAGTGTTAGTTACTTGTCATGTTCATCTGGATCTAACGGCTGATATGTGACTTTGTAGCACTCGATTCTCTTCAGGAAATCCTCCATCACTTTCTCTCTGTGTCTCTCAGGATAATCCGGACTGGAAACCTTCACATCCTGATCCAGAATTGCACTGATATTAACTTCTATCAGCATCAAGATCATAGCCCATGTATAATTTACATAAATACATAATGGAATGGTTGCATGTTACTTTTAATTTGTCCATTTTTAATCAATAACAATAATTTGAAATGATCTTTCAGTGTGATAAATAAATAAATATAGTTTTTTTTAAATGTACAAATATTTCCATATAGTCTCAATTAATATGAGTGCATAAAAGCTGCATAATTATAATGAAACATTTCATGTCATCTACCTTTAACAACATCTTATGATGTAACAGCAGTGATAAGCAGATGGAATTTAAAGGGATGGTTCGGAGTAAAATCAACCTAGGCTTCCTTTGCACCATGACCTCGAGCCAAACACCCATTTTACTCCGAACCATCCCTTTAATTGCAGAATATGAATATTTTCAGCCTCGACACTCACCAGTATGTTGGCAGCAATGACTTCTGGGTCGTCACAGAGAGACTCGACAAAAAACACCTGGAAACAAAAGCCCAAATAAATCACAACAAAGAGTGTCTCAACGTTTCTATACATGATCTCTGCATGTTCTGTTTCTCCAGAGTAACCCGACGACTGCAACATTTCACACAACTGATAATATTTCAGCAAGCGACTGATATTCACCTTATATGCGTTCTCCTGCGCAAAACTCAGGATGAGGTTACGTCTCTCTCGCGTTGTGTTTGTGGCATCAAAAACCTGCCAGAGACAAATGCTGCATAAGACACCATCACATCACACAATACAGGATAAATCAATCATAATGGAAATATTAGAGCTAATCGTTTATGATTCAACTGCAATTAGAATAACAGAAAATAGTTATTGTATTAATTGTAATGAGATTGATTTATATGCTCTTTTTGCAGGTGTAGGTACAGATGCAGGGATGGAATATTGTCCAAAAATGACAGCAAATATTTGAAATATCATGCATTTCTGATGAAAATGTGATAGCAGAACATCTCAAATTGAAAACCTTCGAAATTTAACTTCATGCATCCATTACAAATCAGCAAAACACCATCTGAATAAAAGAGACATGCATGATGATCTAATGATGTTAATCATTTTGGTATTATTTATATACTATTGTAGCATATATTCATCATTTGATAAAGTTTTTCATTTAATATTTATATTATTTTAGCTTTATTTCAATAGATTTTTGTTAACTTTACTTAAAGCCCTTCTGTATAATGCATTATAAAGGTATTCATAGTGTACATTATAATGCTTTTCATTAATAATTGTAACCAAAGTTAAAATGCATTTTCAGTTATTTGCATTTTAATGCATTATACTATCTAAAGGTGTGTTCAATAATTAGACGTATTATAACTGTGGTTACAGTTATTCATAAGACCATACGATGCATTATAAGGTGCATTACAAGGCATAATTAATGCATTAAAAATACTTTTAGAATGCATTATATAAAAAGGTTTTAAATAAAGTGTTAAAGTTTTTAATAGTTTTATTTGAGGTTAACAATAACAAGACTGATCTGATGCCACTATAAACTCTGAAACAACTGCATATTTATGCAACACAAAACAATACATGCGAATAATATTTGATGTAATAGATGGAGAAATTCTGGTTTGAGTGTGTAAACGTGTTCAGAGAGCAGAACTCACAGCGATCTGCCCTCCCTCCTCGCTCAGGTACGACTTCACATCCTCCAGAGCCACGATGGCACACTGTCTGAGAGACAAACACAGCGTCACACCACAAACACAAATCATTTAACGAGGATCTATTGTGCTTTTTCACATGTTCAACTTTCTTTAGTGTGTAATGTTGCTGTTTGAGCATGAAAAAGCTCTGCAAAGTGATAAAGTTATTCTCTATATCAGTGTCACTGTTTCTGAACTCCCTGAAACGCCTCCATTGCATTTTTTTTAATAAAAAAATAAAATTAAAATAAAAAATAGAAAATGGTTGTTTTTTCCAATTCAATTAATGAGACATGCTTTTTGATTATTAAAATTTAATTAAATCCTTAAAATAGAGTCCAGAAAACAGAATTTGGTAAAAAAAATAAAATAATGGAATATGAGAAAAAAAAAATTTCATATGGCCCTAAACATTACATTTTTGTAAATCTTTAAATAAATGATTGTTAAATTGTATACGTTTCATGGTTTCAATTAATTAGACATACTTTTTGATTATTAAATATTTTAATTTAACTATTAAAATGGAGTCAAAAAAAATGTAACCAAAAAAAAAAAAAAAAGGAACCCAGAAAAATTTAAACAGATTTTGGAAAAAAAAACTAAACGGATTTCATAGGGCCCTATAAACATGCTCACAGTCAAATATATGAAAAAAAAAAAAAAAATGAAAACCTATTCTAGCTGGGCTTAAAAACAAAATCACGACTTTATAAAAGGCACCACAAACATGTAATAGGTCCACAAACATAGCTTGATGTGAATATTACAATAAAGTCACATAAGGAAACTCAGAACTTCCTCCCCTGAACATTCCCTGACTGAAACGGCTTCAGGGAGTCACTCTGCTGTAGAAACATCCTCTCGTGTTTAAACCGTACACAGAACGCTGTGGAAATACTTACTTCCTGATTTTCATGGCCTCTTCATTGTCATGACGGAAGAAGTCGTAAGACTTGTACGACTGGACGGCCTCGCGTCTGTAAACGCCCAGGTTAAAAACTGACAGAAACACACAACTGTTACGAACACACAACTGTTACGAACACACAACTGTTACGAACACAAGCCAGTCTTTTGGGAAACTTCAACGTAAAGACCCGTTCACACTAAGAACGATTGCTATAATCTGTTTATCCTAAGCACAGTTTTGTCGTCTGTCACTTTAAATACTCGAGCTTGTTACGGCAGGATGGATTCTGATTGGCTGTCAATGTTTTTATCGTTCATTTGTGAACGTGATTCCAGTTCCTCTGTGACGTTATAGTTGTGGTCTGGACTCTGCTATTCTTTTACATATAGAACGATTTTTATAAAACTGTATCTTTATCATTATAGTTGTCGTCCTTGGTGTGAACGGGCCATGAAGCTAGTATGATATTTAATAGCAGTACGAATGTTAGAAATGTTAAACCCACATCTTTTGAACAACACATTTTCATGACGTCATTATTAAGTCTGGATTAAGAGTCATTTCAAACTGTATGAATATTGTAGAGGTGAAAAAAAAAAAAAACCTTAAATGACAATGTTAAAATTCCCTGATATATTTTCCCTTAGTTTTACACGACAGTTGGAATCCTGTAATAATCATAATTTACTTCTTTTTTTTTTAATGTATTTTAATTCATTTCTTGTTCAATTTAAGAAATCATTTTGGTGTATCAACCCCAGGAATAACGATATTTCGCTGGCAGAATCAGTACAGATAGAAGTATGCTGGACTGAAGTTGAATAAGCAGCGCCACTGAAAAGCGGTCTGGCCTGTAAAGTCACACACTCACACACACACACACACACACACACACACACACACTCACCTTTCGTGGGAACCCCGATCCAGTTGAGGTAGCGCGTCAGCTTCTTAGATATGTAGGTCTTTCCTCTGGCGGGAAGGCCGATCAGCACGATCACGGTGGGCGAGTTGGTCATGTATGAAGCCCATGCTATGACACCAAACAAACACACAATGTTCTTCTCAGACTCAAGAGCAGCACAAACCAGTATAACGCCATCAGATAACACCATATTTATACTCATAACAGTCCGACACACTTCAGATTTGTCAGAGTTTCTCCGCTGGTGGAAATCAGTGAGGATTTCACCGGGACCGGAGGCACTGCGCTTCCATGCCGCTCAAGTTATTGACATTATTGCATAACCTTGTCAATTATGCATTAATGTAGCTTGAGGCTTCTTGCATTAATGGAATCACGTGTTTCTGAGAATGAAACAGCAACAATGAATTTCCATTTCCAACTCAGTGTTTATCTCTTGTTTTCTGGTTTCTAGAAGCATTCTTAAATCAAGATGCATTTACTTGAGAAGCAAAATGTCCTAAGATATAAAATTCTGATAAAATTGTTATACTTTATTTTAAGGTGTCATTGTCACAGTGTCATTATATATTTAAGTACTGAGTAATAATAAGCAACTACATGTACTTACTATAGGGTTATAGGGTAGGATTATGATTTGGTTGAGGGTTAGTTGCATGTAATTATGCATAATTTACTGTTATTACTATGGTAAGTACATGTTTACTTGTAACAAGGACATTGTAAAATAAAGTGTTACCAATTTTTTTATGATGTAGGTTTAACAGGATAAAATGTCTGCCAATGGGGAAAGAAAATAAGCTTGTTTTCCCTTTGAATTACATTATTTTTCTCTTGTTTTAAAGGGATACTCCACTTTAAAATGAAAATTCTGTCATCATATACTCACCCTCATGTTGTTTCAATCCTTTATGAATTTCTTTCATCTGCTGAACAGAAAGGAAGATATTTAGAAGAATATCAGTAACCAGACAGTTTCTGGTCTCATTGACTTCCATAGTATATTTCTTTCCTACTATGGAAGTCAATGAGACCAGAAACTGTCTGGTTACTGTCATTCTTCTAAATATCTTCCTTTCTGTTCAGCAGATGAAAGAAATTCATAAAGGATTGAAACAACATGAGGGAGAGTATATGATGACAGAATTTTCATTTTAAAGTGGAGTATCCCTTTAAGCATAAAAACATTTTTCATGAAACAAGATTTAAATTCTTGTCATTTTCAGTTTGGGGGAAAGTTACTTTTAAAAGTAAGGCATCACAATGTTGCATTGCTTCCTATAAACGCAACTAATTGCATTACTTAGTAACTTTTTATGTGAAGTAATGCATCACATAACTTGTCTCCTCTGGGCTGGGCTTGCTCGTTTGTTTTTTAGTAACAAAAAAAAAGTTATTCTGTTTTTGGCAAAAGTAAAGGCCCTTTCACGCCAACAGTGAAATAAATAAGCCTCAGGCTGAAGGAAAGGCAAATTCATTACATTGTCTGGACCATAAGAAACTAATTGAATAGATATTTTTGATATTGTATTCGTATGTTATGCTATGACATCTCTAGAGGACACCAGGACCCATTTATTGAGAAAATTAAGACATGAATCGACTATTTTATTTTTTTAATTCACAAATAATGTATTAGGTTTCAATCTTTTTTTTTAATCAAAACTTTGTATAAAGATGATTCTCAACTATGTTATGAAAGATTTAACAGAATCATTTGATAAACCATTTTACTTTATGCAATATGCGTGTAAACATGGCCATTCCCATTCAATGCAATGTATCTAAATTGCAAATGAATGTGTTCTTGGAGCAACATGTAATGAAAAAAAGTCTAATAATGGGAGTAATAATTTGGAATATTTTCATAATAATATCTAATATGTCATAGGAATATTGATAGATCATTTCTTTCCCCATTCACTTGTTGTGTCTCCCAGAATGCCTGATAAACATGATTTGAGTCCTCATGTCTCTGCAGTGTTGGTCATGTATGAAATCAATGCCCTGTTTCTTAAAGGGATACTTCACCGATTAGCATTAAGCTTTGTATCAGTAGAAACCCGGTAGTATTTTTGAATGGCCGTGCTTCCCTCCCTCATGTCCCCCTGAGACGAGAGATTTCTGTATTGTGTGTCTGTAAAAAAACCTCTGATGACACAAAAATCATCATTTAGCGTCATGATCATCGGAGGCTTGTTTGTCCAGAGGCGAGAGACTACAGCCAGTAGGAGGAGCTCGTTCCGCATGTCTTCAACCCGCCCATAGGGGGATCTCACGATAAAACAGCGTATTTTCAGTTTCGAGTCGACTAGTAGCCTAGCTGTATCATTTCTTCCGATACTGCCCTCTGTAACCGGTAGGCGTGGCTTGGGAGTGGCCTCGTCGGGCAGCGAAGCAAGTGCATTCTGGGAGTCGTTGTCTTTTATCCACATGAGCCAAAAATACATTTTCTGGCTTTTCTCAGTCTAGAAGGCACCAACTTCTAAAATAATTTCACATTTCTACTACATAAATGACCCAATTTAAATACACATTCATCTTTCCAGCGGTGAAATATCCCTTTAACAGAATTTCGGTCAGTCATATTCTGTCATCTGATCATTACAAACCATTATCATATTTCCATAAGAGTGCTACATTTGATCATTCAGTCATTTTAAAGTCCAAGGAGAGGGAGTTGATACCAAACATTTGGTATCTCTGCAAAGCCCTGAATGTGCTCTTTACAGGACATCCAGATTTAAAACTGTGGCACGTATGTCGTCAGAGAAATTCTCTAAAATATAACAGAGGACAAAACTCTATTGCTGGGTCTCAGGAGGATAGGTTTACTAAGGTGTTCGGGATGATCAACTAGGGTGTTGCTATGATGTTCTGGGTTGTTGTTAGGTGGTTGCTCTCTTTGATATTCTTTACTATTCATCAGTATATTACTCCACAGAAACACGACCCGACATGCCATCCAATGGGGTTTACATTCCATAAAAACACTGTCTGGACCCAGAGCTCAAATTCCAAATTGATTTAGATTCTCTTTCAGCTTGAACGAACATGTTAAAGCTCAACTCTCTGCTCTGCGTTTGAATGACAGACTTACCTTTAGTCAATCATTTTATCACTTAAACTCATCTTTGATCACCAAAATGACATATTTAAACGTGTTTGCCTTAGAATAGCTTGAATGTAACTCTACACCCTTGCCTCATTTAGTATACGCGGTTCTATGAATATGCAAATGAGCCCCGCCTCCACTCACTCACTCAGCTCAGAGATCCACTCGTTGACGATCACACATTGATCTGATTGGTTACAAGGTAGTTTGAGACGTCTGAAACACCAGCGATTTCAAACCGCGTTTTTGGTTCACTGCAGTTTTAAGGAGAAAATACTCAGCAATGGTGTTGACATGAATTTGCACATGGTTTGTCTTAAAGCATATGAATAAAACCACATAGCATATGACATTACCACATCTAAACAACATTAAAGGGGTCATATAATGCCATTTTTGTACAAGCTAATATGATTCTTTAGGGTCTAAATTAAAAGTTTGTAATATACTTAAATTAAAAATTCTCATTAGTATTGTAAGAAAACACTCATTTTACCTGGTCAAAAACAGCTCTGTTTTCAGCACGCCATTTAAGTGCATGTGTCTTTAAATGATAATGAGCTTTGCTCACCCCGCCCCTCTGTTCTGTGCGTACACCGATTGTAACACAATAACACAATAACCATAACGCGTTGTTCATTATAAACGTGTGATTATGAATTATATTGAGAACGTCGTACATAGAAAACACGCCGTAATGTACCCTGAGTGTAAACCTTAGCCGCATTCATCGTGAAGCGTGCAGCAAGCGATTTGCAAAGATTAATATAAAGGTTAATAAAACGTTACACTCACTTCTACTTCTGGAGGTGCAGCAGGAACACGAATAGTTGGTACCGATCCTTTTTTCAGGAGCAGCTTCTTAGCAAAACCAGTTTTATACTGACCTCGTTTGTAAAGCAGTCTGGTGTGAGAAATGATTCGCGCAAACATGAAAGCATTGACGTTGATCGTGGGGAATATTCCCTTTGAAAACAAACTCAGCCACTGCGTCTTCAGCGGTTCGGATTTAGGAACATCAAAATGACTGCTGTGTTCCTTATTACACCCAAGAACAGAGCACCACAATCGCTTAGAACGCCATTCTGCTCATTGACAGTGCGCCAGCGTATCAACAATGACCGCGCCGGTCCGCCGAACATGGGTCTGTGTTGAAACGCTGCTTCCAATCAACAATCGTGGGAGGGGCGTCCGATCTTGTGACGTCACAAAATCGAACGGCTCAATTTGAGACGGGAAAACATATAAGGAGATTAAAAAAAAAACACTGGATGGATTTTTATCATTTTATGATGGTTGTGTACAGGCACTGCCAACACACATTTCAGTACAATCAACTTGTAAAAGTGAATGTACCATCATATGACCCCTTTAAAAACTGGATTTTCACCACAGGGGGACTTTAAACTACAGCTCGTTTTGAAGTGCAGATAAGGGCTCTTTGCACACTATACAGGGATAGAAATTATGTTTTTACAGAAAAAATACATTCATAACCACATCAATACACTCTAAATGAGCCATTTAATAAGAATGTATAATTCAAAACAGCAAATTCAAAAAAGCATACCTTATAGCATCTAATAATTGGGTAGTGACCAAAAGGTTACCAGTTTGAATCCCCACAAAGGTTGATCCACCATTGAGACACATGGTACTAAAATTAGCACAAATAATAATAATAATAACTCACAGCATTTCTTCTCATTGACTCTGGGCTCCGCCTTCTTGCTGTCATTCGAACTGTCCATGACTTTGATATGCAGCTTGACGGACAGGTGTGAGGGTCAGCACAGGTGATCAGAGATCAGTCTACCTGCGCAGGTATCACGCAACTCAAGATAAGATCATTAATGGCCTGGTATCATTCCACATATCCTGCTTTATTAGTCTCCGAGAGTTATTAAAAACCAAAGCTGCTTTTACTAACCCTGCATCGGAGAGAACTCAAACGCACGGCACATTTTCCATTCAAACTCAGCTAAAAAAAAAAATCCTTTAAGAGCTCTGGAAAAGAGAGGATTTGATGTGACCGCTGCGATTCAGGAAGTGTGTTTGTGTGTCTGTTGGAGCTGCCCACGGTAAAAGATCCAACCCATAGAAAAATAATAAATGCTAGAACGGTGATTAGCACATAAGCAACAGAATGGGCGGAGTTAGCGGCACATATTTTGTCTGTGATTGGTCAGGCGCGATGAGTGTAAATAATAATTATTTTATCTTTACTTTTCATTGTGTTTTTTTACGATTCGACACTATTAATGTTTCTCGGTATCATTATTCAGGTGCACAAAAATGTCTAGAACACCTTTGGGGAAAAACATGTCTCGTGATACATGTTACTTTTCACAGCGCTGATTAACTGGATGAGGCATTTCAAAACAATTTTGTAGTTGAGAGTTGCGCGCATTGTTATTTGTGTGTCAGGTATAAATAAATGAAATTATTTTTTAAAGTATTGGCTATTTTTAAAGTTTTGTTTAACAAATGTCTCTAGTAAAGAGGATTAAATGATGAGATTAGCATTATTCATGGTTTCAGACCGATGAGCCGTAAAGCGCCCTCTGTAGGAAGAACCGCTGTGATTAATGATAAGCCAGTAAGATTTGCCGCTCAACGTCTGAACCAATCACTGCGATGAAGATGCTGGGGGCGGGGTTTATTGCGCTAATCTTATTGGTTACACTTTACATCAATCAGAGAGTGTGAGGTGCCAGTGAAGCAGTGAAATATCTAGCGGTTTTATGAAATTAAAACATTTAAAACCTTCCCTTACTAAAATTAGCCGTGGTTTGTATTATAGTAAAAGTGTAGCAACCATGTTTTTTGGGCGGATTGATTGATTGACAGTTTTACTACAAATGGTTACTAGTGTAGCAAGGCCATGGTTAATTTGTGATTACCATGGTTTAATTACAATAATAACCGTGTTTTTTGGTTTCATTTGTTGTAAAACCATGGTTAATTTTCGTAAGGGTTAAGCTTTGTGTATAATACTTGAGTATTGAGGATGAATGTTGTTTAGTCTAATATAATTAAGGAAAGTGTCAAGTTTCCTTTGTTTCTATAGTGCTTTACACTATACAGATTGTTTCTAAGCAGCTTTGCAGGGATAAACAGGAACATAATGATTCAATGATGCAAACAGAGTTCAATTCTGCCATAAAGCAGCTCTAAAAAGACAATAGTGTCATTGTTCAGCTGAACATTGGTGTATAGACTTACATTGATATTGGCTTTCTTCCTCCCAAAAATATGGAAAAATACTGCGTGAACTTTTGAAACATCACCTAGTTTTATTTATGCAATAAATGCAGTAGCTTTGTGCGCACTGTGTTAAACAATGTAAACCAATAGACACTGCTTGCAGCAGGGACATTTTTATAGCTCTCCAATCATTTGTGTATATAAATATTTGGGAAGAAGAAGAAGAAGAACGAAGATATATCTCTGTTACCAAGCCAGCAGCTCATAAATTTGCATGTTTTTTTTTTTCCCCCTCTAATGCAAATCCCTCAGCAGGGCCTGAAATGACTTTAGAAAGCTGGCCTGGGCTGGTCTTCATATGCACTGGCTGCCAAAGGAAATGTTTCTTTTGTCCTGCACACTTAATCATTTATTTGCTAAATAAGGCCTCGTTCTGGCCAGACCCGGGCCATTGTGAAAACGCTCTGCTGTTTCTCAGGATATGCGAGGTCTGTTGCTCTCAGATTCCTTTGCCTTGTATGGCTAAAGGCTCCAGACGGGAGGCTGACCTCATTGGCCGCTCAGGAACAGGGAGGTGTGGAGAAAAGCCTGAAAAACCAAACAAACTTCCCTTCAGCCCAAAGAGGAACAGATCCAACACACACTGCGTTCTCCACCGTCTTCAACAGCTAAACCAGGTACACTTACTCTAAGAACTGTCAATCGTTGTTGGTTTTGTTAATGGTTAACAGATATAATACACTTTCAGTCTGAACAGTACTGGCAGAGAACATGCATAGTTTCAAAACTGATTATGATATTTTACATTTGAAATATGTAAAGTCTTAAATGGGGTTCTGTTCTGTATATAACAATACACATTTTATAATTCAACATCAAGATTTTGGGTGACACTTCATTTTACTGTTACAAGTGTCTGTTACATATGTTACTACTATCGCTATAAATTATGCATAATTACATGCAATTAATCCTAAGCCTATAGTAAGTACATGTAGTTAAATATTATTCCTCAGTACGTAAATGTATAATTACACTGTAATGCTGATACCTTAACCCAAATATACATATGTATAAGTAAAATCAAAAGTTTTGTAAAGTGTCACCATTTTCAGTCTTTACGGGCCTGATTTAGTTGGCCTTGATAAATTGTTTTCAGTAAAACATTCCATCCAAGTTTTAGATGAATTATAGCATGTCACACCGCAGGATTCTGCTGAAACATCTTGAAAATTCGTGTCAATTTAATGTCGAATGCATCAAATGTCCCTCTAACTATTACGATTTAAGACTGGATGCATATTTCATACGCATTTCGTACATATTTTCCCACCGAATAAGATTGAAAACACACTCTAAAAAATGCTGGGGTTTTTTAAATCCCTGTTGGGGTCGTCGGTTTAAATGTTTAAAATGCTTTTTAAACCCAATGGTTGTGTGTGTCCATATTTGACCCAAACATGGATTGAAACAACACAGCATTTTTTAGAGTGTACTTCATTGGTAACACTTAACAATAAGGTTAGTTAGTTAACATGAACTAAGAATGAACAATACTTCTTCAGCACTTATTAGGGCCCAAGCCCTGAAAGGGCGCAGAGCCCTATTGTTTTCGTTAGGATTATTATTATTATTATTATTATTATTATTATTATTGTTGTTCAAGGGTTCGGGGGCTTTTGGGGCCTTTAACGTGCTCAAAAACTCATGAAACTTTGCACACAGGTCAGAACCTGCGGCCATTAGGGCCGGGCTGAAGCTGGTACCCGGGCGTGGCAGGGGGGCTCAACAGCGCCCCCTGGAACGGAATCCGAACACTTGTCCATAAATCAAACACACTTGCATATAATAATATGAAACTCGGAACAGATATAGATCTCATCGGGCCGAACAACTTTCGTGCTCTAAGTTTTACGCCAGCCCAACAGGAAGTCGGCTATTATGGGTTGTTTGGAAACGCATGCTGTGGAATTTAATGTACTCCTCCTAGGGAATTCATCCAATCGGCTCCAAACTCGGTCAGCATGAAGTCAAGACATTGAGGATGCTAAATTGCGGACGGATTTTTGATATCTCGAACGGTTTGGCCGTGGCGAGGAAACGAATTTATGGCGAATAATGGAAACAGGAAGTGTGTTATAACTTCTGCATACATTAACTGATCTTGATTAAACTTCAGCAGTGTGTTCGTTGTAAGAGGCCGATCACATGGATGTGACTATTGTGAGTCAAAGTTATAGCGCCACCAACTGGCAGCAGGAAGTGTGTCCCTTTCAAAATGCTTTGAAATCACCCTCTTATTTTTACCCGATTTGCTTCAAACTTTATGTGTATAATGTAAACACACGGCAGATGTAGACCTGTGAAAGGATTTTTGATATCTTTAATACTGTTGCCATGGCAACGCTTCAAACTTTAATATTCTTTTTTGATGCTTTTGAGACTCTTAACATACTTGAAATTGGATGAAACTCGACAGACACATCACATTTATTAGCCCGTAGACATGTGCAAAGTTTCAGAAACGGGCGTGGTGGAATGGGTCAGTAGCGCCACCTTTAGTCAAAAATGGGGGTTTAGTTTTTCCTAGAATCACAAAACTTGGTATGTGTATTGTTCTCATCAAGACGGACAACTTTCTAATTTACATGAACCATCTCCGACCAACAGGAAGAGAGATATTTTGGTTTGAATGTGGATTTTCTGAAGGATTTTCTCTCCCTCTCTCTGTGTCTGTGTGTGTGTGAGGGGAGGGGGGGATTTGACTCTTGCTTTTATATTGTTAATCAAGGTTTCAGGGGCTTTTGGGGTCCTTAACGTGCTCAAAAACTCTTGAAACTTTGCACACAGGTCAAAACCCACGGCCATCAGGGCCGGGCTGAAGCTGGTACCCGGGCGTGGCTGGGGGGCTCAACAGCGCCCCCTTGAACGGGGTTCTAAAACTTGATCCATATATCAAACACGCTCGCATGAATTAATATGAAACTCGGTACACATATAGATCTCATCGGGCCGAACAACTTTACCCCGGTCAAGTTTTACGCCAGCCCAACAGGAAGTCGGCTATTATGGGTTGTTTGGAAAACGCTTGCTGTGGAATGTGAAATACTCCTCCTAGAAAATTCACCGTGTCCCCTTCAAACTCGGTGTGCATGTAGTCAAGACTTTGAGGATGCTAAATTGCGGACGGATTTTTGATATCTCGAACGGTTTGGCTGTGGCGAGGAATCGAATTTATGGCGAGAAAAGAGAAACACGGAAGTGGAATAACTTCTGCATACATTAACTGATCTTGATGAAACTTCAGCAGTGTGTTCGTGGTAAGAGGCCGATCAGATGGATGTAGCTATTGTGAGTCAAAGTTATAGCGCCACCAACTGGCAGCAGGAAGTGTGTCACTTTCAACATGCTTTAGACAAAAGTGGGGGGGTTAGTTTTA